>NC_060126.1:223643985-224243985 GCF_021461395.2 Schistocerca americana
ATAGTACAGCGTTGTTGTTGTTACACATGCCCCTGTTTCCAGTAAATTTCACTAAGTGCAAATTTGATGGGAATACTGAACTTTATATTTATACATTGGTTCCGAATCTTTGAGTGAATGTACCATCATAAAGTTTTGTATCACTAAACTTACTTTCTCGCACATTATAGAGGTCTATACATTTTAATATATCGAGAATATTTACCTATCATTTACTTAAGTGCCTTTGGCACAGTCCAACCTCATATCACAACATGATTTGAGTAGCAAATTACTCATTATTATTAAATTTCTCAAATAAATTAAATCAAAATTTGGAACACAAACACTTAACTACAAAGCAGATACAAATACCTATATACACTATAAGACAATTTGTTGCTGCTTGCATTGAATGGCAGTCCATTTCCTTATTTACTAATAAACGCACAATATTATTTACGAAAATTACTACACATATTTGCTGCCTATTATTCAGATTTGGGCAGTCCATTTCACATCATTTTATCACATCACTTGTACCACACTTACAATTCTCCTTTGACTATTTATCTACCCTCTTTTATTTTTGGCAGTCCCATCTTTTATTTGGCTTGCAGCATTTACCCTTTCTTTTCAGCCCTTTTCTCCATACATCTTTACATATATAGTACATTTGGTAATCTGAAACTCACATAAGTACATTAGCACACTGACATTAGTATACATACATTTACAAAGATTTGTTACATTTAGAATAAAATAGTTTCAGCATAAGATACAGCACATTTACTGCAGATTGCTCTCTGAGTGTACTTAGGTCACTCACTCCTAGGAACATACAGTTTCAGGTCCACAACGTTTCTTACACCTGAAGGTCTCTTGGATTTTGGGTAGATCAGGTAGTAAGCATTATCGTGTGGAATGTTCTGTATTATATACGGTTCATTATAAATATATTTAAATTTGGAAATTTCATGGTTCAGTTCACTAGATTTTTCGTAGGTTTTTAAAAGAACATAATCCCCAATTTTATATTTTGAAACTTTCAGATATTTATCATGTCTTTTAGATCTAGATTCAGCTTTTTCCTTTGCCCGTTTTCTTACTAATTCTTTCTTTTGACTCAACCCCAAGCTTGTACAAGGTGGAAACTCTAGTTTTTCCTCAATTAAACTTTTACTTCTGCTGCCTAACAAAATTTCTTCCGGTGGGAACTCAATAGTTTAATGATGTAAGATGTTCATCACATTCTCAAAGTAAAATATAAATCTGCCCCATCTCTAAATCATGCCCCTTCCTGTTTTTCCGCAACGCACCTTGGTCGACTGTGACATTGTCCCAAGATACGTTCCTGACCTGTGAACCATTTATATCTGGTGGCTTTCTAGGTTTCCGGAGTTCAAAGGCTTTACTTACTTGAACTCTTTGCAAAATAAACGCTGAGTCATCCAGTGGCTCCTTTTTTCTGTGTTCAGTCTCAACATCTGGATTTTGTTTTGAAACTTCGTCATCAGTAGGTACAATATCGCAATTAGCTGTATTACCATTATTTTCACTAGTATCGAAATACTCGTCATCTGAACTATCGTCAGAATCCGACCATTCCGGATCGCTTTCAGGTTCCAACATAAAAGCTTTTCTGAGACAGGCACTAAGTTCTTCTTCTGCATTTTCGTCAGATTTTGATTTTAACTTAATATCCTCTTTTGGCAAAACGGCCTCATTATCAGCTTTACTCACATCCACAGTTACTTCATATTTAGTGTAATCCTCGTGGACTTCAATTACTTTTGCCCCTTTCCCAGGGTGCCTTTCGGTAACGGCTTGTACTATATGCTGATCGTTAACAGAAGTTACTTCCTTGTCAATGCTTAGGCTTTCATTCTCCAATTCCTTCCTATCTTTAACCATCGTCCTATCGGCAGCACGCGTACTTTGCGCGGCGCTATTTACTCTCTCCTCTTTAAATTCTGGCCACGTCACCTTATCGACGACGTCCCTACTATCTCCTTTTTCACTAATTAACCTCCTTGCCTCATACTGCTTCTTAAAATCCTCCCACTCACATTGCTTGAGCCCCTTGTACAGATCGTCGATCTGCACACGCCGATCAGTTAAATCTGCTAATTCGTTCTCGCCATTTACTTCACTGCTAACACTGCTAACCGCACCTCCCTGTGTATCCACTGTTCCATCTACTATTTCCTTCGCCACGGAATTACCACACGTAATGTATTCACCAAGATGAGTCATCTGCGCTCGCACCTGACGGTTGTTTCGCAACAACACGTTGCGTCGTTTCACGCCTGTCTCTAAGCTGTCTCATAACTTTACTGTCAGTCCGGTAACATTTCTTAAATCGGGGCCGGTATGTTCTGTCCGCTTCCGTTTGGCCCGCAACGTTCGCGGAAATCAGTTTCCCGCGCCGTTATTATTTTGCGCGGTGTACCCTCTACCGCGACCTAGATAACCCCCTCTTCCTCTTCCTCTGCTTCTACCTCTCTGTATCTTGTTGACGCGAAACCCATCGCCGTCATTTTTCTCATCATTATTGCGATTATTTCTGTTGCTAAAATTCTGATAATTGGTACGACTTTCGCGCCAGTGATCTTCGTCTTCGACCTTTTCGAGAAACGCTTGGAAGCTGCGATGATTGCTTCCCACATCTCTCTTCGAATCTTCTGGAAGCTTTTTATATAGCTCCCATACAATTTCTGAATCGGATCTTCTCCCTCTTAAATGCGTCAACTTTCGGTACCAATATTCGCAGAAATCTTTCAAAGAATTCCTGCCCCTGTTATCATGAAGTTTGGCCATGATAAACTCGCGCCACAAATGATCCTGTTTTTGTTCGGACCAGTATTCTTCCGTAAACTTTTGTTTAAACTATTCGAACGTCATTAGTTCGGTATTCAAGTTAATTCCCCAGCGCTTAGCGTGACCTGCTAAGGCGCTAATTACTACGTTTATCTTCTCCTGACCAGACAAGTGTTCAGGAAACATCCTCTCGCAATTTTTGATGAAATCCAACGGATGCCATCCGTTATGTTTCTTGACGGGATCGAAGCGCTCCTCACCTTCCAACAGCTTCGTAAGTGGTGTGCCATTACAGACAACACCAGGCCTATCTTTGATTTTACTCTCGAGATCCAAAATTTTGCCTTGAATTTTCGATGTATTTTGTTCACACTTTTGTACACATCCGGTATCTTTTTCGCCTAAATTTCTTTCAGTATCTGAAACTGCCTTTTTCTACTGTGATATTCCATATTGGCATTCGTTTACGATCTCAGTTTTAAGACCGAAAACTTTTTCACCTACTTTTGTTTCAACTAGAGGCTCTACTTTCTCTTGGATGTTGAGAATTTCAACATCAAACCTACTGTTAATGTCGTCAATTTCCCCCTGCATAGTATTCATATTTTTATTAATTGTGTCAATTTCAGACTTCATAGTATTTACTGCAGAAATTACATTACCCACTTTTTGCTCTACTTGTTGTATTTGTTTACTAATTTTATTTCCTTGTTCTTCGACCTATGCTTTAAGCTGACCAACATGTGTTCTGAGCTGATTACTTTGTTTTTTTAAGCTGCTCGTCAACGTGTGTTTTAAGCTGATCATTCTGTCCTGCAATTTGTTTGGTTAATTGTTCAAATAAATCGTTCATGCTTAAAATTTTCACGCTGTTTTGTTCTACGAAATCGATGTGTTCCGATCCTACTTCAAAATTTTCTTTCGGTTCTTTCTTTATCTGTGGTGAATCAAACATCTCAGTGGATTCGTTCATATACCCATTACTATCTACAAAGTCATCCTCTACTTCCTGTTTAATTCCTTGCTGTGTTCTAGGCAATCTCGACATTTCAATCTGTTCGTTAACATGTTCGTGATATTGTATGTACGCCAATTGTCTACCGCTAACGCCATCTGTTATCTGTCCGCGTACACTCCTGTCATTCCCAGCCGCATCTTCCATTACGCTCGGCACATCTTCTACGATCTTGTCCATACTGAACGCAAACTACACCTCACTACCGTACTTGACGTTCACTGCTATTTACTTTACTAAATAATATTGCAATTCGTGCCACTGAACATCCACTGTTCGGTATTCACGTCAATTTGTGACCGACAACAAATGGATGTCTTGTCACCGGGAGCCACTTGCAACGTGCGCATGGGGCACACAATACTCATTGAAGCCTGTACTATGGTAAGTGAGTGGGGTTCACGTTACGAGACAGGATTTTTGTATAGATATTGACCGCGTGTACCTGAATGGTGGCAAATCAGACTTACACCCACTCCGTAATAACAATGATACGTCAAGCAAGTCCGAAATGCAACTACACGTCAGGACGGACAAAAAGCAACACAGAAGATGCTACCCATTTGTTAATAATACTGTCGCCAGCCTAATTAGGCATTAACTGAGTTTCTTCCCTGTGCAAGTTGGTGTATATTCATGCAAAACAACACGTAGTAACACTGCATAATATAGTCAATTTTAGAAACAAAAAATCTATTGAACTGATAGTTTCACTTTCTGTACTGATATGGAAAAACCATGAATACGTAACACTGCACTGTAATGTATACTACAAAACTTCGTACTGTCTATTGATCTGATTAAAATCGGGCATAGGTTATCCTAGAAATAGCACTTTCGAATCACACACACAATGTCAATTTTGATAAAGATTAAACACTGATAAATTTTGGCTTTTATATTGACTTTAACTTTTGCTGGTCAAATCAATTTAGAACACTTCAGAATTCAAATGAATAAAAAAAGGGGGGGGGGGGACCCTGAAACTGTTGTGATCACTGTATTAAAAAAATTGATTACAGAAATTATTATGCGCTCAAGATTTCCAGTATATGAGTTACTACTCTTTTTATCTTATTTCCTGCTTATTTAAATACCTTTATATCTGTCTCGAAATAATTAAACTTCATTACCATATCAATATTAAAGTTATCTTACAACTTTATCAGACCTTCGTTATTCATTTACTGGTTCATTAACAAAACAGTGCTATAAACACCATTCTTACAAACACTATCCTGATTTAGGTTTTCCGTGATTTCCCTAAATCGCTCTAGGCAAATGACGGGATGGTTCATTTGAAAGGGCACGGCCGACTTCCTTCCCCATCCTTCCCTAATCCGATGAGACCGATGACCTCGCTGTCTGGTCTCCTTCCCCAAACAACCCAAACCCATATCTGGGATGCCTTGCAACGTGCAGTTCAGAATAGGTCTCCACCTCCTCGTAATCTTACGGATTTATGAACAGCCCTGCAGGATTCATGGTGTCAGTTCCCTCCAGCACTACTCCAGACATTAATTGACTCCATGCCACGTCGTGTTGTGGCACTTCTGCGTGCTCGCGGTGGCCCAACACGGTTGACTTTTTTGACGTCGCGATCTATGCAGACGAGGCCTGGTTTCATCACTCTGGTCGTGTTGACACACGATTATGGTCAAAGGAGAATCCAAGTGGTGTGCTCGAAATGTCACAGCACGATCAGGAAATTTGTGTTTCCGTAGCAGTACCCTGTCGGCGTATTTGAAGAAGCTACGAGCAGTGAACTATATTGTTTAATGATCAACAATTTCATTATTCAGTTAAACGAAGACGAAATCAACAACTCATGGTTCCAACGAGATGGCGATGCTGCGCACACAGCTGACAATATTACGCGTCTTCTGGAAGAGATATTTGGGAAACCTCTCATCTGAAAGCACCTCTGTTCTCCTCACTTGCCGGACCTTACTCCACAAGACTTTTTCCTTTGGGGAGCAGCAAAGTCTGTGGTATATCACAGTCACCCACGCACGCTTTGTGACTTAAAAAGTGAAAAACAGCGCACGTGAAAAGCATAACGTGATTAGATCCCCAGAAAGTTTTCTCCAATGAAATTGGACAGGTTCAGAGTTGTACAGTAGCCCGAGTACCTCAAATGCAACATAAGTTGTAACTGCACTTTAGCCCCCCGAACACCATGTAGTATGCACCGAGGCGTAACAAAAGGTGCATTTTCCCGGTATTTTCTCCATTGAATCCTTTTATCTTCTGACTATTTGAAGATATTAACACTACTGCAGTTCATGCCTGAGCCATGGCGGCTTTATCTCCATGCATCTGTATCGCTATTCTTATTATCTTTGACTAAAGTGTTCCGTTGGAGCGCAGTGCCCTCTGCTGCGGCAGCTCCGGGCGTGGTGGCGGATTTGATGGGCAATATGAGCCGAGGGACGAAGCTGTAACGAGCTTTTTGTGGGGTCTCTTCGCCGTGGTGATAGCTCTTTGCGGGCGACCAATATTGGGCTCACGTTTCCCGTGTAAATTATTGAGTACCAACGTAGTTGGTGCTGTGATCTATCAGAAGGGCCCCTAGCTGTCAGAACAGTGTTCCCTGTCTTTTTGGTCTCTCTTCCTTTGTCTAGTACCGACGCCCATGCCTCCATGATATTCGAAAATCAATGTGATTCCAAGATCTGGTACACGTTTCCGACAGATTCATTGGCTGTTATCATAATATAATTTTTTTATACGTTAAACTTAGGTATCTGTGGTGAGAGTGAACCTTCAGCCAGTGTAAAGCGCCGTATTCGAGGAGAAAGCTTATTTGGATGGTTGTTGGTGTGCGTTACTGTATGCGTTGCCCGCTAGAATCCTTTGCTGTCCGAGAAATTATATAGTGTGTCTGATTTGGGTGGCTCAGATAAATTTTTCTGGCCCAGAACCCTTTCGTTCTCTCCAAAATGCTGTGGCCTCATCTGTGTACGGATGAACTTTGAATATCATGAGTGTCCTTGTGGTTACTTAAACGGTTTGCTAAAGAGAAAAAAATTTCTGATAATACTATTTTATTGCTGAAGTTATTTTTTTAAGTATCTGTAGCTGGTTTATTAATCCCTTTGGTTAACTTATTAGGAAATCAATGAAGTTGTCATTGTTTTAGTAAAAGCTCAGATTAGTTAATTCTGCCCTAAGAATTATTTATTTGGTGTACGGATTTGTGTTGGAATTCAGTTTAAATTATTTGTGCTGCAGAAAACAGTCCATTGCTGGTACCTGTTACGCACGATCGCGCCCAATTTACTCATGCCCCATCGGCTTGCTTAGCCGTCTGTTTACGTCACCTGTAATGCATATACTTTGCAGCTTCCGCTGCTGTCTTTCGCACTCTTTCTTCCAACCGCAGCTACATTACTTAATGTTCCTGTTCAAGGTAAGTTAATACTTCGAACGATTATGAATCGGAATGATTATGAATTGGTCCGATAGCTTGTGGCCTTCACCTTAAGCAAATTTTGATGTGCTTTGTGATCCAACATATACTTTATTCCGTTGTAACTTAATTAGTTTTGTGTTATTGGAAAACTTGTTAAATATTGGTTTATTTTTCTAGGTTTAAAGTCCTCTTGCGTAGATGTTCGTGTTAAATTGTTTTTCATTATTTAAACTTTTATACTCAGTCAATTTTAAATCATGTTTTATTCCCATCATTTGGTAATTAAACCCCTCCTATTTATTTCTGCTGTTTAGATTTACGTCTGACGTTTTACGACTTTATTATTATTTCATTCTGTGTCTTGTATGAGGAGTGTCTTGCCTTAAAGCATATTAACTCATCTTGTGTTAAAGTTAACTTCACATTTTCTGTACATTACGTAAATAGGCATTGAATTTTAAATGAGGTCATTGCTTGGCCTTTTAATGAATTAAAACATAAGCTTAATTGCCGGCTTAGTGACTGAAACTGTATAAAATAAATTTGTGTTCTACCGATGAGTGAAGTGTGTAAAATCCCCATTGGTCCAGTCGTTCCCGATTTTTTCTACCTGGCTGAATTAAGAGGCCGTAATTATCACCATTTCAATACCATTGTCGCTGTCAAGTTTCCTTTCCTGCTCAGGTTTTAGTAGTAGTCCAAACCGTTTCTACTTGAACATGAACATACTACTGAGTTTGTTTACTTACAAAGGACGCTCGTTTTTTAATACTACAGACGACGGAATACGAAGTAGGGTTATGTTTTCAGTTTATCTGTTACGCCAAGAAATATTTTCCTTTCACCAGTTCTCTTTATTCCCATTCTCAAATTATTCTCACTGTCTAGAAATTGATGAACACTTTGACATATTTGCAGAATTGAAATTAAAATTCACACCTTAAGAGGTGAATTACAGTCAGAGGTTGTAACGCTCCAATACAGTGAAAGTTGAGAAGTATTGTTTCTAATCTTCCTAGAAGATTAAAACTGAATGCTGGACAGGGAACGAATAGCGGGACCTTTGCCTTACGTAAGTAAGTGACCTTACCATCAGAGGTATCTGAAGACGACTCACGACCAGCCCCCACAACTCCACTTCTGCCACTACATCATCTCATAGCTTCCTAACTTCACAGAAGTTCTCCTGGGGACTTTGACTACCACTTCTAGAAGAAGCGATATTTCAGAGATATGGCTTAGCCACAGTCTGGGAGATTGTTTCCAGAATGAAACTTCCTGATAGATTAAAACTGTGTGCTCGACCGAGGCACGAACTCGGGACGATTACCTTTCGCGGGAAAGTGCCTTACCAACTGAGTTGCATCAGCAGAACTCGCTAGCCGACTCGGGTAGCTCAGTCGGTGGAGCACTTGCCCGCGAAAGGCAAAGGTCCCGAGTTCGTGTTTTTGTCCGGCACACAGTTTTAACCTGTCCGAAAGTTTCATTTCACCACACACTCGGCTGCAGAGTGAAACTCATCTGGCAATATATTTTCTATATATCAAATAGGAAGTAACAGATTTATCGTCTCCTGTGTATTTTTGTGAAGCACACTCTAATCTAAAATTTAATGCTTTTAATGTTCATTTGTAAATATTGAATGACAGGGATACGATAAGGCAAAGAGAATTGTGAACGTTAGGTTTGATAAACCTACGTAACAGTAATACTGAGAACTTGGTGTTTTCCGGTGTGCTTGCTGGCTGACAAAAGGAATTCGGCTCCTACTTCATTGTTACCAGGAAGTCTGAGCCACGAGCAGGATTGCACTTGCTTGCAATTGCGAGACGCGTCTTAACGACATGATATGTGTCTCACAAGCGTGACACTATTGGGTTACAGTGGGCAGAGAAGGAAAAACTTCACTACAGTTCAGGGCGCTGGACAATTTAGGTGAGTTATAACAAACAACGGATGTTGAGCAGCTCTGTGCCATTGTTTCCGCCTATCAACAGTCTGCTACGTACAGCGTCTTTCATTAGGAATCAAAAACGACCTCAGTTCCGGGTTCCAACCCCGCCACTGCTTAATTTTGAATAAAAATCGTCAGCAATGGCGGCCGAAGACTTCCAGCATAGCAGGTCACCCTCATTCTGCCAATAACCTTGCCAAAGAGGAGCGGACGGAGGTTAAGGGCGCTCTCTTGCCCTTGGGATGGGAAACTGCCCATAAAGGCGGAAGAATTAGCAGTGATGAAAGCCGTGAGGATGTAGGACGCAATGGAAACATTGCATTAAAGACACTTAACGTGTATCCACTTCACATGTAGCCTGTGATGATCACTCCACTGACGAAAGATTCCGGAATAGTCCCCCATTCGGATCTTTAGGAGGGAAGTGCCAAGGGGAGGTGACTAGAGAAACGAATTGAATAGCCAGTGAAAGAATAGCCTTCTACGAGCTGGAACGTGGAATCTCAGAAACTTGAACGTGGCAGGGAAATTAGAAAATCTGAAAAGGTAAATCGCAAGTCTCAGTCCGATTGCAGTGTGCTGGTATGGCAAATGTCCGTTGAACGTCATCTGCCAGCGTGTATAGTGCCAACAGCTAATTTCCGAGGCGGTGGTGTTATGGTGTTGTCGTGTTTTCTATGGAGGATGCTTGTACCCCTTGTTGTTTTGCATGGCACTATCACAGCGCAGGCCTACACGATCGAGCACATGTTCATAATACACGGCCTGCGGCGGAGTGGTTACACGACAATAACATCCCTGTAGTGGACTGGCCTGCACAGAGTCCTGACCTGAATCCTATAGAATACCTTTGAGATGATTTGGAACGCCGACTTCGTGCCAGGCCTCACCGACCGACATCGATACCTCTCCTCAGTGCAGCACTCCGTGAAGAATGGGCTTCCATTCCCCAAGAAACCTTCCAGCACCTGATTGAACTTATGCCTGCGAGAGTGGAAGCTGTAATCAAGGCTAAGGGTGAGCCAACACCATATTGAATTCCAGCGTTACCGATGGAGGTCACCACGAACTTGTAAGTCACTTTTCAGCCAGGTTTCCGGGTACTTTTGATCATATAGTGTATATTGTGCAGGGAAGCTAAGGCAGAATGGCTGACGGAGAACGTGCAAAAATCGAAAAAGAAGCGATTGTTGGAAGGACTGACTAGGCAAAAAGAAAAGTAGAACTCATCGTTGGTAAAATCAAAAGCAAGGGCGATGACATTACGAGTGCAATGGGAATTCCACTGTTAATTGCAGGGGAGATTGTGGATAGGTTCAAAATGGTTCAAATGGCTCTGAGCACTATGGAACTCAACTGCTGTGGTCATCAGTCCCCTAGAACTTAGAACTACTTAAACCTAACTAACCTAAGGACATCACACACATCCATCCCCGAGGCAGGATTCGCACCTGCGACCGTAGCAGTCGCACGGTTCCGGACTGCGCGCCTAGAACCGCGAGACCACCGCGGCCGGCATGGATAGATGGAAAGAGTACACTTGGAAGGCCTCTATAGGGGGAGATGCTGTGTAATGCGATGGAAGAAAAAATAGAAGTCAACAGGGAACAGATAGGGATCCAGTATTAAAATCTGAATTTAGAAGAGCTGTGGAAAACTCAAAACCAAATAACGCATAATGGATAGATAAGATTTCATTGGGTTTTCTAAAATCATTGGGCAGAGTGGCAACAAGACGAATATTCACATTGGACAAGAAACAGAAATTACGTGCAATCAGCTTAACAGCTCAAGAATCCACGTTGCTGTTAAGACTGATACACAGAAGAATGAGGAATTAAATTGTGTACCTGGTAGATGATGACCAGTTTGGTTTTAAAAAAGGTAAGGTCACCAGAGAGGTTTTTTTCATGTTACCGTTGATAATGAATGCAAGACTGAAGAAAAATCAAGAAACTTTCATAGGAACTGTAGACCTGGAGAAAGTGTTCGACTCTGTTGAATGTGCAAGATGTTCGACATCCTGAGAAAAACAGGGATAAGCTTTAGAGAAAGACGGGTAATATGTAATATGTACAAGAACCAAGAGGGAACAATAAGAGCGTTCATATTAGAAAGGGTGTAAGACAGCGTGTGGTCTTTTGTCGTTAATGTTATATCTATACATTGAAGAAGTAATGATACAAATAAAAGTTCAGGAGTGGAATTAAAATTGAAGGTGAAAGGATATCAATGATACGTTTCGCTGATGACATTGATATCCTAAGTGAAAGTGAAGAATAATTACATCATCTGCTGAACTGAATGAAAACTGTTAGGAGTACAAAATATGGCTGAGAGTAAATCGAAGAAAGACGACAATAAAGAGAAGTACCAGAAATGAGAACAGTGAGAAACTTAAGATCATAATTGGTGATGACTAAGTAGATGACGTTAAGGAATTCTGCTACCTAGGCAGCAAAATACACCATGACAGACGGAGGAAGGACATAAAAGCAGACTAGTACTGTCAAAATGCGCATTCGTGGCTAAGAGAACTCTGCAAGTGTCAAATACAGGTGTTAATTCGAGGAAAAAATTCCTGGGAATGTACTTTTGGAAGTAGTATGGTAGTGAAATGTGGATTGTGGGAAAACTGGAAGAGAGAGGAATAGAAGCATTTGAGAAGTGGTGCTACATACGAAAGTTGAAAATTAGGTGGACCGGTAAGGTTTTGAATGAGGAGCTTCTGCGCAGAATCGGAAAAGAAAGGATTATATGGAACACATTGAGGAGAACAACAGACAGAACTGTAGGACATCCGTTTCGACATCAAGATATAACTCTCAGGATACTGAGAGAACAGCAGACGGCAAAAACTGTACCGCAAGACGGATTGTGATACCTCTGATTGACGAAGTAGAATATACGTTCTACTTCGGCACAAGGAGATTACAGCGTTCAGCGACGGCAGCAGCGGAAGGATAATACATGATCAGTAATTTAAATTGTAAATGCCGAAGACTCTTTGGGAAATAGTATTTTCCCCAGATTGTGTGTTGTCGATAACATTACTGACGTATGTCGTTATTACCTGGGATAATATTCTGACAACAAGATTCCTACTGGTGGGAACGAGTATCATAAACACGTAACAGAATTTACTAGAGTTGTACCAAAGTTAGTCCCTCTGAAAAACTCATGGGCCAACCTAAGTTAAGTAACGGCCAGTTTGCATAGTAACAGGTATTTCGTCTACTGTTGCTTCATCACAAAGTAATTATTTTACTAAATTGAAATAAAATGCTTTCACTAAACATTATTGATATAAATTCTGTATCATTATTGTGTGTTGATCTCATGGGGTGCAGTATCACAGTGGTGTTTAAAAGACTGTATTTTTCATAAAAATTTTCACTAATTTCGAAGTTGTAGTTACATTATCTGCGTAATTCGTCAAAAATTAAATTTGTGGCGGGGGAATGTTAGTACGCTGTCAAGGCAAAGTATTGCCGTGTCTAATGTCATTTCAAAGCTACTGTAATCACAGCATGTTTTACAGCATTGAGAAAGTTCTGTTAAAATTATTGGGTAGTGTGTTTCAGACATGCAGAAATCAATAATCGTAGAGAGTATTTGCAGCAGCAGGCACGGCACAAAAGCACATATTCCAGTTGTACACGTAATCTGATTACGCACGCTACTGCTATAATCAATTGATTTTACAGTGAAGTTTGTTCCACTGGACTGGCGACTGCACTGTTTCAAAATTATCCAAGCTCATTTCAAGCAATTAAATTATTCAGCTTGTGTAAATAATTAATTACGTGAAAGGTCAGTAGCAACATTAATCCTTCCACCTATACTATTAACAAAACTCTAAAGCCGCCATGTGAGTCTGTGTTTCTGAACGCACTAATCTCCAAACCCACCAGATGAACTTCCATTGGGCTTTCATAGGTAACTAGAGCGTAGTTTGGTACACATATGGGCTTCAGTTCATCAAAATCGGAAAACGAGAAAAAAAGATACCGTAAATAAAATTTTTATCGAAAATAATCTACGTAGCTTAGTAATTCGGATGATTACTCGCCACGAACCAGTATATGGCGGTGTTAGTTTCGTCGTACATCATGGAACCAATACATGGTGCTGTTAGTTTTCTATTTACATGGTGCTATTAGTTTTCTATTCCTCTGACAAATTTACTCTCGGACGTTTACGTCACTGACCAAATAAAAGGCTGCAATCCTATCTTTATAAGCACATAGTTGCCGTATGTTTACTTGACTAGGGTATATAGATTTACTAATTCTTCTTTGTGCCTTAAAATTTTAACGACGTGTTTTGCTTGCTTCAGTAGGTTTTATTTAAATTCTTTCCTAGAGAAAACAAATTTACTAAGTTTGTTTAGACGGTTGGGTGCCTCCTCTTTATACTTTAATTGTTGGCAAATAAAGATATCCAGAAAAGTGTCAATTCGTTCTCAACACACCAGAGCACCTAAGAGACTAACGACAGTACAGTATCAAACATAGACTGAAGGCAGTAGGGAGAGACTTGCTGTAACTCGCTCTTTGGAAACTTCCATTGAAAGTGAGGCTCGATGTAACTTCGATCGACAGCGACCTGCATTATCTCGGTCCTGAGTACCCTTCACTTCTGTCCAAGATCGTTTCAGGGAAGCGGGAAATTGAGGCGGAAGTAGTGCAGGAAAGCCAGTTTATCACACGTTAGTGGGGCAAACTAGCTCTTCATTCACATCCTGTCATACCGCTTCAGACGTTGTATACGAAGAATCTTTAGAAGTCAAAAACAAATCCATACATGTGATGTCTCGAGCATATTTATAGATAAATACCTGGGCAACGCAAGGTTTCTCAGATAGTTGTTTAATAATTTCATGTCAAAAATATTGTGCTTGAGTTAACTTTACCACTACTGACACTGAGTTGGTTAGTTTCCCATTTCTATCCGCTAGTGTTAGAAGCGAACAGCTTCTGATATGCGTAGGTAGGCTCCACACAGTAAAGTAATTTCACAATTCAGCGTGTGGGGCATGTTCCAAGGTGACTGGAATCACTCCGCCCAATGACCCTAGGGTTAACACCTCTCGCTCTCTCTCTCTCTCTCTCTCTCTCTCTTTTTCTCTCTCTCTCTACCTATCTGACGACACTTGTAAGGCACATACCCATAGACATCTATCTTTGTTGTGGTACAAGCTTCAGTCTACTCAATAGATGGCGATTCATTAGACGAGCTGCTGCTAGGTAGCAGATAGATATGGTGCGCTGTAGTGAGTCCATATTTGTGCGCAGACTACAAGTGCAGATTCGAAGGTTCTATAAAGCGCTTAGTGTAAAATAGGGATAGCCTCCCTTGACGTGGTCCCTCCTATTTCCAGCCAATCCAATGGTGTACTTTCGAATTCTAATCTGCCCCGTCCCCTTCCCATATCTGAAAACTACATAATTCGAACAGTCTGCCATGTGCAGCCTTAATATGCTCATATTCGAAATCTGTAAAGTGATGGTAAGCGATTTCTGCTAGCTCACGGCATTGTATGTGGTTCCTCACAGTGGTTACTAACATCTAACGCTTACCAAGTCACATGCCTATCCTGTAAGGTCTGATAACATTGCCCCACTGTAATAATGCTAGGACACCCAGGTAGTCGTTCTATGCTAAACGGATGGTTGGCACTCCCAATTACATAGCTGTGGTATGTGGATGGGACTGAGTCTAGATCAGTGGTTACCTGTTTCTTCATGTAGGACACAGCGATCGATTTTTAAATCATAAGAATATTCCGTATGGGATAGTCTGAATAATCGGGAATAACAAGTTAAATTTTTTTCAAAACACCGGAAAAACGTGAGAGCAACCACAGATCATGTAGCAAATTTACTTCTATGCTCAATTGTGGCTATCATAGTCATAAAGATTCAATGCCAGAAGCTTCATTAGACACTACTGTCTAAGCTCGACGTAATGATGATCAAAACTACATCGACACTTTCAATGGTAGTATATTATGACCTTAAATAGCAAAAGATTTGTCTTACTGTAACAGACGACCAAATGGGAAGGAAGACTAATCCTAGTTGACGAGAAAACACAGATCTTTAGTAATAATTCAAAAAAATACAATGCGAAATAGGTCTGTCATATTCAGTGTCGATTGTGAGCAAAGATACACTGTCAGTAGTCAAAATAGAAGAAGCAATGAAGTATCTTTTAGAAAGCCTCGTACTTACAGCTTGAGTATGTTGCCAGCCTTATCGAGACCAGTAACATAAATGAATCTAAGCTCACAGTGTTACTCGAGTATTTGTACATACAAGTAAGTAAACATGTGAAGTGAAACCCAATGTTGTGTCTCCTAAATTGCCAATGTCAACTTTTCAGCATTATTTGTTTTCCAGCGATACCGTATAAACCTTCAGTTTTTACATAATATATTTCCGATATTATTGTGAATGGATACACTAGAATTGTATCTGATAATATTCCTGGATTCTGTATCACATATAGACATTCGGTATAGTTTTATCCTGTGTCGTATGGCACCTCATGCTTAATCATATGTACGCAGAAGTTTCAGTTAATTATTGTTTAAGTGTGAATGTAGTGTTCAAGGTCTAGATTACATCACCACTGATGGCCCTTCGAGGTACAAAATACGTAATAAGACAGTTTATGCCTGTTCTTTGTTGCCCTCTTTGCCAATTTAAGATATTTTCTGTATTTGTAATATTCTATGTTACCTACTGTATATTTGCTTACGTACTCTGCATGGAGAACTCCAGGTTATGTCAATATTTGTAATCTGTTGAGTGTTTACCTAGAGGTTATGTTTTACATTACAGTTGTGCTCTCCGGGTTTCACATTTGGACATGTAGGTTGTGGTGGCTGAGTGAGAGTTACATTGACATTGCAGCATGGACCCATTTTGCCCATGTTATACTGCACTATTGCATATATCGACTGTGTACCAAAGTCTCAGCTGTTGAGGTATATGATGCTATCGGAGTGACCCAAATCCATGTTGCCATACATGTAAGTGGTCCTGTGTATTACCCGTCTTATGATGCATGGTAACTAAATTCTAAGTCATCCAGAGACCGACGCTTTGATTAATGGAATTCTATGATTGAAAATCCTGATGTCCCAAGGTCTAAATCGGATATATATGGACTAGCACTTGTGATTTACGTCGTTTAACGATAAAACTGGTTCATCTATGCCGAGTATCAACAGACCGATTCATTATGCACCAACTGATACACGCCCAGGAGAGCATATGCAGTCTACGATTAAAAGACGAAATCACCCAGGGAGCTCCAAGAAAACATTACTCTTACCATAACACTCCATCCTCTGGCCGGAACACTTCCGACGATTGCTGCAGGGTATTTTCATTTAGATATTTCACTCCGCAGATGCCACCGGCCTTTTGTGCTATGAAGCATGAAACGTGATCCATCTGAGAAGGCCACCCGTTCCCACTCAGATGACTCCAGCTGCGGAGTAGGCGTGCAAATTCCAGTCTTCGTCGCCCAAAAACGATGAATTGCAGGCAGAGTGGGATCATGTACCAAGCACCTGCTGCGGGGTCCGTACGCAGCAACGGTCGTTGAGGAGACACTGTTGGTAGGCCCTTGGTTCATCTGGACAGTCAGTTGCCCAACAGTTGTACGTACACCTCCCCGCAACTGTCGTTCACCATTGGCCCGTGGTCCACCACAGTTGCGTTGCCTGCAGTTTTGGATACTGACATGTTGCCATGCACGGTATATTTTAACCATGGTACCATGCGAACAGTTTACAAACTTTGGCATTTTGGAAATGCTTCCAGCCCTGGGCCGAAAGCCAATGATAATGCCTTCTTTCATGTAAGATTAATGTCCCCGCTTCTGCATTACGACAATACTAGTGCTGTTTTCTGCGTCCTCTCCGACACGTTTTATATACGCTCCAGTGCTAGTGCTGCCACCTACCGATTGTGAAGAGTAACTGCACGTTTAATTCAAAAACAGGTGATGGTCACATTAATGTGACTGGATCGTGTAGTTTCACCACGACGAGGCACCAACGCGTTTTGCAGAGACAGTCTCCATGTAACATTAAAGAAAATGTGTGTAGGTCTGTATGGACCACATATTTACCCGAGACGGGCTCCAGATTTGTCACCAGTTGATGTTTCATTGCGAGTCTCTGAGATCACCGGTGTTCACTAGACCCTTGCTCGGAAATTAGGCTCGTTAGACTTAGAAATTTCGACCAAGTGTATAACAACTTCCTGCAAATGTGCAGTTAACGAAACGAACATTGTGGATGTAACATGGAACAGCATTTATACCTAAATATGTATGTGCGTGAAATCTTATGGGACTTAACTGCTAAGATCATCTGTCCCTAAGCTTACACACTACTTAACATAAACTATCCTAAGGACAAACACACACACCCATGCCCGAGGGAGGACCCGAACCTCCGCCGGTACCAGCCGCACAGTCCATTTCTGCAGCGCCCTAAACCGCTGGGCTAATCCCGCGCAGCTATACCCAAACATGCAAAAAAAAATTAATGTTAAGGCGACTGTGGGATACATGGGTCGATTTTGTTTTCCTTCTTTATAAGTTTTAAAGCTACCTTTGTTTTCCAGGTGCCATGTACAATATATGAAACTGTAGTACTTATTGCTAAAGACGTAGTGTACAATATCACCACCGAACGGTAAAGGTCAGAGCTTTTGTTAATAATACAGGGTACGAAAAGTTCAGAAATGTTGCAACTAAAATCGTATTAGAGAGAATCGTCGTTTAAATCCTCTTTTATTGTTCGAAATGAAGATTTTCAGTCGTTTCCTAGAATTACTTACTGCCTTCAAGATTTTGACGACCAATTGCGTTTCTCCATGACAGAAATTACTACGGTCTACACTTCCTTCATTCACCCTCTCGCGTAGCTATCTGAATTAAAAGAGAGAACCGCACACACTATGTACCCCATGTGCCAACACCTAACCGCTACTTAACACAAACTTGACATTTCTAATTTCAAAATGTACTTGTTTTCCTCTTCCGTACTTCTATTATGTGAACAAGTTTTGTACTTCAGATATCGTTCATTCCTGATGCTCTCATATTCCACATTAATGTAACGTTGAATGTTATAATTAGAGACGAATATTTAAATGAGGGAACTCAACTCCATTGTGATGGCAGGAAACGTTTCGCATTTAACGTAAAATTAATTGTAGTCGTTCAGCTACATGCTAAAATATTATTTTAATTGGATATACATTTCAGAATATACAGTTTGATGAACCGCGTGGTGCCTCTTGCGCTTCTAAATCATTCCCGCGGCTAGAGTTATAACGAGTCTTCTCTTTTTTAACTTTGACGAACATTATTATTAATTCCCTGTCCTTCCGTTTCGCAGACTCCCTTTCATCAGCAAACGAATGATACTGTATTTTATTTGTGCGACTTGTAAATGTTTTTCGTAATCTGAGTACTAGAGGCTAAGTAAATTGAAATTTTGTAATTAGTTTGCGAACGACCGGAGACATCAGCAATGGTTTTGTAATGTATTGAAAAGTTTTTTTTTCGTAATTAATCTGCTTTTGAAGTGTTTCATAAGAACCCGACGTTTCTAAGAGTACACCGTGGCCAAAACTTTCAGGAAGTCCTACACAACACGCTCCATGTGATGTCAGCGCTCTATTAAGGTAACGCAGACTTCCTTTTCTAATTACATTTATGAATTCCTTGTCTCGTGATGATAGTCGGTCGGCGTGGAGATAATGCATATTGTGTAGACATAAATTTAACTACAGCGACGACGTGTAGTTGCATCCGAAAACTCCTACCTTTCAAGTTACTAAAGTTCACGAGTGAAGACAATCAGCTTGCACACTTGCCAGGAACAGACACTTGATTCAAGTGCATGGTCGTTATTTAGCACTACAGAATGCCTTAAACCCCATGGTGAAGCACATATTCGTCTCTCTGCTTGCGGGGAAACAAAATGATTCTTCTGCGACTGGCACAATCGGCACTTCCTCAGACTAAGTTTAAGAGTGGTCGATGGACGCTTTGTTAACAATGTCCCGAACAAATAATACGCTTTCCAGAGATGTGTGTCGGATGGACATCCATCAGACAGTCTCGATATTAGGAAACCAAGGTCCGTTAATGTGGACTCTCGACTCAGATAATGATGGCCTTCATCTGAACCTGATATCCTCCCACTTTTTCTAGACATAAAACCGCTGGCCTACTCCGAGCAGTTTATGTAAAATGTTCTAGAAATTTCTTGAGTAATTGAAAGCAATATCCACCTGAAAGACTGAGCCAATCACAAGGACATCAGGAGGCAGTTGAGGAAAATTACTACGCATCCTGCATGGGAAGAATTCTCATCGCTTGACTCTTGGACACCTATGTGGCGACAGGAGATGCATTCTGATGAGGCGAAAGAAAACTGCAGGCGATTCTTGTCAGACGGCTCTTCACTACCTTTCAATTTCCCCCCCACGGCCCTGACAACCGGAAGCAGTACTCGCTGGGTCTATCCACTGGATGGCTTTGTGGTGGGTTGTAAAAATTCCTGCCTGAAGTCCGTCGCTTACTCAATATCTCTCGCTACCCTTTTTGTTCTTTCTTTTATAGGTTTGATGCGGCCTGCCATGGATTTCCCCCATTATTCAACTTCATCATCTCAGAGTAGCACTTGCAATCTATGTCCTGAATTACTTTCTGTTCCCTTTCCAATCTCTGTCTTCCTCTACAGTTTTCACCCCCTACAGCTACCTCTAATACTATGGAAATTGTTCCCTTGCAGCCTGACAGTTGTCATATCATTCTGTCCCTTCTTCTTATCAGGATCTTTCCTCTCCGACTCTGTACAGAGTCTCCTCATTCGTTACCTTATCAGTCCACCTAATTATAAACATTCGTCTGTTGCAGGACTTCTCAAATACATTAATTCTCTTCTTTTCCACTTTTCCCAATGTCTATATTTCATTACCATACGATGCTACCCTCCAAATGCACAGTCTCATAAATTTCTTCCTCAAACTAAGGGCCCTTTCTGATGCTAATAGACTTCTATTAGGCAGGAATGCATTTTTGGCCAGTGGTGGTCTGCTTTTGATGTCCTCCTTACTCTGTCTGTCATTGGTTACTTTGCTGCCTTGGTAGTACTTCTCCTTAGCTTCATTTACTTCATGACGATCAATTCTGATGTTAAATTTCTCGCTCTTCCCACTTGTGCTACAGTCTTTCATTTCCACCATTGCTCCGTAAACTTACAAGAATTTAACAGTATATAAAGAGTATTACACTGCATTCCCGTCTTATATTCGTTTTAATCTGTGCACTTCGTTGTTGGTCTTCCACTCTTCATTCTTCAGGAACTTGTACTTCTGTATTTCTGAATTTCACTGACCATTTTTGTTTTCCCTTCTTTCATCGATCAGCTTCTGTGATTGCCCCTCTTAGAGAGGTCCAAGCCCCTTCAGTTGCACTGCTTACTTAGCTATTCCTTATTGCAGCACCTATAATCTTACAGTACGTCAAGCGTATCTCTCCACTCCTTAGTATTTCCGTATCCATCTTCTTTGCGTATTGATTCTTCCTGACTAATCTTTTAAATTTCGGCCTACTCTTTGTCACTGTTACTTTGTGGTGTGAGTTTGAATACGCATTGCAATCCTATATCTGATTTCGGAATCTCTGACCATGATATAATGTAACTAAAATCTTCCCGTATCGTCCCGTTTTTCCCAATATACATTTTCCGCTTGTGACTTTTGAACGGAGCATTCACTATAACTAGCTGAAATTTATTGCGGAACTCATTTAAACTTTCTCCTATCTCATTCCTAGTACAAAGCCCACACTCTTCCGTAATCCTGTTTTCTTCTCCTTGCCCTACAACCGCGTTCCAGTCCTACATGACTATTAGATTTTAATCTCCCTTTACGTACGACATGGCCCGCTCAACATCCTTATAAACTTTATCTATCTCTTTATATTCACGTTGCAAGTTCGGCACGTATATCCGGCACTGTTCCTGTTACAGGTAATATGTCCAGTAGATATACATTATGCGTGTTTAATGTAGTGGTTACCATTGATTCTACATTCTGATGCCGCTGCTCATCGCTGATTCATTCACCTGTAAGTGGTGGCGGGGTTTGAACACGGAACTGAGGTCGTTTTAATTGCTAATCAAAGACGCTATCCCCTAGGTTACAGTTGCAAATCCAAGCCGTCTTACACAGTACAAAAATTACTTCTGTAAACCATGTAGTAGTGCAGTTGTTGCTGTGAAGGTGTCAAACATTAATCAGATCAATCAATAAACTGATAATCCTAAATGATATAAACATGTTAATCTAATCGACCAAGTTAATTACGTTAATTATGTAAGGAGAAAAACACCGTCGCGTAACATAAATTTATTAACGTTCTACATAATTATTCTTCATGTCTATATACACTACTGGCCATTAAAATTGCTACACCAAGGAGAAATGCTGATGATAAACGGGTATTCATTGGACAAATATATTATACTAGAACTGACATGTGAAAACATTTTCACGCAATTTGGGTGCATAGATCCTGAGAAATCAGTACCCAGAAAAACCACCTCTGGCTGTAATAACGGCCTTGATACGCCTGGGCATTGAGTCAAACAGATCTTGTATGGCGTGAACAGATACAGCTGCCCATACAGCTTCAACACGATGCCACAGCTCATCAAGAATAGTGACTGGCGTATTGTGATGAGCCAGTTGCTCGGCCACCATTGACCAGACGTTTTCAATTGGTGAGAGACCTGGAGAATGAGCTGGAAAGGGCAGCAATCGAACATTTTCTGTATCCAGAAAGGCCCGTACAGGACCTTCAAGATGCGGTCGTGCATTATCCTGCTGAAATATAGGTTTTGTAGGGATCGAATGAAGGGTAGAGCTACAGGTCGTAACACATCTGAAATGTAACGTCCACTGTTCAAAGTGCCGTCAATGCGAAAAAGAGGTGACCGAGACGTGTAACCAATGGTACCCCATACCATCACGCCGGGTGATACGCCTGCATGGCGATGACGAATACACGCCTCCTATGTGTGTTAACCGCGATGTCGCCAAACATGGATGAGACCATCATGATGCTGTAAACAGAACATGGATTCATCCAAAAAATTACGTTATGCCATTCGTGCACCCAGGTTCGTCGTTGAGTACCTCATCGCAGGCGCTCCTGTCTGTGACGCAGCATCAAGGGTAACCGCAGCCATGGCCTCCGAGCTGATAGTCCATGCTGCTGTAAACGTCGTCGAACTGTTCGTGCAAATGGTTGTTGTCTTGCAAACGTCCCAATCTGTTGACTCAGGGATCGAGACGTGGCTGCACGATCCGTTACAGCCATGCGGATAAGATGCCTGTCGTCTCGACTGCTAGTGATACGAGGCCGTTGGGATCCAGCACGGCGTTCCGTATTACCCTCCTGAACCCACCGATTCCATATTCTGGTAACAGTCATTCGATCTCGACCAACGCGAGCAGCAATGTCGCGAGCAGATAAACCGCAATCGCCATTGGCTACAATCCAAACTTTATCAAAATCGGAAACGTGATGGTACGCATTTCTTCTCCTTACACGAAGCATCACAACAACGTTTCACCAGGCAACGCCGGCTAACTGCTGTCTGTGTATGAGAAATCACTTTGAATCTTTCCTCATGTCGGCACGTTGTAGGTGTCGCCACCGGCGCCAACCTTGTGTGAATGCTCTGAAAAGCTAATCATTTGCATATCACAGCACCATCTTCCTGTCCGTTAAATTTCGCGTCTTTAGCACGTCATCTTTATGGTGTAACAATTTTAATGGTCAGTAGTGTATTTATTTCGCAACATAGTCACCAAGGTGATGAACACATTTCTCCCAAAGAAAGACCAATTAGTTGATACCGTCGTTGTAAAATGTTTGACATTGGTGACAGAAGGATAACCTCACCTCTGCTTTACACCACTTCGCAACTGTCAAAGCGAAGTTCTCGAAGGTGTTCTTTGTATTTTGGAGAGAGAAGAATAGCTGATGGAGCCAAGTTGGGACTGTATGGAGAAAGACTGATGACAGTAAACCTAAGGTACCGGGTTGATGGAGATGTAGTAGTGCTCGTGTTTCATTATGCAGAAGGAAAGGGTGCTCCATATTTCGATGAACCCTTCTAATTCATGGTTTCAGCATATAAGCGTCACTCAGTAACTTGCACAGTTCGCATTGGTGCATTTAGACATGAATTCAAACCACACAACACGTTTATCATCCCAAAACACTGTGAGCATGACTTTGCCTGCTGATTGCATTGTCTTGAACCTTTTCTGGTGCTGATTATCCTTTGTGGTGGAACTCCACTGATACTGTCGTGTTTTCGGGGGCGTCAGAATGGTGAATCTGGCTTTCATCACGTCGCACATTACTGTTGTCGACAAAATCGTCAGCATTCACATCTTTCGTTCTCTAGTGTACTGGAGGCACATTTTATGCCGTTAGAAACTCGATTACAATAAACCATTCCTCAGCCACGGACATTATTATGTTACATATCGCCATTTTACACTCTACAATTGCCGGCCGTGGTGGCTGAGCGGTTCTAGGCGCTCAGTCCGGAATCGCGAGACTGCTACGGTCGCAGGTTCGAATCCTGCCTCGAGCATGGATGTGTGTGATGTCCTTAGATTAGTTAGGTTTAAGTAGTTCTAAGTTGTAGGGGACTGATGACCACAGATGTTGAGTCCCATAGTGCTCAGTGCCATTTGAACACTCTACAATTCGGAGGCCTCAAGCGCCAGAGGGTAGGAAGTTGCGTCAGCGAAGAAGAAAGTTGACCGAGTAATATGCATGACATGTAATACCGCAACCAATATTAAGAACAGAATTTAAAAAATTCAGAAGCATTATTTCGCAGCGCCTTCTCATATTTTTGTTCTTTCCGTCGTCTGCAAAAGCGTATAAATTCTTCGACGGTCACTCTCGTGAGTATGCAACATATAAGTGACCGTGTGAAAAGCTTGGATGTGCAGAATTAATACACACACTTGAAGTGACTGACGTTGTGCCGTGATGAAAGTCTTAAAGTTTACGGACAGAACGGGGAAATGTAGTCGTTTCATATACTCGACAGTCGGTAAGAATGATGGTACTATGTGTAAAATCTTTCGTCTTGCCATCCACAATCGTCGCTATGGTTCGTGGCATCAGGTTTTTGATAGCGAGAGCCTTTGTATAGCCGCGGTGGATTATGTTGCACAAAATGTTTATTAGTGGATCGATTCTGAGTGACAAACACGACGGTGGCATATCAGATAGATGTGCAACGTATTTAATGTTTTCATTCATGGCGCACGCGTCAGGTATACTTCACACATATTTGTACACGTACTTCATACATGTCTCTAGCGAATTTCACCCTGCAATTTCATTTGAATTCAGAGGAGGCCAGTAATTAATGCTCGGTTCAAGGAAAAGGACTGTCTGATTTTCTACTGGTTTACGCCACACCAGTCTAGAGAGGAGGTTAAATATATTTGTGGTACTGAGCAGTGTGACGTGTCTTTTGCACTCTGATAAAATTACTGGCTCGCTGCAGAGCTCACTCCCTCGATGTGACCGAACCAGTGGAAAACGCAGATGAGAGACAGACTGCGGTTCATACACTTAAAACATTTTAAGTCAACTAAATACAGGAAAGAAATACAAACAGGTCGTTTTCGAACGTTTGTACATGTCATGCCTTCTCCCTGTTACCCAACTCTTAAGGACAGGGAGGTATCTTACTCCTAAAGTATTTTCAGGCAGGCAGGGGGTCATTATACAGCAAATTTGGTGGATGTTATTCCGGCATTTATGAGTTATACTTTTATTTCGAGACTTTTCACCCCAAACACTGTCATAGGGCCGCTCCGGGTGTCTTATTACCACAGCGATTTTTCCTACATAGCAAGCGATACATGTATTCGTTTTGGTAGGAAGACAGAATCATGTTGATACGGAACCGTCTTTGCAGTCACCTTACCCTTCACATCCCAGACTGTAGGAGTGAGACGTCATCGTAACTGCCACCAATAAGTCGAGAAAACCCGAAAACCATGAACGATACTAACACTGGTTGTTATCGAATATATTTTCATACCATATCTTTTCATCCCTACCCTTACTTCTAGGTGTAGCTGGGGTGTATTATGCTCACATTATTTTTGTACAAATAATTGTAATATTAAATAGGAAAAATCTCCTAAAGTTATTAATTTGTTTGTTTATGAACTGGCCTTCGGATTCTTAAGTTGTCTTCAATTGACAACTGAAGGTACGAAATACAGATGAAATTTGTGTGCACCTTACACAGAAATTATATACACAGAAGATACAAAAATTACGTAGGAAAAAATTACATTTTTGTAACATAGTAATACTTGCATTAATTAGAAAAGGGGAGCAAACGAAGTTTCTGTATGGAGATACGTTTAACAGTTCATAAAAAATAATATGAATTCACAACCTGAAACTAATATATGTAACAAGAGATTTTGTTTAACGAAGAGGAAAAAGAAAATCGAGTATGATCATTCAATACGTTCCGTGTCATGTGTGTGATGATTTCCAGCATTCCCACTATGTTCATCTTTCTGTTTTTCTTAGTAGAATGTAAAACTTCACATTCTACGTAATATGAATGGTTTTCTATTACAAGACGATCTGCAAATATAAAATCTTTCTTCTTTAGTCTCCAGCATCTCTCATGTCCAGATAACCTAATTGCGACAGCTCTGCCTGATTGACCAATGTATACTTTGTTACCTGCTTGCATACCAAAATTTTTAATCGACAGAACAGACAAACTACAATCCTTGGCACAGAATCGTGTGTATAAAATCACATCACATACAAGCAGTATGATCATGTATGTACAGGAATCGGGTCAATGGCATAGGAACACATAAGGGAAAAAAAGAAAATAAATATTCCTCTTTATACAGAGAGACTCTAGGATGGAAACCATGCATTTTTGGAAATAAGTTCGTTAGACCTTTTCTGTTTCGTATCCTCTCATTGATAATCCCTGGAGTTCGTACACGCTGAAAAACTCACCCTGTACATTTGTATTTGAAATTAAACGGTGACTGCTGCTGAACAACCTTGGGGTAAAGTCCTTGTTTACTTATTTTTGTACTGCATTCTGTGGGTCGCTCGTAATAGCGAAGAGCTAGCAGTAGAAGAGGTGTGATTCATAATAGAGAGGATGAACAGGTGCTCATATCTCTCTATGTACAGCTTTTCGTACCCCTGTTAACTGGATTTTTTATTCATATTTTAGTCTACGCTGCTACCTCTAAAAATTCTTTCCTAAACACCCCAACCCCCTCCTCTCTGTATAAAGATGAACATTTATTTTCTTTTTTTCCCTTCTATATGTTCCTATGCCATTGACGCGATTGCTGTACATACTTTATCACACTGCTTGTATGTGATATGATTTTATACACATGATTCTGTGCCAAGGATTGTAGTTCGTCTGTTCTGTCGATTGAAAATTTTGGTATGCAAGCAGTGTAACAAAGTATCCATTGGTCAGTCAGGCAGAGCTGTCACAATTGGGTTACGTGAACAATGAGAGGTGCTGGAGACTAAAGGAGAAAGATTCAATATTTGTAGATCATCTCTTAACAGAAAACCATTCATATTACGCAGAATGTGAAGTTTTACGTTCTGTTAAAAAAAAAAAAACAACAGAAAGATGAACCTAGTGGGAACGCTGGAATTCACCAAACACATGATACGGAATGTATTAAATGATCAGACTCGATTTTCATTTTTCCTCTTTGTTAAATAAAATTTTTGTTACAAACTGTTGTTTCAGACTATGAAATCATATTATTTGTCATCATTTGTTTAAGGTATCTCCACATATAAACTTAGTTTGCTCAACTTTTTTAATTAATGCAGTTATGAGTATGTTACAAAAAATTTAATTTTTTCCTACGTCATTGTTCTATCTTCTGTGTATATAATTTCTGTGTAAGGTGTACACAAATTTCTTCTGTATCTCCTATCTTCAGTTGTCACCTGAAGACATCCTAAGAATCCAAAGGCCAGTTCATGAACAAACAACAGTGGAAAAAATATCACCCTGTTCTTTATCACAACCAAGCAGAAAAGAACAACTAACATTAATCAATTAAAATGAGGTTTTTCAAACCAACAATTAACCTAGAATTTGCTTTTGCCATCTCAAGATCATGTAACGGGACTCTAATTTATAAGCCAAAATCAAGGTTCAGAGGCTGGCTAATGCTCAGAAAAAAGTGTGTACACTAAAATTAAAAAATAAAGTAAAATAAAATTCATTTACCGCAGAAAACCAGCCCTTATGAACAAAAAGTTGAATGACAAAATAGATCTCATTAAGAAAATTATCTGGACCAAAATTACAAGAATAATTAACATCAATGACAAACCCTTAGAGAAATGAGACAGAAAAATATCTAATTAAGGGAAGACTAGCCCTACAAAACTATTAATCAGCACAATAACAGACGAGGTGCAGAAACATCCAACGTGCCAGTAAGCGACATCTTAGAAGATTAAAAACAAGTAGGTTTCGTACTACATTTACAATACTGCAGTTCCTGTGTTGCATGCACATTCGAAGAAACATTCAATTGTAATTCTGAATACGGAAAATCTGGATCCGAGTCCCAATCCGCCAAAAATTTTCATTCTGCTAATTCCATTTTGCAGCTGACGGTAGTCCATACTAACAACAGAGAATATATTTAATGTGTAAATAAGTTTAAGTTACTACATGAAATATGAAAGGCCATGGCCAATTTCCAGCCACAGTAAACAACTACTATCTTTGCCAGTTGGTTGCATGGACTAGTTGCAACAGGCACAATATAAAGATGGAGACACTCTGTAACGATTACACACAAGGTATGTCACCCCATGTCTAGGTGTACCACATCCCAGATGTGCGGCCTATCCAGCACCACCCTCTCAGTGACCCAAGCGTGGACGAATAATGCAAGCTAGGTAGATACACACAAGAAAGTACAATAACAACTAGGATGGGAGGCAGACCTAGGGCCGGCCGGAGTGGCCGTGCGATTCTAGGCCCTACAGTCTGGAACCGAGGGACCGCTAGGGTCTCAGGTTCGAATCTTGCCTCGGGCATGAATGTGTGTGATGTCCTTAGGTTAGTTAGGTTTAATAAGTTCTAAGTTCTAGGCGACTGATGACCTCAGAAGTTAAGTCGCATAGTGCTCGGAGCCATTTTTGAGCAGACCTAGGACACAAAAACTTATTAGTGGAGATACAAGAGGGAAAAAACTCGTGTTAAGTGCACATTGGGGTAGGCCAAATTGGATCTACAATATGAGTATTAAAGTTTCTTTAGCAAACCTTGTACCAGACCATCACACTTTGCAGGCACAAATTTAAGCAATCACCCGAAGTACCTGGGCCTTATTACCTTGAAGCATCAGAAACGTAAGCAAGTTTACGAACACGATAAAATGCAATTAATCTGCATACTAGACAACACAGGAAAATTATTAGATATGCCACAAATGTACATGAGAAACACTTGCAGTGCGGTGCAATATGCTACAATAACATTCTAGAACTTAAAACAAGGCAAATCAAGCTTCAATAGCTTGTAATTTACCACAGTTCCAGCAGCGAGCCCACAAGTAAATAACAGATCATATGCAACCAGCAGAACAACAGTCCAGTGACGTAACTAGTTTAAAGTTTGCAGTGCACATGGGCAATACTGTAGAACAACTAGATTTCCATAAATTTTCAGTACAAATGAATGCATGAATTTAAAAGAAAATTCGCTCGCATGCGTACTGAAACAACGTCACATTACACACAGCCAGAGCCAAAGCAGTTGAAAACAGTCATTTAATATACAGTCTCAAGCCAGCTGTCAGCTATACACGCAATACAGATGCAGACGGAAGCAATTAAAATTCTTGGATCCAGAGTTGGAAACAGTAATACCTTCGCTTCAAGAAGATGGACTTCGCTGCTTTAATGGATAAATTTTTGCCCATTGACCAGCTTGCAATGAAAATATGGCACGACCACCAGGGTAGTTACCACTGAAGATACTGCTAGGTCTGACAGCGCATCGGAAGCTACCGCTGGAGTGCAGCTTGGCCGGTAGCGTACACTTCTTTGTATGTGATTTTTCCAAGCTTGGTGCACTCGCCTCACAGAAAAAAAAAAAGTGAGACGGGAGGAGCTTATCGACTCTTCTTGACCTCACTAATCATGAACTTCTTCCTGGTCGCCAAACCGTGAACTAGGAAATTGACTGGACGCAGAGAGCTTGATACCCCACAATGGACCTAAAAAGCTGGGAACTAACTTACTAGAGACACTAGCCCTGTCTTTTGTCCCGACTCCGAAGTTGCGACCGAGCGAGGTGGCGCTGCGGTTAGCACACTGGACTCGCATTCGGAAGGACGACGCTTCAAACCCGCGTCTGGCCATCCTGATTTATGTTTTCCATGATTTCCCTAAATCACTTCAGCCGAATGACGGGATGGTTCCTTTGAAAAGGGCACGGCCGACTCCCTTCCCCCATTCGATGGGACCGATGACCTCGCAGTTTAGTCCACTCCCCCACACCAACCAACCCTCGAAATTGCGAAGAAAAACGTGATCACCAACCTGGGCTTAAATTCAAGTGTCCCTTAATTTATACGGGCTGCCCGTCTGCGATGCATAAGCTCGATGTGGCATCTGCCCTTTCTCCAGTTATGCTCGATAACCTGAGGAGTTGCCTTATCAGGATGGACCTCATTTATGAACCATAAATTGGTCAATGGAGAATTGAGTGGTCAAGCAAACATTAAGGAGGCAGACGTTGCCTTAATCGCTTCATGCTGAGCAGAACTTAGGGGAAAGTTCAGCCAAGGAACTGATACGTCCTATGTCTTCTGCCGCCTAGCGTGAAATATAATTATCACAGATTTAAGACAACAATTCACCCTCTCCCTGAAGAGTAGCTGCAGATAATAATATGCTGAAGAGTATTCTCAAAGAAAAAAAACTTATATTTCTTAGAAACAGAGGTGCGAGTATTGTAACTCACTAAGTACCTGGGGGACCATAAATGGAAAGCATCTTGAACACGTGTACAGAAAGGCAACAGTTACCTCACGGCTCTGAGTCATCCAAGTTAACCTGGAGAAGGCATCCAACACGACAAGAAGATAACGATTTAAAGATTTCCACGTTAAGTACGAGGGAAGGGCCCAACATAAAGTGTTTATCCACAGGACAGCTCTCCTGGGATGACTATCTTCTGGACTGCACGTTGCAAGGCTTCCCAGATATGCTCAACAATGTTCGTGTCTGGGGGTTTGGTGACCAGCGGAAGTGTATAAACTAAGAAGAGTGTTCCCGGAGCACTTCTGGACGTGTGGGGTGTCGCATTGTCCTCCTGGAAGTGTCCAGTTCCTAAAGGATCTTTTTCCGGCTGCAGCTATGTCGGAGATTCGATGTTTTACCCGGTTCCTGATGTTCACGGTGAAACACGTATGTTGTGTGGCGGCGATGGCGAGGCATTGCAGAGTCTCTGACCAGAGAGCCATTTATCGTGGCTAGTCTGCGCTTGACCGCGCGAGAGTTGCGAGCGGTACTCTGTCAGTAGTAGTCGTGCAGTACAGTTGCGAGTAGTAGTCAGTGGGCAGTCTGTGAGCAGTGCAGTCCGTCAGTAGCAGTAGGCCAGTGCAGTCTGTCGGTAGTAGCAGCCCAGTGCAGTTGTGTGATGTAGTCTGTCGGCAGTAGTGGTCTAGTCCTGTCACGGTCGCGAGCGGGACGCAGTCGCAGGCGTCGACATGGGTCTCTGGTCAAGATGCTGAATGCGGTATATTGTCAATTAAGCTGCATTGCGCACATCAGATAATGTAAAGTTTATTTATTGTAATTAATTTTCAACAAGTGCCCCAATAATAATGTTGATTTCAAAGCAATATTTTTAACAAAAGAACTATTTAATTGAACGAACGATTTCTTTCCATTTCCTTTAAAGAAAAGTTTCAATTAAATTAAAAAAAAAAAAATATTACTGGCGATGCAGTTCCTCCAAGCCGTGGCCAACAATAAGAGCAGAAATTTGACATGCAGTTTCAATGAGGTAAGAAATTAATTATGATTTTTTTGCACAGGGCCAAAGACCGATATTTCGGTTTAATTGAGTTATCATTATCACTGAGATTTTCTTATCACTGAATTGACTTTCATTTTTTTGTGAGGAACTTATACTTGGGTCAGATTGCTAATTTTTGTTTGATTGTCATTGTCAGTAGATTTCATTGCGGGAGGTTACACTTGGCTCCCATTTATTATTTTTTTTATTTAAATATTTCTGTGGGGACGATATTGCTTCGTGGCTCCATTATTATTTAACTTTGTCATACACATAATTTTCGGTGGGGAGGTTACAACGGTACACTCGTGAAATGGTCGTACGGGAAAATCCCCACTCCATGCTGTGTCCCATTGCTCGTGCGCCGACCATAACACCACGTTCTAAATCACTTAAATCTTGATAATCTGTTATTTTAGTAGCAGTAATCGATCTAACAATAGCAGCCGACACTTATTGTCTTATATAGGCGTCGTCGACCATAATGCCATATTTTGCCTGTTTACATATCTCTGTATTCGAATATGCATACCTATACCACTTTCTTTGGCGCTTTAGTGTATCTTGCATGAAATATACGTAATTCCGGATTTTGTTTTCTATCAAGGTCTTCAGTTCATTGGTTTTCTTTTGAATGATACATAAATTAATCTCTCTACTAGCTGTTCTGCGATTGAAATGCAAGGCCTCCGTAAGATGAAAGACCGTGCATGCACAGCACTGTATTCCTTGACAGAATCTGCCATTGTTTTAATCGGGTTCAAAACTAATTTTTCCTAACTCCAACAGCATTTTTCACATGGGAGGTTGATTTTAACACCCCTCTCACTACGAAAACGTACATAAATGTGCTCCACTCTCAAACTCAATACAGATACGGGCCTGCGTCGTCACTGTATGACCTCCGGTACCAACAGCTCTAGACACCGTACAGTTTTGAACGAGTGTCGTTGGAATTTCGGCGGATTCAGTAATATTTCCGAAAAAGTTAGCCGCAAAAACCTTCGTCCTCGCAGCTGTATCAAATATAAGTTCGGTGGGTATACCTGCCATTACTGCATTGACAGCTACCTGCACAATCCTTGTGGAACTTGCTATACAGTTATCTGCCTCTTTAAATAATTTTTTGTCGGATGGCAATCGCGTCACTGCATCTGCACATGCAGAGTTGCTCATTAAATATGTTTCCCCCCATTCCGTCCCGCGACTGACATCAGGGAGCTGGATGCAGCCGTGCCTAATTTGACGCCCTGGAAATCACCGGGGACTGCACTTCGCCCACCTCCACTATTCGTACGTCATGATTAGTGATTTGTGTCCGATTCGGTGGAGGTACGTCATTGTTTGTGGAACGGTGATTTGCAGGACGCGACTGACCCCGCGCATTCTGCGCCACTGGCTGTTGCCACGGGTTCCTACTGCTCTGTTGCCAGCCCCCTTTCGAGTTCCGCGATGATATCTGTTGTTACTGCAACGCAGTCACTGACATAACTGTCATCCGTTTTGTGGACTTCCATTACTGATATGTTGTGATTGTCCGGCTTGCAGCGCGCCAGCTTTACCTCGTGACACGCCATTGCGGCTCGTATTGTTGCCTTGTGCGTTTGGTTTACGGACGGCGTACAGTAATTTCAATAGTATTCTGCGCATCTTGCTGCATCTGCTCGTTTGTATCCAAGTAACGACAGGAAACGCTCTAAATCATGGTCAGGTACAGAAACTTTTTTCTTATGTTCACAGGCGACTTTGTCTTCAGTATGCGCAGCACATCTTTGTGTCCTAAGGACTCATACCAGTAGCGAGTCACGTTAACGCACTTTTCAAACTGCCCGCGTAATCCACCCTGTTTCGGACTGTACATCTCGGGGTTGAATAACTGCTTGCGCAAGCGCTCTAATACTCCTACGGACCAATATCTAAACAGGAGTGCTCTTTCGAATTAGTCGTGAGTCGTACAATTTTCCACTACCTCGGTCGTCCATAAACTACTGTCTCATTAAATGTGTCGCATTCGGGAGGACGACGGTTCAATCCCGCGTCCGGCCATCCAGATTTAGGTTTTCCGTGATTTCCCCAAATCACTCCAGGCAAATGCCGGGATGGTTCCTCTGAACGGGCACGGCCGACTTCCTTCCCCATCCTTCCCGAATCCGATGAGACCGATGACCACGCTGTCTGGTCTCCTTCCCCAAAACCAACCAACCAACCAACCATTACATGTTTGATGTCAGAAACTGATTTCTCTGCCTCTCTTTTCATTATCGTGGTAACACATTCCTAAATGATATGATAAACATCACCGGGTGAACGTGCCTCCTGTCCAGGATGAATACCGGGAAATGGCGGTGTTTCAGCAAACTCTCCTCTAAAAAAATTCTCGTCGTGATCGGAGCTGCCCCCACCGATTCATTCGGATGTTGTACTTCGGGGCTGCCAGAGTTAGACTCCCTGTAATATTGCCCTGGACTGGACGGACACTTTCATACACATTGTGCATGCGCGTCGCTGCGTCGCGCTGTGGCTGCTGAATTTTTTAGAAGCGCGAATCATTTCTTTCACCAGGGTCGTAAAAGCCTTCCACCATTCTGAACGTTCGTCTACTAAAACACGTTTTATCGATCTAATTCTGAACGAAGTGTTTGCCCACCTATGTCGAGTTCAGCAACTGCTTCTCCACCTGCGTTTTGTGCCGCGTCCTTCCATTCGGAATTATTTTGTTGTTCAGTAATTTGTCTTTCATTTGCTATCACTTTGTAAATTCGTTAGCGATCCTCCATCTGTGTTCGTCTAATCGTCTTCGCAAAACTGTCACGGGTTCTATAGTTAAATTTTCGACCTATTGGGTCAACTGCTGCACTGTGGCTTCGATAGTTTCAGTCTGCAGGGATAGCATATCTTTGGATAATTGTGCAATAGCTTCCGGAACGCCCTTGTACGCCTCTCTCAGGTTCGAAATTTCTGAGGCAATTGTAGACAAACTACTTTTGGTCCTAGTGGCTAATTCCTTGTTTCGGTTTTCCAACGTTGTTTTCACTAGAATTGTTATCTATGTTGCTAACTCTTCGTCTCTCAGAACGAGAGTATCATTTGTTTTCGCGGGGAGCTCTTTATCGCGTTTATTAAGCCGCTCAGGTAATTGCTGATCCCTCGCTCCCAATCATAGCAGAAATTTTATTTAATGGTTCAGCAAAAAGATCTACTCGCACTACCGGAGGGATCTGAGAAGCGCTCTCATCGGACTGTGCTTGCACATTCGAATCCATTTCCGAAATGGGTGTGTCAACTTCAAACATCGTCGGATCCATGTTATTGCCGCCATTGAAATTGGTCTCAACACTGTCATTATTTTCCGAATGCATGTCTTCCTGTTTTCCTTTCTTGCCCATAATACCCAGGGAAATTAAGCTTGGAGATGAATTAATTTTCCAATATACAATAAATGACAAATATAATTTAAACAGAGCAAAACTATTGCCAGAAGAAGACAAGGTGGACGCTCAATTTCAAAACATAAAACGAGTACTAAGTTCCATCTTGCTTGAGCCACCATTTTGCTACAACTTCTCACAACAATGATTATTACAACTACAAGTTCGCAAAAACGGTACAATTACATTTGACCATGAATCAACCAAGCTATGGTTTGCATACAGTAAAAAGCAAAAGCAACAGGTGACATAATGATAACCATACCTTTTTTTTGTTTGATGCCTGATTTCTAGTGCATCTCCCGACACGGAAATTATTGTGTTACAATTCGCATTTAGTTTTGTAGCGGCAGGCATCAATTTTCCATTTTACTCCAATGATTCACGAAACAGAAAAATACAACCATTACTTACGAACATAAAAACTTTGTTCCAGCCACTCTTTCCTGCGCCAGATATAGTGTTTCTTTTCACAGATTTAACGTAACATATCTTTTTAAAATATTAGTATGAATTTGAACTGGTTGAGCATGAAACACCATAATTTAATGTAATGTTTCACTGGAGGCTTTGAACATGACCAATAGATTCTTTTCCGAGTAAATGAATGTGTAAAATGATATGAAACTATATGTAAAGTTTCGTAATTGTTTTACTCCCTTATATAATTGTGATGATTCAATGGAGGCTCTACTTCTGCAGTATAAAACATGAAACAGGTAAAGTTTCGTAACTGTTTTACTCCCTTATACAGGATGAGTCACCTAACATTACCGCTGGATATATTTTGTAAACCACATCAAATACTGACGAACCGATTCCACAGACCGAACGTGAGGAGAAGGGCTAGTGTAATTGTTTAATACAAACTATAAAAAAATGCACGGAAGTATGTTTTTTAACACAAACCTACGTTTTTTTAAATGGAACCCCGTTAGTTCTGTTAGCACATCTGAACATATAAACAAATACGTAATGAGTGCCGTTTTTGCATTGTAAAATGTTAATTACATCCGGAGATATTGTAACCTAAAGTTGACGCTTGAGTACCACTCCTCCGCTGTTCGATCGTGTGTATCGGACAGCACCGAATTACGTAGGGATCCAAAGGGAACGGTGATGGACCTTAGATACAGAAGAGACTGGACAAGCACGTTACGTCCACATGCTAAGACCTTTTTATTGGTCTTTTTCACTGACGCACATGTACATTACCATGAGGGGTGAGGTACACGTACGCACCTGGTTTGCGTTTCAATTACGGAGTGGAATAGAGTGTGTCCCGAAATGTTAGGCCAATAGATGTTCAATGTGGTGGCCATCATTTGCTGCACACAATTGCAATCTCTGGCGTAATGAATGTCGTACACGCCGCAGTACATCTGGCGTGGCAGGCTGCCACAATACGTTGTTTCACATCCTCTGGGGTTGTAGGCACATCAAGGTACACATTCTCCTTTAAGGTACCCCACAGAAAGAAGTCCAGAGGTGTAAGATCAGGAGAACGGGCTCGTCAATTTATGCGTCCTCCACGTCCTATGAAACGCCCGTCAAACATCCTCTCAAGGGTCAGCCTAGTGTTAATTGCGGAATGTGCAGGTGCACCATCATGCAGATACCACATACGTCGACGCGTTTCCAGTGAGACATTTTCGAGCAACGCTGGCAGATCATTCTGTAGTAACGTGATGTATGTTGCAGCTGTTTTGGCCACTGCAATGAAGTGAGGACCAATGAGGTGGTCGCCAATGATTCCGCACCATACATTTACAGTCCACGGTCGCTGTCGCTCTACCTGTCTGACCCAGCTAGGATTGTCCACGAACCAGTAATGCATATTCCGTAGATTCACTGCCCCATGGTTTGTGAAACCCGCTTCATCGGTAAACAGGTAGAACTGCAACGCATTCTCTGTTAATGCCCATTGACAGAATTGCACTCGATGATTAAAGTCATCACAATGTAATTGTTGATGTAGCGACACATGAAACGGGTGAAAGCGGTGACGATGCAGTATGCGCATGACACTACTTTGACTCAGTCCACCGGCTCTCGCCATGTCTCGTGTACTCATGTGTGGGTTCATGGCAACAGCAGCTAACACATCAATTGCACCCGCTTCTCCTGTGGCCGTCCTGTTACGGACCCGTTTGCGTGCTACGACCATACCTGTTGCGTACAGTTGGCGGTAGATGTTTTGCAATGTGCGGCACATTGGATGCTCTCTGTCCGGGTACCGTTCTGCATACACCCTGCAGGCTTCAGCTGCATTTCGTCGACACTCGCTATAGATGAGTATCATCTCCGCCTTTTCAGAGTTCGAATACACCATGGTCACAGTTCCTACAACACTACACTATCACAGACGTCTGGTAACACGGTGTACTACAGTTGGTCTGCGTGCGGAGACGAATGCAGAATAACAATAGCAGCATGCGGGCACTGCGACAGCTAGACGAAACTACAACAGTGCACTACAGCCACACTCGTAAACACGGTCGTCATCGTAAACATGTCCCTGCAGATGCTGCTCGCCGACCGTGGCCCGTGTTTGTTACAACATGCAACTGAACGTCGGAGGTTCCAAGCGTCAAGTTTAGGTTACAATATCTCCAGATGTAATTAACATTTTACAATGCAACAAACGGCACTGATTACGTATTTGTTTGTATGTTCAGGTGTGCTAACAAAACTAACGTGTTTCCATTTTAAAAAATCGTAAGTTTGTGGTAAAAAACATACTTCTGTGCATATTTGTATGGTTTGTATTAAACAATTACACTAGCCCCTCTCCTCACGTTCGGTCTGTGGAATCGGTTTGTCAGTATTTGATGTGGTTTACGAAATATATCCAGCGGTAACGTTAGGTGACTCACCCTGTATAATTGTGATGATTTCGGCAATCCGGCTGTATCACCGCATCAGATCAGCAAGACTGTTGCTTAACGACATCGTTAGGTGGCTAGTGGCCAACATGGGACAATACGTCTTTCGTGTGTAAACAAAGCCTCTATACCTAATAGAAAAAACGATGTCAGGGACGTGTGAATCTGAAATGATGGAATAAGCGACGAATTAACACTTCGACACCTACGAGATACATGTGACAGCTAGACGAAACTACAACAGTGCACTACACCCACACTCGTAAACACGGTCGTCATCGTAAACATGTCCCTGCAGATGCTGCTCGCCGACCGTACCTCACAGGCGGCTTGTAATCAAGTTGCGTTCTTATGGAATATTGTCCCAGATATGCGACTGGATTCGTGATTTCCTGTCAGAGATGTCACAGTTCGTAATAATTGAAACACAGACAGAGCGAAACATTCATCTTTACTCAAAACAAGACAAGGAAGTAAGCGCTCTTGTTTCATAGAGAGCAAATATTAATTACGTATCATTGCTTTTCAAACATAAATCGTTAACATATAGTAAAATCTTCCGCTAACATATAGTTTCATATCATTTTACACATTCATTTAAATAGAAAACGGTTTATTGTTTATGTTCGAATAATATCCGCTAAATTGAGAGGCTGTTTTCATTCCTTGTCCTTATGTGAGTAATACCTCTTATGTTAGCGGCAAGACACAATCAATGCCTTCTATGCGCGATTTTAATGGAAATACTATCGATGATAGTGCTGCTAAAGCCAGTTACTAAACAAGGGATTCCGAAGATCCTTCACGAAAGAAGACGAAGTAAGTACTCCAGAATTCAAATCAAGGGCAGCTGCCTACACGAGTAACTTAGAAGTAGACATACTTAGATTAGTTAAACAACTTTAATGTATAAAAAATGACAAGTTTTCCGGTCCAGATTATACACCAGTTAGGTTCCTTTCACAGCATGTTGATGCAATTGCTCGATACTTAACAATCGTATACAACCGCGCGCTCAGCGAAGGAACCGCATGCAAAGACTGGAAAGTTGCACAGGTCACACCAATATTCAAGAAAGACAATGGGAATAATCCTCTAAATTACAGACCCACGTAATAAAAGTCAATATGCAGCAGGATTGTGGAGCATATATTGTGTTCGAACATTATGAATTACCACGACGAGAACAGTCTGTTGAAACATAGTTAACACGAATTTAGAAAGCATCGTTCTTGTGATTCACAACTTATTCTTTACTCAAACGACGTGTTGAGTGCTATCCACAAAGGATTTCAGATTGGTTCCCTACTTTTAGATTTCAAGAAGGTTTCTGACACCGTACCTCACAGGCGGCTTGTAATCAAGTTGCGTTCTTATGGAATATTGTCCTAGATATGCGACTGGATTCGTGATTTCATGTCAGAGATGTCACAGTTCGTAATAATTGACGGAAAGTCATCGAATTAAGTGATTTCTGGTGTTCCCCAAGGTGGTGCTATAGACACTCTGTTTTTCCTTATCTATATAAGCCATTTAGGAGACCATATGAGCAGCCGTCCTAGGTTGTTTGTATATGATGCTACCGTTTATCGTGTAATAATCATCAGAAGATCAAAACCAATTTACAAAAGGATTTAGATACGATATCTGTAGTGTACTACATTAGGCTATTGACAGTAAATAATGGAAAGAGTGAGGTCATGCACATGAGTGCTGAAAGAAATCCGTTAAACTTCAGTTACACGGTAAATCAATCAAATATAAATGCCTTAAATTCAAACAAGTTTCTAGGAATTACAATTACGAACAATTTAAATTGGAAAGAACAACAGAAAATATTGTGTGGAACGAGAATCAGAGACTACATTTTATTGGTAGAAGACTTAGAAGACGCAACAGCTCTACTAAAGAGACTGCCTACTCTACGCTTGTCTGTCCCATTTTGGATTACTGCTGCGCGGTGTTGGATCCTTACCAAATACAATGAAGCGCCAAAGAAACTGGTATAGCCAAGTGTATTCATACAGAGATATGTAAACAGCCTGAATACGTCGCTGCGGTCGGCTACGCCTATAATCACGGTTTAAGGGAGTTTCAACGTTGTGTTACAGTCGCCACGAGAGCAAGGGGACACATCCTCTCCGAGGTAGTGAAGTGGAGATTTTCCCCTAAGACCATTTGACGGGTGTACCGTGAATATCGGAAATCAGGTAAAACATCAGATCACCGACATCGCTGCTGCCGTAAGAAAATCCCGCAAGAACGGGACCAGCGATGACTGAAGATAGTCGTTCAACGTGACAGAAGTGCAACCCTTCCGCAAATTGCTGAAGATTTCTATGCTGGGCCATCAACAAGTGTCAACGTGCGAATGACTCAACGAAACGTCACCGATGTGGGCTTTCGGAGCCGAAGGCCCATTCGTGTACTCTTGACCGCTGCACGACACGAAGATTTACGCCTGTCCTCGGTCCGTCAACACCGGCATTGGGCTTTTGATGACTGGAAACATGTTGCCTGCTCAGACGTGTCGAGTTTCAAACTCTATTGAGCGGATGGACGTGTACAGACAACCACATGTAACCTCATGAATCCGTGGACCTTGCATGTCAGCAGGTGACTGTTCAAGCTAAATCGTCTAGATACGACTCTGAGTGGTGCCACGTACGTAAGCATCATGTCTGGTCACCTGCATCCATCAATGTCCAATACGCATTCCAAAGGACTTGTGTAATTCCAGCAGGACAATGCGACACCCCACACGTTCAAAATTGCTACAGAGTGATTTTAGGAACACTGTTTTAAGTTTAAACACTTTCGCTGTCGACAAGACTCCCCAGACATGAACGTTATTGAACATATCTGGGATGCCTTGCAACGTGCCGTTCAGAAGAGACCTACACCCACTCGTGTTCTTATGTATTTATTGACAGTCCTGCACGAGTCATGGTGGTAGTGCCCTCCAGCAATAATTCAGACATTAGTCGAGTCCATGCCACAACGTCTTGCGGCACTTCTGCGTGTTCGTAAGGGTCCTACGCGATATTAGGCCTGTATACCAGTTTCTTTGGCTTTTCAGTGTAGGATTAACAAAGGGCATCGAGGAAATTCAAAGGAGGACAGTACGTTTTATATTATCAATAAGTAGTGGAGGCAGTGTTTCTGACACAATACAGGCTTTGAGGTGGACATCATTAAAACCAAGGCGTTTTTCGTTGCGGCTGGATCTTCTCAAAAAATTTCAATTTCAATCATCAGCTTTCTCCTCCGAACTCTTCTATTTAGGAAGAAACGATCATCCTAATAAAATAAGAGGGATCAGAGATCGCATGATAATATTTAGGTGTTCGGTTTTCCACCCGTTGTTCTAGAGTCGAATAACAGATAATTGTTGCGAAGGTGTTCCGATGAATTCTCTTCCAGGCACTGAAGAATGATATTCAAAGATGCCACGTAGATGTACATTTAGATGTAGTAGCACCATCACATCATCTGCATATAAATTCACCAAGACCGCCTTGTCCAAGAGTGTCCACCCTCTTAACTGAGCGACGATTCCGAGAAGAAGGGCTCAAGTGATATAACAAACAACGACAGTGAAAACGGTATTCCCTGAGGAAAACCCCATACGGATTGCAGGTCGGGGTGTCAATTGGCCGGTGACAGCCACAGAAGCTTGTATACTCGTAAACAAATTACACAAGAACTTATGCGTTTCAGTTTGGAACCAAACTGCTTCTTGTACCTACAACAGGAATCCATGGCTAACACGATCAATCGCTTTGTACAAATTGAAAAAATGCCAGAGCACCAGGAACAGAAGTAACAGCTGCCACCGATATAATACCACGACATTCAGCTGCCGAAGTCAGAATTCTACGACCAGGAATACAACTTTGATGGACGGTTACAACTTACCCCAACAACGCATGCAGCCAGGTATTCACCGCCTTTGCCACAGTCTGAAAATAAAAATTTAATAAGGTAACCGGACGAAATTAATCGTTTTCTCTCTAAGCAGAACTTTTAGGAATTAAAACATTAAATGAGGCGGGCACAACCCTCCCGGGGCCCTCAATACTTCGTTCAAAAGCAGTGTAAAAATGGTGCCTAGCAAAGCCAGAAACGCACATAAAACTCCTTAGGCAGACCATCGAACCCCGGCGACTTACGAGAAGGCAAACTGGCAGCGAGGTCATAAGAATGGTCACACGGAAACTCTTCTAAAACATCATTATGAGCAGGTGGAAATATACGACCCAGAGCCTGAACAAATGGATGGGATGACGTATCGACTGCCCAACATGGAATTGATATAGTGCATGCAGTATGTTCTTTTATGCCGTCACAGCTTGCCGTTCTCTGTCTTGAGAGACGTGATAACTGCACGTCGTTAAAGAGGCTGATGACGAATCAGACGATAAAGAAATCGGTTCATCCGCTATCACGCAACGTGTTTTGGAGCGCGTCCTAAACCTTTCCATTGACGCTGGTTCTACCGTAACAATTGCGCCTTCACACCTGACGTCTGCAAACCATAGCGGAGGCTAATGCGCACTTTCACAAAGGTCACGTCGGAGAGAGCAGTAAAATTCTTGCATCCTCAGATATTCCCGCTTTCCCTCAGCGCCGAATCGTATCAACTTTTGTTTGACCCTCGGCTTTTTCAGTTTAACTTACCGTTCCAACATAGAGGCATATCGCGCAGTTGAACGGAGAAAATGATCCCACAGTTCCAGGAGAAATTCATCGAGAGAGGGATCCTCAAAGTGCGCCATATTCAGATGATGATGATGATGATGTTTGGTTTGTGGGGCACTCAACTACGCGGTTAGCAGCGCCCGTACAAATTCCCAGCCTTTGCTCAGTCCAATCTCGCCACTTTCATGAATGATGATGAAATGATGAGCACAACACAAACACCCAGTCATCTCGAGAGCCATATTCAGCATCCAAGGTAATAGGAACAGTTTCGTCGAATGTCGCGTGTGAGTTAACCAACAGTCGGTGTACAGTGATCATTGAAGTTGGCGGGGACGATGTCGAGAGCCAAAATCCTACAATGCATCTTATCAGACAAATAAAATATGTCAAGCTTGCATCTAGTAGCAGAAGTAAATTAAGTAAATTTGACAATAGCGAATGTTTACAGACCAAAACTTCTTGCGGTTTTAAGAAACGAATAAATTCCTGGAATTCCCGACAAAATTAAAGTGGGAAAACTAATCTACAGCACGCAACCCACAGTTAAAGTCATCATTTATCAAAATATTCTGCGGGGTATCGAGCAAATAAATAAATAAATAAATAAACATCTCTTCCTTACAAAATCGGGAACGGTCCAAAGTGCGTTAAGTACATGAGGATCCACAATAAATGTCAAGAACTACAATCCCTCCTGTGGGAACACCCTCCATGAAAATATAGGTTGTCGCTGTGGAAGATTCTGGAGCCACATTAAACACAGTGTAAAAACCACGGAGAGAAAGCAACTAATTGTACTTCTTGTAGGAGTACGACATCCACAGAGGAACCATAGATAAAGAACGGTGCGAGCCGCAGGTCTCATTCCATCCTCCAAAAATTCGAAGAAAGAAGGAAACTGGTGCTCTGGCAGAAAAGAAAATTCGAGCTGCTGACGTACTGAATATATGATCAATGTGTGTCAAGATCGATTGCTGAGTCCAGTGACAAGTCAGAGGGTGGGGGACTCCCACCCTACTGCCAGTATCCACATATGTCGCTCAATGTAACTACAAAAATATATCAGTGTACGACACATAGTTCAGGAGTTATGACGTCAAATGCTAAGATGCGTGAAAAATTGCTGTATCGCGCATGTTTTAATTTACTACTTCCTTACTACTAACTCTCGCGCATGTTTTAATTTACTACTTCCTTACCACTAACTCTGTTCCACCGAGCGAGGTGGCGCAGTTATCAGCACACTGGACTGGCATTCGAAAGGACGACCGTTCATGCCAGCGTCCGGCTACCCATGCCTCTGGAGTCCTTATGTTTCTTTGTTTTTACGAGCTACAGCCCAGTCAGTTTGAACGCGTTATTTGCAACGACTACGAGACAATACAGCATCGGCAGTTGGGGACATAAGCGGTTCTTGAGCTTTAACCAAAGTAGGTAACAAACAGGGAGCTGCAGAGATCTACTCCGCAGCATGAGATCCTTGAAATTCAGATCGACTCACAAGAAGAATCAGAGATCACATCTGGGGCAGAAGATGAGATTTCTTGGCTGCTAATCGCCTCCCCTTCTGTAACAACAGGTGATAATTCCGACGTCACCTGAGTGAGTGGCAGCAAGGGAACAAGTAATTTTAGGGGTGTCTCAAATTGCAGCTGTTGAATCACTGAAACGTCAGAAGGCTCAGAGACAACCCCAACACTGGGCTGCTCCCTATGAGTTGCCTCAAGCGCAGGAGGAATAATAGGACAAACGCTAGAGAGCTCAGCAACTGTTTTCGCACCATCTACTCCACCAGAAACGCAGGATTCAACATAACAAGATATATCAACCAACAAAGTTACTTCAGGGAGGAGTGGGTGAGGAGTAGACATATCTGAGTCCTCGTCTTGCTGCGTACGACGTCTCTTACGTTGCAGAGCGGATACTGTTGGTTTGGCAACAATAACTTTAGGACCGCGCTGCGAGGGTAATAACGGAAAGTCGGGAGCAGAAAGGTTCGCCTCGATCTGTTATTGCACTCATGGATTACGTAGCATCAACCTCGTGAGAAACAAACGAGATCAGCTACATCAGTTTTCCACCCCGTTCAAATGAGGCATTCAGTACAAATATTCGCTGTTGGCAATTAGATCTAAGTTGTCGCATAGAAAGCATGTGCCAACTTCTCCCTATGAGGTACATCAAAGCAGTAACTAAAGAGCTACAGATGGGTAGGGATGTTACATTTGACTACAATCTCCACTGAACGGATTCCGCTATAACAATGCAACCGGTGTTGTGTGAACCATTGTTGGCTTTGTATACCGCCGGCCGGTGTGGCCGTGCGGTTAAAGGCGCTTCAGTCTGAAACCGCGTGACCGCTACGGTCGCAGGTTCGAATCCTGCCTCGGGCATGGATGTGTGTGATGTCCTCAGGTTAGTTAGGTTTAAGTAGTTCTAAGTTCTAGGGGACTTATGACCACAGATGTTGAGTCCCATAGTGCTCAGAGCCATTTTTGGCTTTGTATACCCCTTACATCACGAGGAGCAACACCTCTTTCAGTAAACCGTTGTCAACTTCCGGCGGGAGACTGACCACTTGAACATTGATATAATCCAGATCCGCGTCAGCGAGAGGAACCATACCTGTGAACCATCACGATTTGTCATAGGAACTTGAGAACCATGACGCAAAAGCAATCTATAGTTATCAGAATCAAAATAGGCAGTCAGAATCTGATCAGATGGTACTTGAATTGGATCAACGTTCCGATCATGACACTCCAAAGACACAGGCTCCACGGAACGCGTGGATTTGTAGGAACTAAACCTATCTGTACCTTTTCTTGGAACACACTGGGATTCCATGACCGACATTATGAGCAGACTACATCGCTGATAATGTAAACATACAACGACTAACGTCACGGACCAGTCAACGATACAGCACACACCAAGACTGACGAAAAGCGATGCAGGCGCGCGTGACGCTACAGTGAGCCGATAAACTAACAACCTTCACGCTCGGCGCTCGAGGCGGAACATCTGTAGATCACGGGTGACCTCCAATAAGTATTTATGATGTATCTCCTTAACAATGTGTAGTACATTGTTACAACGTTCCAGATACGCCGTGTGGTATATGTGGTTACTGTGTGCGAGATTTATCGGGAATAGAGTTAGGTTGCGTGGTTGATTCGGGAGAAGGGACAAAAGAGCGAGGTCATTGGTCACATCGGATTAGGGAAAGATCGGGAAGGAAGTCGGCCGTGCCCTTTCAAAAGGAACCATCCCGCCATTCGCCTAAAACGATTTAGGGAAATCGCAATCTGAATCAGGATTGCCGGACACGGATTTGAAACGTCGTCCTCCCGAATGCGGGTGCAGTGTGCCAACAACTGCGCCACCTCGCTTCGTGCAACAGAGATAGTAGTAAATAAGTAATAAATGCAAACGTCATAACTGCAGTGCACTGCATTTATTCCATACACAGGCGCACTCTCGGGAAAAATCGCCCGCATTCTGAAGAAACACCGGGTCGGAACTGTGTTTTGTCCTCCAAATAAAACTCGTGCACTGGTGGGGAGCGCCAAAGATGACCTCGGTTTGAGGAAGGCTGGCGTGTACCAGATTCCGTGTCAATGTGGCAAGTCGTATATTGGTCAGACGATGCGTACCGTCGAGGATCGATGCCGTGAACACCATAGGCACACTCGACTGATGTATCCGAGCAAGTCGGCGGTCGCTGAACATTGTTTGTCGGAAAATCACGCCATGGAGTATGACCGCACGAGGATTCTGGTACAGACGTCGAGATACTGGGACAGCGTTGTTAGAGAGGCCATCGAAATTCGCACCAATGACGACCTCATAAACCGTGACTGTGGCTATAATCTTAGCAAGGCTTGGGAACCAGCGATCGGGTTAATCAAGAGTAAATCGAGCAGACGTATAGTTGTGACGACCACGGCGGACAGAGCCATCACACCGACGTCATCTCAGACGCCGTCGCAATCTGTTCCACCGCACGACCGGGGCGCTGGGCGCGGACGGCGGAGGGAGCGCGCCGCGGGCGGAGGGTATTTAAATCGGCCGCCGCCGCGACCGAACCCAGTTCCCTCTGAGCAGCCATAGCGTACGGATCTCCGTGCCGGCACGTTCACAGGAGCTCAGTCCGTCAGTTCACCTGATGATGGCGACATGTTTGATCGCCGAAATATTGTGCCCGTTGGACACTATAGACCGGCAGCATACCCGTGGATATTTTGATTATCAAATACGCCGGGAGAAACTCAAGAATCATATGTAAATACTGTCTGCAACATGTGTCGTGAATACAGTTAGTAGTAAGGAAGCAATAAATTAAAACGTCATGCTTCATGTTGCAGTTTTACTTCATGGACAGCTAAAATATGGTAAGAAAGAAACATTTTCCGTTACATTTTTCTGTGGGTTTGTCAGTGAGAAAAAATATCATGATAGTTTGAAATAATGTACAAATCTATTCTCTAATACTAGATGAATTGTTATGGGCATTCATGTATTGCGAGCTTCAACTCCTTCCGCGATTTAAAAGACATAGAGGATTCGCAGGTAAGATCATAACATATTATAGAAATGGCTCAAATGGCTCTGAGCACTATAGGACTTAACTTCTGAGGTCATCAGTCCTCTAGAACTTAGAACTACTTAAACCTAACTAACCTAAGGACATAACACACACCCATGCCCAAGGCAGGATTCGAACCTGCGACCGTAGCGGTTGACCAGTTCCAGACTGTAGCGCCTAGAACCGATCGGCCACTCCGGCCGGCCATATTATAGAATTAGACAAGGAGACTCATTATGGATATTCCTGTCCAGCTCAATAATGGACCACATCACTGGCACCGTAAGAAAGAAAGAAAGCTATAAAATAGGAAATAAAACTGTAAATACTGAATCCTATGTTGATGACGCCGAACTGATAGCAAATAATGACAACAAATTACGAAGGATACTTCACCAGTTTCATAAAACAGCAAAGCAATATCACAGGGATGTCTTATCTAGAAGAACGATGAGTAAGGTAGTATTTAAAAGACCTGGAAGAATTAAATCAGAGGTAGATGTGTCATTTGATCAAGTGATGAGCTTCAATTATCTAGAGACTGTTACGATCAGCCATAATTACTTAACTTTGGAGGTGAAAAAATAAAATGAGAAAAACAATAACAGTGCTTGGATGTCTGTAAAATATCGTATGGAGAAACAAATTTATTACACTTGAGGTGAAAATAGAATTATATAAAAAAATGGGGCGTCCTTTTACTAGATGTGCAACAGAAACTACAGCAGAAGCCAAGTAGAGAAAAAAATTAACTGTAGCGGAAATGTAGATCGAAATATTCATGGGGGACGAGAGAACAAAAGTATAGAGAAGGAAATAGTGTGAATATATATATAATTCCCGCGTTCTATCATCGCAGAATAACTTTTGTTATATATGTTATATATGAAGACAAAGAAAAGAAATTTGCTCTTGGTGGAAGGATAGATCCCACAAGAGCACTTAAAATCTGTAAATATGGACGACAGTCAGGGAAGCGACGACCCAGATGACTGCCAAAGAGACGGGACAGCATTTCGTCCGAGTCATCCACGGAATGAGGCCGATATACCGATATAGTGATATACAGGGGAAGGAAAAGAAGAAGAAGTACCGAATTCTGCACTGTAGCCCACACATTGAAGTTTTTCTTTATATTGTCGAGAAATAGGGGAAATAAAAACGCGCTTAGTTGTAAAAGTACCTGGTATACTAAAACTGTGCCGCAGACCAGAGCTCGAATCCTTGACCTTTGCTTTTCACGGTAAATCACTTGCCCGTGCAAGGCAAAGGTCCCAGGTTAGAGTCCCGGTCTACTACATAGCTTTAATCTGTCACGAATATTCAGATGAGCGCACACTATGCTGCAGACTGAAAATTCTTTGTTTTGCTGAATATTCTTAGTTAAAGATTTTGCATACAGCGGGAGAAATTATTTTGTAATCGAAACGAAATACGTAGCATGAATGTTCTTTTGATAAACGTAGCACTACGAGGTTGTATATTTCAAATTTTGTTATCTGGTGTGCTATGCAGTTATTAATTAACGTAAATATAAACTACACATTGTAAACTCTACAATTCCGTTTCCATTTTTGGAGCACAGTGTATCCTTTTCTGTCCAATACTTTCCACCAAGAACACAGGAGATGAAACATTTCAAGATGTCGGAACCTGTGTTCAGTCGCATTATTGTGAGAGCTGTACTATAACTGATGTTTGATGGTAATGAAGAGTCAAACTCTATGGAGTGGAAATCAATAACGGGCTAACTGCCTAAAGATTGATTCCCAGTTATTCACTTTTTTTTGTTTTGACAAAAATATTTTAATGGAAAAACCTCAACTATGCTTTCTATTTATTATCTACAGTAAACGTCACAAAACTCTTGAGAAATTTAAAAAAGTTCCTTTGCTCTTATTAATAAAAATAAGTATTTTATTCAGAAGAAGATATCAAGCACGCTTCAAGCATAAACAGAAAAAAAGTTTTTAAAAAATAGAGAAAACATCTCCCCTCCTATCGGAGTAGTGGGCTAGAGATGTACGAAATTCCTTTCTATGCATTGCAGCCTTCTACCAAGTTTGTTTTGTAATTTCTGCTACTGGTAAAGAATAATGCAATATTGCTAAGTGGTTGCCCTGTTAGTGGTATAGTCAGATGAAGCTAGTCTGATTACGTTCATTTCAAAGTCTGTATACAGCAGCATCACTAAATTTCCAACAAGTGTATACTGAAAATACTGATGAGTCGTCGCCGACTTGTGCATAACGAGGAAGGGCTAGTGGGAGTACGCGTGATGATGATAAACCTTCGGACTCATGGGAGCGGGCAGACGAGACAAGAGTTCCTTCGAATCTGTGAAGATTTATAGTAACACATCGGTAACAACAGATTTCAGCAGATCGTGCCAGTATGGACTGTTTAATTACGCTAACCTTGCTCGAATCACTGATTCCGTTTTCAGAACAGTTATACTGTGCACATTAGATGCAACGAATTCGGCAACGGCTTGCTGTGGCATAATGCAGCGTTGTAGTGGTACAGATGATGGCATACCGACGGGACAAGATCCTCCCACGCTAGACGCCGGAGCACAATTAGTGCAATCCCGGAGTGCACATTCCAGTACCAAGACATGGTGGATTTGATCACGCAATCACTTACAACGTTACTGGCCGACAGTCGCTGGTGTGCTAAGGTATTTGGCAATATAGAGAGGTGATGAACATGTTCAGCTTTCAGGCTTAAGGGGTTCTCACTGGATACTTGTTACCGAAATCGTCGAATAAACATATAAAAGATCAGTTTTCCTCTTGTGGACATCAATGAGTTAAATTTATCGACATGCAAGTAGATTTCTCGTAGAGACGTCAATGTTCAAATGTGTGTGTAATCTTATGGGACTTAACTGCTAAGGTCATCAGTCCCTAAGCTTACACACGACTTAACCTAAATTATCCTAAGGACAAACACACACACCCATGTCCGAGGGAGGACTCGAACCTCCGCCAGGACCAGCCGCACAATCCATGACTGCAGCGCCTGAGACCTCTCGGCTAATTCCGCGCGGCAGAGACGTCAATGTCAAGACGACATTCCTCATAAGGTTATTAAAATAATATAGACTACGAACTGACAAACCCGACATTCCCGAGGCAACTGTTTTCCCAAAATTCTGTTAGAATCGACACTTTACACGTACTTTTACAGTAAACACGGTGTGAGATGATCCCAGACAGTTTAATGCTGGGCACAGCTGCTTTGCGTGTCTACAACGCTATTTTGTAAACACCCCTATTAAATCGTCACTTCATAGCACTATAGACAGCTATTGTTTCCACATACAGCCGATTGAACTTCTCAGCTGAAACCTGCCAAAAGCGCTGCCAGATTTCAGGGATTTCCTTGACATGACTGTAAGAGTGTCTTGAGAGTAAAGAATAAATATGTTAAAACCTCATGCGTAGAGAGCAGTTTTTCACCTATTTCATTGTTTATGACGTCATATCTCCTGATCTATGACTGGTAGGTGATTCTTAACCCCGCAGCGATTGTTGTCTGACAGAGATGGATGTGTGTACCAAATTTGGCTGAAATCTGTCAAGTTATTTAGAAGCATACTTGGAAAACACACACACACACCCATACATACATACATATATACATATACAGTAGCGATTAGTGGTAGAATGACCTATTGGCGACTCGGTAACTGTTTCCAGACATATATTGGCACCTTCATCGTTCACTGAAGTTCGTTCATTTAAACCTTGTCCAATCAGCGTTGAACATACACGTATGAGTTTCGAGGCACAAGTGGTATTATTGTATGTTGTCACATTTACTTTCGCTGTGGCAGGCCAGAAATGATAGTTAACGTACCGAGCGAACATTGTGCGTAACACAGTAGGAACCAAAATTAAAAAAGACTTTTTAGCCTTTGTAAATTCCGACTGCTTCAAGACTAATCGCGTTTCACACCTGCCGGGGTATAACTGCATGTGTGTTACAGGATTTTAAATTGGCTCGTGGCGGATTGTATGCTAAGATATCGCAAATCACTCTGAATGTGTCAACATTCTTTTCGCTGCGTGTGACGGGCGACGTGACATTTATTCATACAGATATTTCCATCCATTGTCACAGTCGGCACACACCGGTATACATTTATATACTTGTATTATCGAAGACTTGCTTGAACAGCACCCTTAGGAAAAGAAGAGATATAAAAAGACGAGACGTACTGTAGAAACAGTGTAATTTGCAGAATAAAGAACACAATAAACGGTGGCTGAAACCTAACTAAGATTCATGTTTGCCGCTTTAATTTCTGCGGAAATACACGGAAGGGCGATTTCCTTTAGTCCTGGCCGCAGCTATTGTAAGATGTACGCTATGATAGCCAGTTATTACAGCAGTTGTTGGAACCTGAGGCACCTTGAGCACATGTCATAAATTGTAAAACAGGAAGTTCACACTTAATGCACATATTCTCGAAAAAATTTGAAACTGGAGAAAAGCCGCATTGTTCATGAAAAACTCAATATGGACATGAAACCCTATGATTTAAATGAAATTATTTAATACTGGTATAATACACGCACAACTAATGATATAGAACTGTGAAAGACCTGTGTCTGGATATTCGGCATAGTGTCACCCTATAGTCTACAGACGACGTTATAAGGAAGAGGAGAAAAGGAGCAGCGCATCACAATCCACTGATAAGCGCCCGGCAATTACACCGCTATTCCGACATTTCCGTAGGTAGTATGTCACAATACTGCATCGTCATAATTATCATTCATATCACGTATCACTGCATCAGAAACTTCATGGCGTCGATTGTTTTGTGAACGCGCATATCAATAAATTCAAACGACACCCATGTACCTGAGCGAGGTACTATTTTCCGATGAGTTTACATTCACAAACCATTAGTAGCGTTAACCGGCGTAACATGCTTTACTAGAGTGTAGACAAAGCATCAATGTCCTCGGTCGGTTAACGTATGGTGTGGCATCATGGGGAACAAATTCATTAATCCATATTTTATAGGTGGCACTTGCAGGGGCACAAATATCGAATGTTTTTGGAACAGTAACTACAGGTACTATTACAAGATGTTGCCCTGGACGGCCGATAAAGTATGTGGTTTCAGCATGACGGTTGCCTAGCGCATTACACAAATTAAAGTACGGAAGGTTTACAGTGGACGGTGGATCGGTAAAGATGCCACTATTAATTGTTCCGCTACGTTCTCGGATCCGACGTAGCCGGATTTCTTTCTGTAGGGATATTTAAAAGATAAAGTGTACCAGCAAGTGCCAACAGGCCCTGCAGACATGGTCGACCCTATCAGAAACGCCCGTGCTGACATTCCCGCAGATACGCTTCTGTCCTGTGTACGGTAATTCGAAAAGCGGATCAGTAAGTGTACTGAAGTTGGTGGTACCACGTTTGAACTCTTATTCTAAGTATAGTAGCGTTCGTCTCGAGTCACGGCCACAGCAATGCGTCATGTAGCCCCCTGGTCGATATGTCGGAGGAATACAACGTCGCGAATGGAGTTTCCAATTAGAAGTTATGAAATACTGGCCTGTCGTACCCTCCCAGCATTGAGGTGAGGTCCCATGTGCCGTTGGAAATCCAAGAGCTATTGAGTAGCATGTAGCAAAATACGATTGTGTACCCATTTCTATTCATCCCACTACAGTGCCATCTGTGGCGAAACGAAGAAAATGCTTCACACGAAACGTATGTATATGTTGCCGCAGAATAGTAGTCTACAATAAAAGAACAGGGTTTCCCATTGCAGATTTCAAAGTCGCCTCCGCCATCCACGCAAGTGGTGGGGTGGCAGGTCGACTGTGGTATCACTGAATGTGCCCTGCCAGACAAACAAACTCTAATTATAACTTTTTTTGATCCGATGTTTTCGAGATATTTCAGTGTCATCAGTTGGAATGGACTAGCTGTATACAGGTTAATAGAAAGTAGAGTTGATGTGCAGTAGAGGAAGATCACTTTGTTATCAGAGAGGGAAAATATAGCATTGAAGCAATTCTGAAGTGGCCTTCAGTAATGGAACCTAGACTGAATATAGATTAGGGTACCATCTGTGTGCCTGGAGAAAAATCTTCGACATTGAGAAGGGGAGTTAAATATTCACAGAGGATTGTGGCGAAACTTCTCAGACGTACAATTAATCGGCAACATCAAAAAATTCTAAGTATAATTAATAATAGCGGCTGTTCAATGCATCTCCAATTAAAGGACGCAACTTATCAACGCTGTTATTTAACTTGTAGGCCTTCAAAGAACCAATGAGGACTATTTCGAAGGAAGAATATAATTGCCATGGTAACACAATTCATGGTTTGCCTGGTACCTGAAAGAAAAGGACAGCACTTTTAGCAAAGAATTTTATTTAAGGGTAAGCAATGGAAAGACGAAAACAGCGAATAGTAGCAGGAGAATGTGAACGACACAAAAAAGTGAAAGAATTCATCTACGTAGAAAGAAACTGGCATAGGTAAAAGACGATTTCTTCAATAAAGCACGTGTACTGAAATCAAACTGATATCTAACTGTGGAAGATGTTCCCCAAAGCGCAAAGTTGGAGCGCAACAATGTATGTAAGTAAGAGATGCACCGTTAAAAAGGTGGAGGAGAAGAAACATTTGAAATGTAGCGTTGCAGAATAATATTAAAAACTAAATGGACCGAGCAATCATGATATGAAGAAGTTTTATAAAGAATTGGGGAGAAAAGAAGTCTGTGGAAGGCCGTTATCAGAGGAGGGGGCACATTAGTCGGAAATATACTACGCTATTAAGAAATAGTCATCTTGGCGATAAACCGAACGGTAGAGGCAAAAATAATTGGGGGCAGATAAACTGTAGAGTAGGCAAAGCAAATTGCACCAGACGTTTGGTCTAGTAGTTACGTAGGAATGAATCGATTACAAGATAGAAAAATATGGAGGAGAGTATGACACCAATCGAAAAACTGACGAATTAAAGGAGAAACTGTTGTCACGTGGAGCCATCAAACATTGTAGCATGGGGATTTCAGATAATCATGGCACGAAAACTAAAAGACATGTAGAAAATTGACAAACATCAGTGAGTTGAGAGTCTCACTCAATTTTTTAATTCACGTTACATGTGCTCAATAGCGGCACCATTGCTGATGCGGCAAACACCGATACGTGGATGAAGTTCACTGAAGTAGCTGATGGGTACTGGCTGGGAAGGTGTGACAACAGCCCGCCATGGAAATCTGTCCGTTTGGTTGCCTATTGGCAGGCGCGAACTAATTCGATGTGACTATACGGACTGGACGATTTTTAAACCTCTTCTGACGCTTCTGCCCTATAATCACGGAAAATATAACGACTTAAAAGTTGCAGAGATGCTCCCGGCAGTGGTATGTGTCATTTTTATGTGTGCATTGTTGTCGTCACACAGTCGTCTTCTGAAACTCTGGAGATACTTTTGAATAACCCATTATACCTAAGGACTCATTGTCCATCAGTCTTTTTGTGACAGTCCTATGATGTGTGCTACAGAAACATTACCATTAGATGTAATGGATCTGGTGAAGTTTACTACCGTGTATTTCTTCTACATCAGGATGTCAAGCTGCCGTCGTATATTATATAATGTTAGTTACTAGCCATATAGTTCATGTAAGTTTCTTCACTATAATTTTAAACAATGTTAATACGGCACTTTTCCGTCTAATGAGTGTTACATTGTGTGTTATAACCGAAACGCTGCTAGTACGAATGTTTTTATACCGAACACTTTTTATGTCACATGTGAAACACAAACAGGAGCCGTTCCATTAAGTGAAGGTGCCGATGAATGGAGTGTCCTGTCCTAAAACAGTCTTCGCTTTAATTTTTGGCAGCGTTCGGAAATGACTCATCTGTACGGCAGTTGCTGCTACCACAAAATCATCACGTAATGTACGTGTCATTGTGCGGAAAATGAGGAAGATCGTCACGCCGCCATTTTTAGCTCTCTCTGACACTGCGCATTCAAGCTCGTATAGCGCTATTCCGTGTAGAATGAGTAACAATAGTCCTCACATTTTCTACTACATTCTACCGTCGTATTTGTCGTCACAACTACAACAAGGTTCTTCCAAATTCTGAATATATTCACATCCATTGAAACAAATAAGACACGCTAAGTTTGGTCGTTCACACATACAATAGAAACAATAGTACATACGATACTCATCATAATTGCAAAGAAAAACATCAATTGTATGTACTGTACGTAGCTGCCGTAATTAACAAAAGTACGTAAATTATAACGTCAGGAACTGTAAAAGAATATAGGACAAAATTACAGGAGGAGTCCCCTTCACATCTGTTACATCAAAACGATAGTCATTTTGCTAAAACAAAACTGTTACGTAAATATATTAAAACTCAGTATGTAGGCCAAAAGTTAAAACTAGAACAGAAAGTAATCCCACAGTTCACGTCTCTAACACATTTACTTCAACCTTTTGTTGTTAGTGTGCTTCTTTTTGTGAGTATTCCACCAGAGAGAGCGCTGTTCGTGGCATGGGATGAGTAATCTCCCCCGCCTGGATAGTCCCATCGTCGCCTCGCTGATCTCACTTGACTCTGTAAACACCGTAGCTGAGGAACTGTTTCAACACCTACATCGTGGTAAGGGCCTACAACATTTCTTTTAAATTTGACGTATCTATTGATCTGAAAATCGTTTAGTTCATTCAGCAGCTTGACAGCCTTCATTAAGAGATAAGGCAAAATTTCAAGTTGTTCTAGTACACGATAACTAAACTTCCGCCATGTGAGCCAGTCTAGATCGACTATTTTCCGTATGAGTACCCTACTTTATAGAAAGTATGTACAGACTGTGCTCTGCAGAATTTGATTTGATAGTAATGTTAGTGTCATGAGTTGCTGGCACTGGTACGCAACTCGGACCCCAAGGAGCAAGGACATGCAGCGTGAACGGCACGCATTACTGTGCGCTCCTGAGCCAACATGTGATCCTTTCTCTACGAGTGAGAGGTGCTCTGGACTCAACCGTTTTGTTAGACGATGGAACTCCACCTCACACTGCCAGTCAGGTCACTCGGTTACTCCGTAACTTCATCATTGGCCGAGCACCTCAAACTGTTGCGAACCAAGGTCACCGTGCGATTTGTGGCTGTTCGGTTACCAGAAGGACAGTGTTTATGAACTGGACATTAACACACGTTGCAGGTTGAAAATGAACATAACAAGTGAGGTAGCCAATACCCCATCTGAGATGTTTCGGATAGTGGTAGACTAGTCTCTAACGCGGTTCCACGCTGACGTTGAAGCAGATGTTCGTCATACTGAGCAACATTTGTAAGCTGGAATGTAAACATGGTAAGCAGTTAACAAATGTTACCCTCTCATTTGGAAATTAGAATGTGTTTCTTTCAACGGTTTATTCATTATTTCTCTTCCACGTGTCCTTGAAGATCTGTCCACAAAGTTTCATTGTTCTACGATCGCTCACTTTTCATTGGTAACAAATTTCTTGTTATAGCCAGCTTTATATTAAGGAAACGACTCTTTGTAACTGTACGCGATTCCCACGGTTTATATATGCACCGAATGCTGTTTCATTATTTGCATTTACGTCTTCCTTGAATTGAGGGTAGAAAGACACTCTGCCCTCTGTACACCGTCCAGTAGTACTAATGCGACCACCTTAAATGTTCATATCAATGTGCAGTAACCATTCACAGTGGGCAGGCAGAAGCACCAGCAGTGGAATGTGTATATAGCGTGTGGTGGGGATGTGGAGAATAGTGCAGAACCTGTCGTAATACTGAAACGGAGAGGTTTATCTGACGTCCAAAGAGGCATGTTCATTGACGTTCGGGACAAGGGTGGAAGCATTTCCATAAGAGCTAACTTCATGAGCTGTTCGCGTGCACCATGGTTATAGCATACCATGAATGGCAAAATGGCGCCGAGGCTAATGTGTTTTGTCACAGGCCAGAGTCTGCAGGGGTGAACAATGGCTGCGGAGATGTGTACTGGCTAAGTGACGCGCCACTGTTAAGCAACTGACCGTCCAGATGAACGAAGGTGTTACAAACACAGGTTCCTGCTTCTTATGGGCCTTTGAAACAGGCACCTGATCCATGCACCCGTGCTGAGTGCTGTTCATCGGCGACGAAGGCTGGAATTTGCACGCCAGTACCACAAGTGGACGTACGGTAAATGGCGGCAGGATAGATAACGTTTTACGCTCCAACATCGAGATGGTCGTCGGTGTCTACGGCGTGAAACGTCTGAAAGATCCCTGCAGCGGTCATCGGTAGGGCCTAGGCAGGACAAGAGAGTGTTACAGACTGGGGAACGTTTTCATGTCATGCCACGGGTGACCTGAAAGGCCTTATGGATCAACAAAATACGCATATACACTCGGGGACGATGTCCATGTCCTGTTGCTTTTTTCCTCGGCACGATGGCATCTGCTAGCAGGAAAATGACCAGTGCTACACAGTTCGCGGGATTGCTTCGAAGAGCACCAGGATGAGTTTGTCACACTCCCCTGACCAAAAAACCCCTCGGCTTTAGACCCAATGTAGTTGTTGTTGTTGTTGTCGTCGCCTTCAGTCCTGAGACTCTCCATGCCACTCTATCCTGTGCAAGCTTCTTCATCTCCCAGTACCTACTGCAGCCTACATCCTTCTGAATCTGCTTAGTGTACTCATCTCTTGGTTTCCCTCTAAGATTTTTACCTTCCACGCTGCCCTCCAATGGTAAATTTCCGATCCCTTGATGTCTCAGAACATGTCCTACCAACCGGTCCCTTCTTCTAGTCAAGTTGTGCCACAAACCCCTCTTCTCCCCAATTCTATTCAATACCTCTTCATTAGTTACGTGATCTACCATCTAATCTTCAGCATTCTTCTATAGCACCACATTTCGAAAGCTTATATTCTCTTCTTGTCTAAACTATTTATCGTCCATGTTTCACTTCCATACATGGCTACACTCCATACAAATACTTTCAGACACGACTTCCTGACACTTTAATCTATACTCGATGTTAACAAATTTCTCTTCTTCAGAAACGCTTTCCTTGCCATTGCCAGTCTACATTTTATATCCTCTCTACTTCGATCACCATCAGTTATTTTGTTCCCCAAATAGCAAAACTCCTTTACTACTATAAGTGTCTCATTTCCTCATTTCATTCCCTCAGCTTAACCCGACTTAATTCGACTACATTCCATTATCCTCGTTTTGTTTTTTTCATCTTATGTCCTCCTTTCAAGACACTGTCTATTCCGTTCAACTGCTCTTCCAAGTCCTTTGCTGTCTCTGACAGAATTGCAATGTCATCGGCGAACCTTAAAGTCTTTATTTCTTCTCCATGGATTTTAATACCTACTCCGAACTTTTCTTTTGTTTCCTTTACTGGTTGCTCAATATACAGATTAAATAGCATCGGGCAGAAGCTACAACCCCGTCTCACTTCCTTCCCAACCACTGCTTCCCTTCCATGTCCCTCGACTCTTATAACTGCCATTTGCTTTCTGTACCAATTGTAAATAGTCTTTCGCTCCCTGTATTTTACCCCTGCCACCTTCAGAATTCGAAAGAGTGTACTCCAGTCAACATTATCAAAAGCTTTATGTAAGTCTACAAATGCTAGAAACGTAGGTTTGCCTTTCCTTAATCTTTCTTCTAAGATAAGTCGTAGGGTCAGTATTGCCTCACGTGTTCCAACATTTCTACGAAATCCAAACTGAACTTCAGCGAGGTCGGCTTCTACCAGTTTTTCCATTCGTCTGTAAATAATTGGTGTTAGTATTTTGCGCCTGTGACTTATTAAACTGATAGTTCGGTAATTTTCACATCTGTCAACACCTGCTTTCATTGGGATTGGAATTATCATATTCTTCTTGAGGTCTGAGGGAATTTCGCTTGTTTCATACATCTTGCTCACCAGATGGTATAGTTTTGTCAGGACTGGCTCTCCCGTCAGTAGTTCTAATGGAATGTTGTCTACTCCCGGGGCCTTGTTTCGACTTAGATCTTTCAGTGCTCTATCAAACTCTTCACGCAGTATCATATATCCCATTTGATCTTCGTCTACATCCTCTTCCATTTCCGTAATATTGTCCTCAAGAACATCGCCCCTGTATAGACCCTCTATATACTCCTTCCACCTTTCTCTTTTCCCTTCTTTGCTAAGAACTGGGTTTTCATCTGAGATCTTGATATTCATGCAAGTGGTTCTCTTTTCTCCAAAGGTCTCTTTAATTTTCCTGTAGGCAGTATCTTACCCCTCGTGAGATAAGCCTCTACATCCTTACATTTGTCCTCTAGCCATCCCTGCTTAGCCATTTTGCACTTCCTGTCGATCTCATTTTTGAGACGTTTATATTCCTTTTTGCCTGCTTCATTTACTCCATTTTTGTATTTTCTCCTTTCATCAAATAAATTCAGTATCTCTTCTGTTACCCAAGGATTTCTACAAGCCCTCCTCTTTTTACCTACTTGATCCTCTGCTGCCTTCACAATTTCATCTTTCAAAGCTACCCATTCTTCTTCTACTGTATTTCTTTCCCCTATTCCTGTCAATTGTTCCTTTATGCTCTTCCTGATATTCTGTACAAGCTCTGGCTCTTTCAGTTCATCCACGTCCCATCTCCTTATATTCCCACCTTTTAGCAGTTTCTTCAGTTTTAATCTACAGTTGATAACCCATACATTGTGGTCAGAGTCCACATCTGCCCCTGGAAATGTCTTACAATTTGAAACCTGGTTCCTAAATCTCTGTCGTACCATTCTAGTATCTCCAGGGTTCTTCCATGTATACAACCTTCTTTCATGATTCTTGAACCAAGTGTTAGCTATCATTATGTTGTGTTCTGTGCAAAGTTCTACCAGACGGCTTCCTCTTTCATTTCTGAGCCCCAATCTATATTCACCTACTACATTTCCTTCTCTTCCTTTTCCTACTGTCGAATTCCAGTCACCCATGACTATTAAATTTTCGTCTCCCTTCACTACGTGAATAATTTCTTTTATCTCATCATAAATTTCATCAATTTCTTCATCATCTGCAGACCTAGTTGGAATATAAACTTTTACTACTGTAGTAGGCGTGGGCTTCGTGTCCATCTTGGCCACAATAATGCGTTCACTGTGCTATTTGTTGTAGCTTACCCGCACTCCTATTTTCCTATTCATTATTAAAGCTACTCCTGCATTACCCCTTTTTGATTTTGTATTTATAACATTGTATTCAGCTGACCAAAAGTCTTGTTCCTCCTGCTACTAAACTTCACTAATTCCCACTATATCTAACTTTAACCTATCCATTTCCCTTTTTAAATTTTCTAACCTATCTGCCCGATTAAGGGATCTAACATTCCACGCTCCGATCCGTAGAACGCCAGTTATCTTTCTCCTGATAGCGACGACCTCCTGAGTAGTCCCCGCCCGGAGCTCCGAATGGGGGACTATTTTACCTCCGGAATATTTTACCCAAGAGGACGCCGTCATCATTTAATCATACAGTAAAGCTGCATGCCCTCGGGAAAAATTAAGGCTGTAGTTTCCCCTTGCTTTCAGCCGTTCGCAGTACCACAACAGCAAGGCCGTTTTGGTTAGTGTTACAAGGCCAGATCAGCCAATCATCCATACTGTTGCCCTTGCAACTACAAAAAAGGCTGCTGCCCCTCTTCAGGAACCATACGTTTGTCTGGCCTCTCAACAGATACGCCTCCGTTGTGGTTGGACCTACGGCACGGCTATCTGTATCGTTGTGGCATGCAAGGTCCATGGTTCATGGAGGGGTGAGGGGGGGGGGGGGTTAAACCCAATAGAGAATCTATAGGACGCTCTCGATGGGGTGTACGAGCCATGGATACTCAACTGTGAAACCTAGAGCAGCTGGCTATGGCGATGGAGTCGGCATGGCTATACATCTTTGTCGGTACTACCAGAATATCACTGACTTTTTTCCTGCACGTTTTGCACCTGCAAAAGGTAGATAGTCAGGTTTTTGACAGCCGGCCTCATTACTGTGTCTGGACAGCGTAAAACTCTGAACATTCTAATGTATTTACCCACAGAATTTTTCTCCGTTATCGTTGATTTTACAGCGAAGATTGAAAATATTTGACTTAAGGTGAGACCAGATCACCTATGCCGTCAATGCTAAATTCTTTCAACTTTTAACCCATTATTTCTAAGACTATTGAAGATGTCACCACCAAATTTTTACCAACTGATTATTAGTTCACTGATCTAGAATGGAAAAAGTACACATAGTGGAAATAGAGACACAATTTTTTATAAATATGCCTGTTGATTTGAATAAACTATTGTGTTTTGTACAACACAGTATCAGGTATATAACTCTCAACACACTGACTGTAGACCCATATAATCACCTCCTCTATAGAAACAAACCACATAAATTTTATGTTTTTATGTTTATTGCTTCATGATAAAATGGGTCTTCTGCATGAAAGTTTACAGTTTTGAGAAAATTCAAATTTAAATAAGAAGTCTATAGAAATACACCTTTCTTCTTAAAAACTGGTAAAAAGCAGCCTGCTCCATAAAATGATCCTTCTTTTTCACCTAAATTCTTCATTCTTCTCTTCTTTCTTGCGTCCTTGGTCATTTGCTGAGCAGAAATTTCAACTTTACACACTCTTAATCAGACCATGGCTTCCAATGTAGTTGCCGTATTCTGCCCCATATTTATTCCCAGCTGATCCAGGACTTTTAATTTCCCATAATTCCCATTATTGAAAGAAATAACTGCATCTCACACAGCTAGTCTTAAAGTTTTTATGCCTGCAAACACATTTTTTGGAATCGGTGTCCACGTAATATTGTTAAATGCCTCATTAGCATTCTGTGTCTTCCCATGGAGGCATATCTTTAGCAAGTCTTGATCTGATAAGTCTCTGAATATAGGCTTAATGGTATCCATTACTGCATCAGGTATTAAATGTTTATGTACAAATGCGTTTAATTTTCCTGCTGCCCCTGCTTTTCCATACTTCCATCATGTATCTGGTGCTGGCGGGCACAGGCTATGTACAGGATTAGTGTCTGTGGATAGCCTGTGAAAGTATGTTGCCCACACTTCTCTTCTCAGGCTTTCCAAATCATGTGGGTTTTTTCTGTTTCGGCTTTCCCATTGTATTCCTGAAATTTGGCAGAAGTTAGAAATGATTTTTCAATACCAGAATCTTTGCATATAATTTTAAATTTACGCACTATTCCATTCTTAGCAATCACATCTTGTGAAAGCACTATATCTCAACCACGTAACTTGCATGCTAAAGTCTCTTTCAACACTGCTGTTAAAATATTCAAATCTGTGATTGTATTCACACCACTGCATTCATGGACAGATAATGCATATACTTCACACTGAGCTTGCAATTTTCTTAACGATGCAGTGGGAAGAGTGGCAACAGTCTTCTAGCCTTTACAGCTATTATTTTGATTCAACTCATATTGTTCACAATTAGCGAAGTTCTATAATACCTGTTTCCTTTGTTTTGGCGTCTCTTGAAGATACCTTTTGGTTTTGTCATTTTAATAAGAGCAACAACGCACAACATTTTCGCTATAAACACAGAAAACTGGCAAACATGTAAACATTTCCCTTGTTTTCAGAGATACGCAGGTGTATGAGTTAGGAATATTAAATAATCAGTGCAGCCAAGCCTTGGTAAAAAAAATGCCAAAGAGAATGAAAAAACCACAGCCTTCTAGAGCATGTATTTTTGAGATTTGAATACAGATATGAGAGGACGTTAAAATCAATGTAGAAATTGCGATGTGTCAAGTAAAAGTTAAAAAAACCATTAAAATATTATTGCACCAACATCTCCAGGAAAGTCCAAATATTTATACAGTAGAAACAAACTAAATTATCCTTTTTTTTAAAAAAAATTGGGGTCTGTTCCACCTTAATAGCACGTTGCTGCAACTTTGGAGTGGTGAGCAGTGGCAATACTTCGTGATGGATTAGATAAGCCCTTGGAAGATTTACGGAGGTATGAGGCCCCAGATATGTACGGAGAGGTCACGCTGTTCCCTTAAATTAGGGGCCGGTGGTTCGCGAGTGTGGAGCTGAGCCCGATGGCGTCCCAGAGGAGCTCCATCGTGTTCACATCAGGCGCATTACGTGGCTAAAATATATTTACTTAACTATCACGCCTCTCAAACCACTGTGACACGATTCTAGATTTGTAACATCCTTCTGGATGATGCCACTACCGTCTAGGCACCCACTGCTGCCATTGTGTCCTCGATTAGCAACAAAAGTCCAACTGAAGTCCCGTTTACCGCCCTTCATTGTGTAAAACTGTCCACATCTACTTAATTCCGTGTCTCGATAGATATTTAGAGCAGTGGTATCGATGTGGTGTAACAAGAAAAGTAATTGATCTCATCAGGTGACACGAATCCATTGATCCATGCTCCAGTTCCAATGGTCGATCAGACTGCAGTCGTAATTGACGATGTCGTTGGGTCAACAAGAGAAGTCATCTGCTGCGGAGCTCTATGTTCTAGACTGTGTGCTGAAGAATGTGTCGGCACTAGCATCGTACTCGGTCGTCAGACTTGCCGAGATTTCCGCCTGTTCACCGTTCAGTTTCACGGCGAAGGCAAGCCTCCGATCAGTTTTTGTGGCACCTTCTGGTGGTTTCGTAGTCCTTAAGCCACTCCACAGATTCTTTCGACAGCAGCGGTAAGCAGCTGACAAGATGCATCGTTATCGAGATGCTCATCCGCAGATTCCAGGCGTTAACGATCTGCCCTCTGTCAAAGTTGTTCATGTCGGTGGATTTCTCCGTTTTGACTGAAAATCGCAGGAGGAAAAGTCACTATTCTGGGATATGACAGGAACGATGATTCGAAGAAAAAAAGCCTAATAAAAATGACCTCTAAAATGCTTACCTGAAGAGCTGTGACCACTCGTTCAGCTTCGTTACTACACTCCTGGAAATTGAAATAAGAACAACGTGAATTCATTGTCTCAGGAAGGGGAAACTTTATTGACACATTCCTGGGGTCAGATACATCACATGATCACACTGTCAGAACCACAGGCACATAGACACAGGCAACAGAGCATGCACAATGTCGGCACTAGTACAGTGTATATCCACCTTTCGCAGCAATGCAGGCTGCTATTCTCCCATGGAGACGATCGTAGAGATGCTGGATGTAGTCCTATGGAACGGCTTGCCATGCCATTTCCACCTGGCGCCTCAGTTGGACCAGCGTTAGTGCTGGACGTACAGACCGCGTGAGACGACGCTTCATCCAGTCCCAAACATGCTCAATGGGGGACAGATCCGGAGATCTTGCTGGCCAGGGTAGTTGACTTACATCTTCTAGAGCACGTTGGGTGGCACGGGATACATGCGGACGTACATTGTCCTGTTGGAACAGCAAGTTCCCTTGCCGGTCTAGGAATGGTAGAACGATGGGTTCGATGACGGTTTGGATGTACCGTGCACTATTCAGTGTCCCCTCGACGATCACCAGTGGTGTACGGCCAGTGTAGGAGATCGCTCCCCACACCATGATGCCGGGTGTTGGCCCTGTGTGCCTCGGTCGTATGCAGTCCTGATTGTGGCGCTCACCTGCACGGCGCCAAACACGCATACGACCATCATTGGCACCAAGGCAGAAGCAACTCTCATCGCTGAAGACCACACGTCTCCATTCGTCCCTCCATTCACGCCTGTCCCGACACCACTGGAGGCAGGCTGCACGATGTTGGGGCGTGAGCGGAAGACGGCCTAACGGTGTGCAGGACCGTAGCCCAGCTTCATGGAGACGGTTGCGAATGGTCCTCGCCGATACCCCAGGAGCAACAGTGTCCCTAATTTGCTGGGAAGTGGCGGTGCGGTCCCCTACGGCACTGCGTAGGATCCTACGGTCTTGGCGTGCATCCGTGCGTCGCTGCGGTCCGGTCCCAGGTCGACGGGCACGTGCACCTTCCGCCGACCACTGGCGACAACATCGATATACTGTGGAGACCTCACGCCCCACGTGTTGAGCAATTCGGCGGTGCGTCCACCCGGCCTCCCGCATGCCCACTATACGCCCTCGCTCAAAGTCCGTCAACTGCACATACGGTTCACGTCCACGCTGTCGCGGCATGCTACCAGTGTTAAAGACTGCGATGGAGCTCCGTATGCCACGGCAAACTGGCTGACACTGACGGCGGCGGTGCACAAATGCTGCGCAGCTAGCGCCATTCGACGGCCAACACCGCGGTTCCTGGTGTGTCCGCTGTGCCGTGCGTGTGATCATTGCTTGTACAGCCCTCTCGCAGTGTCCGGAGCAAGTATGGTGGGTCTGACACACCGGTGTCAATGTGTTCTTTTTTCCATTTCCAGGAGTGTATATAACAAATCTCTTGTACTGGAAACTCTCTGATTACCATATTTTGAGAGTTGGTAATATGGACCAAAACAAAAGAAAAATGTGTGGTGAACATGAGCTCCATGAGAATTAAAGTGAATACCTTAAGAGCTATGAGCAGTTGTTCCTCCTCGATAGTGTGAAGCCCATCTCCTCTTCTGCACAAATGCACAAAGGTATAAGGAATGCATCTCAGAGTCCATGTTCAACAGACTTTCTTGCTCTGGATAATAGTTCCTGTCATATCCCTGAATATGGGCCATTGTGCCTGGGACATCCTGTACACCTTCCTTACCTCGTCACACTTTCGCAGCATCAACAGGCGGCATTCAGCCTTGCGGAAGGAAGTGCTCATGTTTAATTTAGTGGAACCTTGTATATAAAATTATAGCTATGCTACTCTTGGATGATATGTTTTCTTTGCTTGTAAGCGTTACGTATTCCTTATTCTTGTTGCATATGGTTTTGTTTCTCGGAAGTTTTATATTTTACTTTTGATTCTATTAATCATTTTTGTTATATCACTCATTTTATAGCTATTATTTGTGGATGGCTAATTCGTGCTGGCATTCTATTTCGGATAAGGACAGTCTTAAAAGTCGATGAATCATGACACTGTAGTGTGGTTTTTTTATGCAATACGTACCAGAAATTCTTGCTTTTCATGTTAAGCGAACATGTCAGTGTTCTGAGTATTTTTGATAATGGTTTGGTCTAAACATTTTATACCTTCATTTTTACGTGTATTGTGAAATTAATTTGTTCAGTAAATTTAGCCGCTATGTGATAGACGTCCTACTTCCCTCATTCAGATATTACGATCAAGTCACCTATGTATCTTTTACAATACATGATTCTGGCTGTGATATGAGTATAACTAAAGAAAATGTGTTTTCGAGCTCTGTGACAGAAATTTCAACTACCGTAACCTAAAAGACAATTTCATAGTGCTTGTCCACAGTTCTATTTAAAAAGTTTCTTATCGATCGTAAAAAAATTTGAAGCCTAATTTAAATTCAAGCAGACTTAAATTTTACGTTTATTTCTTCAGTCTTAATTTTTCTCAGTTGTTGCTTTATTTTGTGTTAGCAGAAGAGCCAACACGAGTGGAGGCGGAAATGCACGCGTTTTAGCTCACGCAGGCTGGCGTGAAGAGGGAAGAACTATACTGACGTGAGGTCTGGAACATGACAAGGAATGAGAATTCATAAAGCGGACTTAATTAGCTTGATACTTAACTTTAATCCATTAATTATGAACGTCACTCTTGACGGTATATGAGTCACAATATTATCTGTTCAGAATACATTCTTGAAGATATTACTTATAGTAACTTCATATGGTGCCTAGCTAGGTCGTAGCAAATGACGTAGCTGAAGGCTATGCTAAACTGTCGTCTCTGCAAATGAGAGTGCATGCAGTATGTAGACAGTGACCATTGCTAGCAAAGTCGGTTGTACAACTGGGGCGAGTGCTAGGGAGTCTCTCTAGACCTGCCATGTGGCGGCGCTCGGTCTGCAATCACTGATAGTGGCGACACGCGGGTCCGACATATACTAACGGACCGTGGCCGATTTAAAGGCTACCACCGAGCAAGTGTGGTGTCTGGAGGTGACACCACATTCCACCCCCGGAAAACGGCGGACGGTTGTGGTATAAGGCCTCCGTCCGCCGTGGGGAGGACCCCATGTTGACGTATGCGACGAGGTGGGGAGCCTAACAACAGGCGAGGCTGTGCCACCCGCACCCTGCCATTCGGACCGCGGGGAGCTAGGGAAAGCCTGAAAACCTACTCCAGGGTGCACGCCAACATGCGTTGTATGCGTCCGTAGAGAGACAGGAGGGGCCGAAGGGTAGACCTCCATCGAGCTGGGGAACCCGACGGGCGAAGACGACATATGGTCCGGAGCGGGCACGAGTTCCATGCCCGGAGGACAACTGGTCAAGGGAAGCGATCCGCGGCGCGTGACCCAGGGAGGCGCCCGACGGCTGCAGCGAGGCGTCCACTCCGGGCGTCGCCGGCGGGAGAAAAGTGGCGGTGGCGGCGGCTCGTCGCCATAGGTCAAAATGGAAGGCAGCGTCGGTAACACCTGGGGCTGAGGCGAGCCAGTAGATAGGTCCCCGGGGCGCTAACCGGTCGGCACCGTCGCTGAAAGCAGACGGGGAGCGGCAGATCCCGTGCGACGACAGAGGCGCAGCTGATTGAGATGCCGGCGCACCTCACCAGAGGCCCCCATAACCATATACATAGCGCGCCCGAGGCAGCGAAGAATGCGCCCTTCGAGCCAACGCCGTGAACCTCGATAGTGGCGGTAGTAGACAACGTCGCCTGGGACAAAAGCAGGTGTCTGCCGCTGCACAGGAACCTGATGCGGTGGATGTAACAAAAACATCAAGGTTTGATGATGGCGACAGTGGAGCAACTCAGGCGGCGAGCGACCATCTCGGGGCTGAGAGCGATACGAGGACAAAAAGAGCAATAACGCGTCCTCCCGAGAATGCGACTCTTTCAACTTCAACATCTGTGACTTGAAAGTCGTGACCAATCGTTCAGCGGCACCGTTTGATGTTTGATTGTGGCGAAAACGGCGCGGACGTCAGATCGTGAATACCATTGGCCTTGCAGAATGACTGAAATTCTGCGGACATGAATTGTGGGCCATTGTCTGAAACAATAGTCTGTGGAAGACCTTCAATGCAAAAGATAGCAGATAATGCTTGCATGGTGGCAGCTGATGTCGTGTAAGACATCCGGACAACAAAAGGAAAATTACTGAATGAATCTATCACAATCAACCATCGAACATTCCAGAAGGGAACAGCAAAATCGATGATGTGTAATCGTTGCCAAAGGAAAGAGGCTTTTGGCCATGCAAAGAATTTCAGCGGTGGTGCTGATTGTTGTTCAGCACACACCATGCAAGAAGAGCAAATTTTCGTAATCGCGGCATCGATTCCGAAGCAAGTATAGTACTGACGAGCAAGTTGGTTCGTTCTCACTATACCCCAATGTCCTTGGTGGAGAAGCTTTAAGACAGGGGGCTGTAATGAACGTGGGACCACGACCCTGGACTGATTATTATCAGAACGCAACAGCAAAACACCACGTCGAACAAAAAGTCTCTGCTTGTGAGCAAAAATTCGGCGAACCAACGGGTCCCCGAATCGTGACTTTCACAAGGGCCATTGCGTAGCAACAAAACGCAGAACGGTAGCAAGCACAGGGTCGGCAGTTGTGGCTGTAGCTACACATCGAAAATCAATCTGAAAAGATTCGACCACGTCATCGGTTTCCGAATCAATGAACATGCAAGCAAGTTCGGAGGAATCGAATGCCCTATCCTCAGCAACAGGCAAACGGGATAACGCATCGGCGTTTCCGTGCTTAGCAGTGGACCGATACAAGATATCGTAGCGGTACTGCTAGAGGAAAATAGACCAGCGAATGAATTTATGTGCTGTACGTGGAGGTACAGGCTTGTTCGAATGAAAAAGTGATGTCAAAGGTTTGTGGTCTGTCATTACGGTAAAGTGACGACCATACAAGAAATCATGAAATTTTGTAACACCAAATACGAGAGCCATTGCTTCTTTCTCGATCTGTGAATAATTTCTTTGCGCAGACGAGAGCAATTTGGACGCAAAGGCAATAGGGCGATCGTGCGAGCCATCTTTGTGCGCAAGCACAGCACCGATCCCGAAATCCGATGCATCCACCATCAACAAAAGGGGCTTCTGGGGATCGAATGGCGTAAGGCAAGTATCGGAAAGCAACGCCGATTTCAACCGGCGAAAGGCGCGTTCGCATTCCGTCGTCCAGACGAACGGAACACCTTTACGGCGTAAGCGATGAAGCGGAGCTGAAATGGAAGAGGCATGCGGCACATATCTGTGATAATAGTTGATTTTTCCCAGCACACACTGTAGCTGCTTCAAATTCTGCGGCGAAGGCAAGTCTTGTATGGCATGGAGGTGCGTGGGACTGGGATGTATGCCTTGGGCATTGAGTACATGTCCCAGGTATGGCAAGTCACGAGCAAAAAACACACATTTGTCCTTCCGCAAGCGAAGATCATTTTGTCGCAAGACCTGAAATAATGTTCTGAGATTGGCTAAATATTCTTCTTCCGTCTATCCGGAGATCACAATATCGTCCATATAGTTTGGTGCATTAGGGACCGACGCACAAACAGTTTGTAGATATTGCTGAAACAATGCAGGGGCGGATGCACACCTGAATGGCAGTCGTTTGAGTTGATACACAACAAGATGCGTGTTAACCACTAAAATGCGCAGGGATTCTTCGTCCACCAGTATTTACAACTACGCATATGCTAGGTCCAACTTCGAAAAATATTTGCCCGGGCACAGTTTGTCAAAAAGATGTTCCGGGCGGGGTAAAGGAAAATTGGAATCACTATTTGTGGATTCACTGTTGTCTTAAAGTCCACACAAAGTCTCAATTTTCCCGAAGGTTTTGGCAAAATTACTAAGGGTGATGCCCAGAAAGAAGCCTGCACACGTTCAATTACACCTTGTGATTCCAAATCGTGTAATGTTTCTGCAACCTCATCACGCAAGGCGTGGGGAACATTGCGTGCTCTGAAAAATTTAGGTTGCGCGTTTACTTTCAGTTCCAAATGTGCTTCATAGTTCTTAGCGCAACCGAGGCCCGGTGCAAAAATGTTTGCAAATTCTTCACATAGAGTAGAAACACTGTCGAAGGCACAGTCTGGTTCACTGATAGGACCTGATTTACTATAGACAAGTTAAACAACTGAAATAAATCGAAACCAAACAAGTTCACTGCAGAAGAAGAACGAAGGACGTAAAATGACACAAGAATTGATTGTCCTTTGTATGTTGCAAGAAGGCTGCACTGTCCTAACACAGGGATCCCTGGACCTGAATAGCGTTAACATTATCGGCACGCATCAGAGGTGTGCCCAGCAGTTTGTAGGTGTCTCGATTGATCAGTGATACTGCAGCTCCGGTATCGAGCTGGAATGGTATCACTTTGCCGTTAATGTCCAAGTCTACTAAAAGTTTATTTTCCTGCTGACGACAAGAGCGACTGTCTCGTGCAACGTGAACTGACACTGGTACAAAATCACTTGCGACTTGACGTGATTTCCGGCGATGTCGATGCACACTATTTGTGGGACGAACACAGTCACTGTTAGAGAGAGTGGCACTGGGCGGAGTGGAATGAACGACATGAATTTCCATGGGCGAAGTTTCGCGAGCCTGAGTATCCTTGGTTCGATTCCGATTCCGGCGTGAAGCAAAGGGCCTGGAATGGTTTTGAGTTATCGATCCGAGCTTTTTCTGGCAAACTCTCTGAACAAGTCCCTTTTTATTACAATAAAAGCAAATAGCCTGGGATGACGGGCAATTCTCACGCGAATGTTTAGTAACGAACCGCGGGCATGATTTGAGCACTGCATTTGCTTGATGGTGCGGGACATGTGGCTGAGAGCCTGAAAACAGCGACGCGGCTGGGCACGAGGGTTGTTTACTGTTCCGTGCAGCTCGCCCGGCGGACCGGTTAACCTGACACACGGCTGGCGAAGTTTCAAATGATTCCTGAGCAAAGTCAAGTGTGTCCTGCCGACCCAATATGTCCATCACTTGTTGAAGGGAGGGATTGACTAGTTTCAAAACCTGTTCCCTTAAATGAACATCAGAAACGTTCTGTGCAATTGCATCACGTACCAAAGTATCTGAATATGGGAGTCCACATTGACACTCAAAAGCACAATCCCTAGCAAGGCCTTGCAAGGGTGCAACGCACTCCAGATTAGTCTGACCTGCTGTACGTTTTGTGCGAAAGAAGGTATACCGTTACGCAACTACACTGACTGATTGTTTGAAATATGCATCTAAAGCAGACAAAATTTCTTCGTAGGACAGAGTTGCTACGTCGCGTTGGGGAAATAATTTAACTTTCACACGGTAGGTTTCCACACCGACGGGCGACAAAAGAAAAGGCTGCCGCTCGTTACCTTGAATTCTGTAGGGGGCGAGATGGAATCCAAATTGGCGTGACCAATCCGTCCAGCTTTCCAGTTCAGCATCAAAAGGCCTGAAGGTCCGTGCAACTGCGTGTTGTGGTTCCGTTAGCGGTGGAGCGGCGGCTGCCGCATCGTTTTGCATTCCACGTTGACCCTGGACGAGCTGTCCAAGGGCATCCAGTAATGCCTACGTCTGCTGATTCTGTAAGCGATAAAATTCGGACAGTACATCTGGAGATTGTGGCGAATCCATTACACAACGAAATCAGGGCAGTCGCAACGACATATGTGAGCACAGTTAAGAACACCGTTTTTACAGCTCGTTGCCAATTTTGTGTTAGCAAAAGAGCCAACACCGTGTTATGAGTGGAGGCGGAAATGCATGCGTTTTACCACACACAGGCTGGCGTGAAGAGGGTAGAACTGTACGGATGTGAGGTCTGGAACATGACAAGGAATGAGACTTCAGAAAGTGGCCATAATTAGTTTGATACTTAACTTTAATCCATTAATGATGAACGTCGCTCATGACGGTACATGAGTCACAATATTATCTGTTCAGAATACATTCTTGAAGATATTACTTATAGTAATACATTCTTGAAGTAATTATAGTAACTGAATATGGCGTCTTGATAGGTCGTAGCAAATGACGTAGCTGAAGGCTATGCCAAACTGTCGTCTCTACAAATGAGAGCGTATGTAGCCAGTGAACCCTCGCTAGCAAAGTCGGCTGTACAACTGGGGCGAGTGCCAGGGAGTCTCTCTAAAGTAGACCTGTCGTGTGGCGGCGCTCGGTCTGCAGTCACTGATAGTGGCGACGCGCGGGTCCAACTTATACTAACGGACTGCGGCCGATTTAAAGGCTACCACCTAGCAAGTGTGGTGTCTGGCGGTGGCACAACACTTTATAGTGTCCATTGTTATTTCAGCGGATACGTTAATATACTGTCCAAAGGTACATTAGCTACCATAATCATATGCTTTACTTGATTTTTAGGCTGAATGTTGATATCAACAGCGTACGTTTTCCGAAACGTGACCTGTTTCAATGTCTTGTATACAACTTCATTCGCGCCTGCGTTAGGTGTTTGACAACTGAAGCAACAATAACCATATTATCGATAATTTGTAAAGAAACACACAAACGAAAACCGTAATATCGACACTGTGTTTTGATTTTTAATGTAAAAGTGATTATTACTGCAGGTATCTGCTGACGCGCCATTGGAGGTCTGCGCCAGCACAAGATCCGCAAAATTAGTATTACTGCTGACACTAGTGATTATCCGCATTCCTACTAACTTATAGTTATTTATCATGTTACTCGTCAATCAGATCTCAAACATGTGAGGAGAACTTGCAGTTCAGGGAGCGAATGGTTACCGAAGTACGCAGAAGAATGAGTGTTTTCACCACATCTGGACATCCAAAGGCGATGTTTCTCACAATTCCCACCACTCTAGCCTGCAACAGGCAAAGAAATTGACTTGCGTATGAGTGCGCCTTAGTGGGATGTACTACAGCGCCGTGTCATTAGTCCCCCTTGACTACAATAACAATGTCGTTTCCAGTATCCACTTGTCACTGCGTACCCAGTTTCTTCCATTCAAAGACACACACACACACACACACACACACACACACACACACACACATTCGCACACTACTGTTGTACCAGCATGCGATATATTAGCAGAAATGTTAATATGTGTTGGGCGACTCATACCTTACTGTGCATTCACTTTTATGTTTATTTATGCACGACTTGCGTCAATGAGCTGACCCCATTCACACAATGGAGAGCACTGATTGCCTTCATGTACATCATCTACATAAAAATACAAACAATCACTGTTCATCTTTCTCTTCACAACATTAGAGTTTGGGTTTATATATGCCACACTACGCAGATGTAATATTTTTGGGAACGTTATTGTGTAAGCAGAATTTAGTTCAAGTGTACAGCAATAGTTTTTGTGTTTGAATACTATGAGCGACAACTAATTTTATCTTTTTAACATAGACTACATCATACACATCAAACTCTCGACAGGTTATTTGAGTGGCAAATTTTCATTTTCACCAAAACTACTTTGTGATCTGGTACAGCGAAATCGATCTCAGTATGGGTAGCGTGTGCTGGGTCAGGAACTATTGCTATGACCATAAATATTTTTTGGATATTGCAATTAGAAGAAGAAATCTGTGTATTGCTGTTTCTGAATGTCTTAACTCCTTCATGGTTAAAATTTGTTTTGCAAATGAATCTTCCTGACAGCTTAAAACTATGTGCCGGACCGAGACTCGAACTCGGGACCTTTGCCTTTCGCAGGAGAGGTTCTGTAAAGTTTGGAAGGTAGGATACGAGGTACTGACAGAAGTAAAGCTGTGTGGACGGGGCGTGACTCGTGCTTGGGTAGCTCAGTTGTAGAGCACTTGCCCGCGAAAGGCAAATGTCCCGAGTTCGAGTCTCGGTCGGGCACACAGTTTTAATCTGTCAGGAAGTTTCAGATCAGCGCACACTCCGCTGCAGAGTGAAAATCTCAATTTGGAAACATCCCCCAGGCTGTGGCTAAGCCATGTCTCCGCAATATCCTTTCTTTCAGGAGTGCTGGTTCTGCTAGGTTCGCAGGAAAGCTTCTGTAAAGTTTGCAATGTAGCAGACGAGGTACTGGCAGAAGTAAAGCTGTAGGGACGGAGCGTGAGTCGTGCTTGGGTAGCTCAGTTGTAGAGTGCTTGCCCGCGAAAGGCAAAGGTTCCGAGTTTGAGTCTCGGTCCGGCACATAGTTTTTATCTGTCAGGAAGTTTCATATCAGCGTACACTTCGCTGCAGAGTGAAAATCTCATTCTGTTTTGCAAATATTTGAAAGATGGAAGGTCAATAACTGTATTTCTTTGTGTTAAGTAATACACTTTCCCTGTAAAGAGTTTTAAACTAACCTGTTTGGAAAATCGGTTAAAATAAGAGACATGTGTCCCCGGAACCTCACTAGATCGATGTTTTTATGTAAACCTAGGCTTTTTAGTTTGATTTTTAATTTTACAGTGATTTTATCATGATAGTAACTATGGAAGAATTGTAGCAAATCAGTACCAAAACTCTTTTGTTCGCGTAACAAAGAAAGGTATGAAATATCACACATAAGTTTTCAACATAACATTTGAAGATGGCTTTGACATGCCACACGTCAATGTTTCCAGCGTTCGATGAAGTTTTCTGGAGCATATGTTTTCCACTACATACAAATTAGGAGTATGTACAAATTAGGAGTATGTACAATGGAGCAGCTATAAGAAGGCGTGTAGTAAAGTATCAAAACAATGTCTATGGTACATTAGAAAACACAAGTAATTACAGCAGACATTCTTGGAATGGAGAAGATGGTGTTTCGATGTGATTATCGTTAAACAAACACACTGTTACACCCATGAACACGCGCCGCTCCATTTGATCACTCACAGCCATCTGTGTATTCACTCCATAGTCCGTAGTATTTTTCTTCACGTTCCAAAAACATTTCACTACATGCTAGCATTAGACAGATGTGAGATACAGATGTCCCAACACTGGAAACTGAATATTAGTGGGACATACACTACGTGATCCAAAGTACCCGGACTCCTGGCTGAAAAGACAAGTTCGTGGAGACATCCATCAGTAATGCTGGAATTCAATACGGGGTTAGCCCACCCTTAGCCTTGATGACAGCTTCCACTCTCGTAGGCATACGTTCAGTCAGGTGCTGGAAGGTTTCTTGAGGAATGGCAGCCCATTCTTCACGGAGTGCTGCACTGAGGAGAGGTATCGACGTCGGTCGGTGAGTCCTGGCCCGACGTCGACGTTCTAAAACATCCCAAAGGTGATCGATTCAGGTCAGGACTCTGTGCAGACAAGTCCATTACAGGGATGTTATTGTCTTGTAACCACTCCGCCACAGCCCGTGCATTATGAGCAGGTGCTCGATCGTGTTGAAACATGCAATCGCCATCCCCGAATTACTCTTCAACAGTGAGAAGCAAGAAGGTACTTAAAACATCAATGTAGTTCTGTGCTGTGATAGTGCCACGCAAAACAACAAGGGATGCAAGCCCCAGCCATTAAAAACACGCTCACACCATAACACCACCACCTCAGAAGTTTGCTGTTGGCAGTCTATCAGTCAACAGACGAGGTTGGCCTGTACGTTTTTGTGCTGTACGTGATCCTTCACGTTTCCACTTCACTATCACACCGGAATCAGTGGACCCAGGGGTGTTTAGGAGTGTGGAAACCTGGCGCACACACATGACAGAAGTGACACCCAATCACCTTACCACGTCCGAAGTCGGTGAGTACCGGGGAGCGGCCCATTCTGCTCTGTCACGATGTCTAATGACTACTTAGGTCGCTAGTGTTGAATATCTGGCAGTAGGTGGCACCAGAATGCAGCTAATATGAAAAGGTAGATTTTTGGGGGTGTCCGGATACTTTTGATAACGTAGTGTGTGTATCCCGTCAACGACGAAAGGGTTAAACCAAACCTAGACTTTTTTGTAACACATTTAAGACACCGACCGCAAATGAAAAAATTTTAATATTCGTAGAGTATGCTGCATTTGTTGAATGCTTACAAAGGCACGCTAAGAAAAAAATGTTCCAGCAATATTAGGACCGTTTTCAGAACAATAAATCTATTATTGTGCGTCGATGTTTAAATGCTGATGCAGCACACAAGCATGCACCGTTCACGGAAGAAACAGGACAGCAATAAAACCATATGCTGGGCTATAATGGAAAACCAGAAACAGCGTTTCCTGTTCTCTATTAAGTGGGCAGGAAAAGTCATTGCCGCTGCTTCCTAGGATATAATAAGTATTATTATTTCTGAAAAATATCTTTTAATGTAATTTAATCCTTAGCTTATGTTGCAACTTGTAAGGAAAGTCAGAACTCTCCATTACATAAAACAATATATCGAACATAACGCAATTCTTTGCATTGTGTAAGCACTCAGATACCGATGGTAAAAATGTGAGCGTGAAAGATGGGAGCGCGATTTAAGCGTTATTGTGAGACAAGGTCTGTCTGCGAGAGAGGAAGTAGTAGTGTCGGTCGAGGGCTCGGAGACAGAACACGTGTCACGCTGCCCTCACGTCGGTGACAGCTGATCCTCCCACACTCAAGGCCTGATTCTATTTATATAGCCAGGAGAGATCTAGATGTCTTAACTACGCTTGAAGATGGAATTCAAGGTAAAATTCGCAAGCATAACGCAAAAGCGACTGCAGGGTTAGGCTCGTGATTGTTAGCCCAAGTTTGCAATAATCACATGTTTTATTTGGCAGTGAAAGAAGCCTCCTTATCCTCCAAATTATAATAATTATTTTCCACATCTAAATAATATGCGTGGTTAGTAAATGTTAATGCACTTTTGAAACTGAAATAATTAGTTAATCTGGCATTCAGCCATTATTGGCACACATGTCATTTATCATTGTCATTATTAATACTTGTTCTTGACGATTCTGAAGTTTTAAATAGACTTAACTAATGAGATCCCTTCTCAAAAATTATTCAGTAGTTAACAGGACAGAACGAAACTCCTTTTTATTGAATTCATTCTTAGTAACAATAAGCTTTAGCCGCTGCTGCTGCATACTGCAGTGCATTGCTGTGAACCACATGGAAAAAGGTAGTCATCTAAAGAGGTGAGTGCAAAACTTAGTGCCAAAACAGAGACACTGACACACCGCAACATGTCATGTACTCTAGTCCAGTAAAATCCGTTGCACAAGTCATATTCTGTATTACTTGAAAATTCCTCTTCAAAAACGCAGTCAGATAGCTTATGTATTCATTGTTACAGGTTCATTTGTTCCTGCAGTTTTTCATATTCAAATATGACCTCAGATAACTTATTCAGATGTTAGTTTTAAGTTTTTCGTGTCAAGATCTGTTGAGGGCTCACACGACAGTGAATCTGACACTCATACAACACGCACACAGTTTTATGCAGGTTCGATTCCGTTTACTGATAGCTCAGGCTGCTTATCGAGTACAGTTTCACGGATGAACATAGGCAATATTGGCTGCAGTGACGTTACAGATATTTGATGCATATATATTACAAACTGCAGGAAAACAAAACATAGGAAAAGGCATAAGTCGGAAACGAGAATTTGCAAAATACCTTTCAGTTTAATGTAAGCCTCTATACAACTCGTGTTGAAGAAAAGGACGAGACTTGAATTAGAAAGGAAAAATCAGGAGTTTGCTTAATCAATGGGATTTGATTAGATTTGACAACCTCTTACATACAATAATTCTCACATCTTAAACGTGTCAGTGACACGTTTGTATTCTAAATAGGAGTTAAATATGAGTTTAGAAGAAGGTAAGCGGAAAGCATGACGATAAGATATGCCGGTACAGTACTGTCTAAGACTTTTCCGTATTACAGAAGTTGTTTGTCAGTTATATGCATAAACGGAAGCCGCTAGTTGGGGCAGCAGCTACTTAAAAGGAAAGCCTGTACACCGATCTGTGACATCAATTGCATAGTCCGAGGCCAGCTAGCCGGTCTCAGCGCGGTCCGCTCGGTAAAGATCAAAACTTCATGAATAAATAGATTTGAATGCTATAACTGTATCATTTTTCACTTATTGCTCAGTACGTTTGAACGTTTCGAAACGAAATGACGTACTAGAATTATGTTTATTTGCTTGGGAATCTTTCGCAGCAGATATTATGCATAAATTATTGTTTCTCTACCGACTTGTGCTTACTGCAGTTTAAGAGAAGGTTTTCATCCACTCTATTCGCTTTTATTAACAAATTTACATGTATCGTTTTACCTCGCCTTAAGTTTACTGCAATGTAAAATGAGCTTTTCACCAAGAGCGTTTGGCATATATTTATAAAGTATCGTGTGTGTCCATTGGTGTCTGTTCCCCTTAGGTACATGTTTTGAAGTCCATTGTTTTTCCTTCGTGTTAATGGAAGTTGGAGTTGAAAATGACTTTTATGTAGTTCACAAAAGTAAAGTGAAGCGCAAATAATCTCAAATTCCAGAATAGATTCCAGACTCCGCTAACAACGAAAGCAAACAAAGTGAACTTTAAAACACATAAACGAGAGGAAAAAAAAACACCAGTGTACACAAAAAAAATGTTTCGTACATGCAAGCGAAATGCAAATGATGAAAAATTTCTTTTACATTGCAGTAAGCGTAAGGATGCGAAGAGACACTAATAACTGAAATGATGAAGTGACTGTTCTACGTAGCTTCTACAGCCTCTCTGCTCAATGTCCCACTTCTTCAAGACATCCATGAAGTTATGGCAGGCCTAAATTTCAAGGAATCCGCATTTTGCTGTAAGCTAACTGTCTTTCCGTAAATATCTTTAGATGTTACCACGCATCAAATTACGGATTATCAATAAGAATTTCACTGCTCTAGCTCTACAAGTTATGAAGAATGTTTTCATTTTCTTCATGCTCACATTGTCAAAACTGAGAGGAACATTGAATGGACTTGTACTGTTTTAATTTTAGCAGAACAGTTTGCTCACATGTAATATTTGAAACAAAGTTCATCCATTGTCTTCTTCACTATTAAAACACTTCTCACACTAGGGGTGGGCAAGTAATCACGTACCTTTCACAAATCACAGTGATTGAGAAGTTACAGTTTTCACAGTAGCACTTTATAACATCCAGCTGCGATTTTAGTCACAGCTACGTCACAAATAGCCACTAAAACTATCGTTTAAGCGTTAAAACGTTGAACGCTGTATGCCACTTGTTGACCGACGTTCATACTTCGTTCTAAGAACTTTGTGTCTCACGCTGTGAACGTATAGCCTATCTGCATTCGAAGAAATGAACCAAGAAGCTACTTTGTTCTGAGAAAGACTTCACGCTCGGTGTTTCACCTGGCAGCAGCAGTGATATGTTTAGCTAGTGCGTGGAGTGTGGTATTGCACACCCCTCTCAGCCCCACAGACTCGGTTCTGTAGCGTAGCCCGAGGCCTATCTTTAGCTGAAAGCGAATGAATGTGAATGTGTAGCTTAACATTTACGATCGTACCACATTTAAAGACTTTACGGATATTTCACCATAAAAATTTTAAACTGCTAGATAATTTCGGAACATAATAGAGAATAAACATACAAAGAACGCGTCTGTTTTTCTATACAACAGAAAATAAACTGATGTTAACTACAGTACTGTCGTCTACAGTTCGTAAAAGTAAGCTATTGAAATGTTCCGAGTACAGATTGTGCGGCATCTTATGGCAACATTGAGAAAAACATACAGCTGCTTGGGTAAAATCCCACAGTAATGAAAGGTTAACGGAATGATGGTGAAAGAAACGAATACTTACCATACTTACCTACATTTGGCCTCCATCTAGGCTCCAATTACCTAAAATTCCACCAAGATATTAAAATGTGGAATCATGCCTTGAAAAGCATTACTTTCCAAAACCTGAATGTAAATAGGGGTGGTTGGTGATGTTATTCTGTTCCTAATAGAACGTAGTCACTATCGAAATAAATGACAATGGGTAAACGAAAAATAGTCTTCTAGGAAATGTCTAGCCGTACACATAGGTGTGGAATGCTTACTGCACATTTTTGGGGCAAATTGACCATAAAGGCAATCTGTGGAAAAACTGCAGCGATTTCAGGGAAGCTCATAAACGGCAATATAGACTGCTATGAACATCGTAAAGACAGTTTTCCCAGATCTGTCTGACAAACGTTTTAAAGAGATGCTGGTATTTTTGAACATGAAATCAAAACAAGCGTTCAAATAATGCAATGTACGAGACAAATCATGACAGAACGAAAAATGAAACGTAGGGAGGAAGTGACTGATCACTCTGAAAACTCAGCTCACAGAAAAGGATTACATTAAAATTTAGAAAAATCCTTGCAGCCCATTTTCATTGCATTTTTTCGATTGAAATCAAATTTTTTCATTAAATTTCAGATATGATTCATATATAATAGCAAAATGTTATTTAAAAGTGCAAGGTAATATAAAAGAAATAATTTAAGTTTCCTGACATTGAAAATATCACTCAAAGCTGTTAAACACTGTGACACAAAAATGAAAGCCTGCATATTGAAAGATATGTAAACAGGAAACATCACTGCACAATGGCAACAAAGTCAACAGGATAACTGTAAATAGGTGGAAAAATAAGATAAATTGTGGCCTAGTAAAATGCAGGTAGTCGCTATTGATAACTACCCAAATATTATAAATTAATAATGGTAATGCAAAATATGATTACGATTTCGTAACAGTAAACTCACAAATCTACCCACATACCTAAAAAATTATAAATTCTGACACAAACTCACACACACACACACACATACACACACACATACAGACATACAGAAATGTTGCACAGAAGCTGTTGTGGAAGAAAGTAAAGTAATTACTAAAAGTAGTAGACTTATGTAGCTGTCAGAAACTATTGTGTATCCTGTTTAACTATGAAGTATTCAGTGCTTTTCGTGGAATATCCATGAGCCTCTTTTGCATATCTCTGCGTTTCAACTAACGTTTCATAGTCATCATCATAAGTCATACATAAAAACTGACAGTGTTGATATAGCTAAAACATTGTCTCACAAACACACACACACACACACACACACACACACACACACACATACATATGTGTATATATATATATATATATATATATATATATATATATATATATATATATATATATATATATATATATTGCGTGTTAGCAGTAACACATGCACACAGTTATCTTCAAACAATTTAATTGTGAGCTTACTAAGGCTACATAGTGTATTTACATGTAACTGAAATTAAATTTGTATTTGTTGATAGGCTATAAGTAATCGAAAATAAAAAAAATATTTCTTTCCATCTACTATATTCACATCCGCATGATTTTTCCATTTTGTGGTACTCTATTTTAGAGAAAAGTAGTTAGCCTCTTTCAGCACCGTAAGATCAAAAGAATTTTCCGCTCAGTTGCACTGAATAACATGTAATCTAAACATCAATTTTCTATTTATAGCCTGATACAGGGGAGATGTGCTGATGTGGTGGCTATTCTTAATTGACTTTTAGTTTACTGGGTTGACCTGTACGAAATTTCTTGTCTTTTTTCAACATGCAATTAACTGGAAGTTTTTGCAGCAGAAAACAAGAAATGAATACTGCAGCCAGACCTATTTGTATTATTAGCAACAAAATCGAATATTCTCTAAGAAGCATCTGGGTGACATTTATTTACGTTCACGATAAACTGTACTATTCTTCATTACAATTAACCTCCTCTTGCCAATCATTTCTTCTTCATTGTTCTATCCTCTAGAAGTTTCTCTGTCGCATTTTATCGAGTGAGACAACACTGAAGAACGAAATGGCATTTAGGTTGTAAAAATATCATCATAGTTTGATCGAAGACACAAATCGTCCAGTATACTGCACCCAAAGAAGAACAATTCACGTTCGATCACACAGTAATTGCACTCACAAACTAACTAAATTACAGAAAATAAAGAGCAATGCGAATCCTCTACTGCCTACATACGACACCGTATTGTGATGTCACGCAATATGTGCACTGACTTTCTTTTTTTGGGGAGGCGCTGGTAGAGAACAATGAAAGAACTAAATAATCCCCACAAACAAAACCCCAGAAACCAGTGGCTTTCACAGTATGACGTATTACGAGTGATGTGCATGAACACCTTATAACGAAGTCCTTGAGGATCCAAATTAGAGATATTAACACATCTCCCCATCAGCGCCTGTACACGTTAAAAAGTACCAGGCATGTTCCGAACGGATTACCATCCGCATTGCGTCCCAGGAGTTCACTGACACTATTAACAGGTCTGTAGTACACGAAACCTTTTTAATATTTCCGTATAAAAGTATTCATCGAGTTGAATTCGAGGAACCTGGAAGTCAGTAGTAATGGCCAGCCACGAACGATACACTTGTCGTCGAGATGAAATTTGCCAGTCCTTATGTACGTGTGCTTATGATAGAATGAAATAATGGCAGTTTATCACTTCGTAATTTACACCTAACGTGCGATATTTTGAAAACAACATAGTGTCAAAGATTAATAGTCCTGTAACTTTGACATTGAGGTTACCATTAGTTTATGGGCCTAGGTTCATTAGGATTACACTTTCGTTTGTACCTCTAACAGAGAAACGTCTTGTAATTATGTTGAGCAGTACAACAGCTCGAATCCAGGTGCGTTTGTCGAGGTATAGGTGTTCCATCGCTTGGAGTAAGCGTTAGGATTGTTGGTTGGCTACAGAGTGGTGCAGCAACTGTCATTGGAGGAAGTCTGGACAGGAGCAGAAATGAGTAGCGAAAAAGATGACACAGCAAACAGAAGATTTACTTAACTTGTATCTCCTCAAGTGTGCAAGACTCATTACAAATAAGCAGCAAGAACAAAGTCTAGCTCTCAGTGTCAGCAAGGAAAAAGCTCCCTGCACTATGGTGTGAACGATGGTGTCAGATTTAGATTACATTAGATTAGATTACGTTAATACTAGTTGCATGGATCATGAATACGACATTTCGTAATGATTTGGAACGAGTCAAATTTTCCAATACATGACATAATTAAGTTAATTTAACAACATAATTAAGTTAATATAACACTTTTTTTATAATTTTTTGTTTGGTTTTTTTATTCTTAACTTATATCTAAAAATTCCTCTATGGAGTAGAAGGAGTTGTCATTCAGAAATTCTTCTAATTTCTTCTTAAATACTTGTTGGTTATCTGTCAGACTTTTGATACTATTTTCTAAGTGACCAAAGACTTTAGTGGCAGTATAATTCACCCCTTTCTGTGCCAAAGTTAGATTTAATCTTGAATAGTGAAGATCATTCTTTCTCCTAGTATTGTAGTTATGCACATTGCTATTACTTTTGAATTGGGTTTGGTTGTAAATAATAAATTTCATAAGAAAGTATATATACTGAGTAGCTACTGTGAATATCCCTAGATACTTAAATAAATGTCTGCAGGATGATCTTGGGTGGACACCAGCTATTATTCTGATTACACGCTTTTGTGCAATAAATACTTTATTCCCCAGTGATGAATTACCCCAAAATATGATCCCATAAGCAAGCAATGAGTGAAAATAGACGTAGTAAGCTAATTTACTAAGATGTTTAGCACCAAAATTTGCAATGACCCTCATTGCATAAGTAGCTGAACTCAAACGTTTCAGCAGATCATCTGTGTGTTTCTTCCAATTTAATCTCTCATCAATGGACACACCTAAAAATTTTGAGTATTCTACCTTAGCTATACGCTTCTGATTAAGATCTATATTTATTAATGGCGTCATACCATTTACTGTACAGAAGTGTATGTACTGTGCCTTATCAAAATTCAGTGAGGGTCCATTTACAACGAACCACTTAGTAATTTTCTGAAAGACATTATTGACAATTTCATCAGTTAATTCTTGTTTGTCAGGTGTGATTACTATACTTGTATCATCAGCAAAGAGAACTAACTTTGCCTCTTCATGAATACAGAATGGCAAGTCTTTAATATATATTAAGAACAACAAAGGACCCAGCACCGACCCTTGTGGAACCCCATTCTTGATAGTTCCCCAGTTTGAGGAATGTGACTAGGTGGTGTCCACATAGCATTCATTAATAGATAGGCTCCAAGTGCTAGTGGGATGAGTGGCTGCCACCACGTCAACAGCCCTATGTCACAGCCCCAGAGGGCGCTCATGGTACAGAGCTGCTGGAGGGATGGCTCAGCAGACGTGCTCCATTGGGTCCAACGGATCCCGCACGACTGCAGTCGGCTTCTAACATAAACTTACAATTCCAATGTGAACCTAAAGACGCTGACAAGGTGGTATCAATATGTAATACCACAGATATGACTGATTTTGTTTTCCTTTCTTCACCTAATCAGAGTTTATTCTATCTCTAAAAGCCTCATCAACAAGAGGACGTTAAACCCTAACCATTTTCCAAGACTGAGATATAGTCTAAGGCAGATGTCGTTCTACCTGTACTTTGAGCTAAGACTGGGCTATAGCCTATGCCAAATATTTAGTCAGTACAGTGAGCTCAGAATGGCCTGTAATTATACCAGGTGTTATTCAACCTGTACGCTGGGTTGAGAGTGACTTATAGCCCATGACAAGTTATTCTATTTGCAGGATGAGCTGAGACTGGTCTGTAGCCTATGCTTGACGTCATTCAGTCAGTATATTGAGCTGAGGCTGGTCTGTATACCCAGTTCCAGATGTTATTTAATTTGTACTTTGAGCTCAAACTGAGCTATACCCTACAGCAGGTGTCATCCTACCTACACATTGAGCAAACAAGTAAGAGAAACGTACGATAAATATGGAAATGGAATGAATTTGTGAAGAAAAAACAAGCTTTAGTTTTTGCTGACGACAGTAATTCTGCGAGGCACAGCTAAGGAATTTGATGAGATATACGGAATTGGCAGCATTTTGAAAACCAGTCATAAAATGGACATCAGAGTAATTAAGTGCAATGGCAAGTAAATGAGGCGACAGTGAATATATTATGAGGTGACTTCGAAAAGTAAGTTACACGTTGTAATGGCAGGTCAAATAAACTTTATTGATATGTTTGCTAATTTTCCAAGTGACGGAGATACGTGACAGAACTTTTCAACATCTCATGAAGTCTCTGTAACTAACGGTCGGAACATTCTACAAATCACTTGGTTCATCGACAGTATAATTACGCTCCTTGCTCACGGAGCAATTCAAGGACCGCTGTGTGAATGATCTCATCGTTGAAAATCTGCAATTGCTGCGAATCGTTTCTTCGATTACATGTAGGTCTGTGGTTGATGTCGATGGTCTCTCTCCACTATCAGCATTAGCCAAGTCTGTGAGGCCTCGATCAGATTTTTAGCATCATATCACTAAGTCTGGTGCCGATAATGCATTTGAGTCATATACTGCCTCAACTTCACGGTGCATCAGTTTGTAATTCAGACATTTTTCCCACAAGGATCGTACTGTTTCGCGTACTTCACTTTTGGAATAGGTTCCCAGTTCCTGCGCCATTTCACTCACACAGTGCGATGTAATTGTCGTCCGTACAGTAGCAGAAGAGTGTCTTCATCAAACCCAGAACATATACTGTGATACTCTTGGTGCCGATTAGGCTTAGTGTGAGACGGCACACGTAACTTAATAGCTTAGGAAATGAGACAGTGTGAGCAGTAGATGAGTTTTGCTATTTGAGCTAGAAAATAAATGCAGGCTGGCGATATCACAAAAAACATATCCGAAAACGATAAGTGTGTTAACACTGACTAAAACCTTACGTGTTAGAAAGTTTTTTCCAGAAATTCTTGTGTGTGTAGCGTAGCGTAATACGAAGCGAAGCGTGGGCAGTAGAACGCACATGCAAGACGACAGTGGGAACTTTTGAAATGTGGTGCTACAGATGAATGCTATGAATCAGAGTGAAAGACTGGATAACTGATGAAGTACTATTGCTTGATTTGGGGAGAAAACAATCAGGTTGACTAACAGAAGGGATCGATTGGCAGGACACATCCTGAGTGATCAAGGAAGCGTCGGTTTGGCGATGGAGGGAAGTGTGGATTATACGAACCGAAAGGGGAGTTAAAAGCTTGATTATGGTAAGTAGCTTCGAATGGATGAAGGGTGCAATGTTTGTGTGAGAAAGAGGGTTCGACAAGTCAGTCTACATTGGAGAAATGCAGGAGACTTGTCTTCCGACTGAAGAGTGGGGATTGTAAGGAATGTGATTATGATGTTTGGTTTGTGGGGCGCTCAACTGTGCTGTCATCAGCGCACATACAAAGTCTCCAATTTTTCACAGTCCAATTTTTTACAAAAAGAATGGTTCAAATGGCTCTGAGCACTATGGGACTTAACAGCTGTGGTCATCAGTCCCCTAGAACTTAGAACGACTTAAACCTAACTAACCTAAGGACATCACACACATCCATGCCCGAGGCAGGATTCGAACCTGCGATCGTAGCAGTCGCGCGGTTCCGGACTGCGCGCCTAGAACCGCGAGACCACCACGGCCGGCAATTTTTTACACAGTCCAATTTTAGTGAGTGTGCATTAACTAAGAGTATCTCATTTACGCTAAGCTTAGATTATATTCCATATACAGGGTGAGACATCTACTCTACCGATTTCGTTTTATGCAGCCCGCAGTGTTATATCCATCCCCAAAAATCCACGCGCGAGATTTTCGTACTCTCTCGCTCACTGCTCCCAAATTATTACTTCTAGAGAAATAACGAAGAGCATCTTTTTTTACGAAATTTAATATAGTTACGTTTTGCGCTGGGACACATTTTCGCTGGAGGCTGTAGTTTTCAAGTTAGTCAAGAAGAATATACAAAAGGGACTTCCGAACGCATCTCCACTCCCACAACCAACCACCACCGCTCACAACTGTAAGACGCAACTGTACAAAAATTTGCGACTGTACGATTTATATCTCGCATTCAAACTTTTCCTTTCTTCATTATCTAGCCTTATTACGTCAACGGCCTTAAAAATTGTGGCATTAACCTTTGTGTAAACTTCATCTAACAGTTTTGTGAATTTTAAAAACATAGGCATAAAAAAGCAATTACATCGTACCATTCGTCAAGACCTTCTGACTAGGAAACCACTGTGTCTGTAAAGGTTTAGGCTTGGATGGAATTCCAGAATACATTTTCATGCTTCGGTGGAGTGTACGCTGCTATAAAACTACCTGGCAGATTTGAACTGTGTGCCGGATCGAGACTTGATGTAGGGACATTTGCATTTCGCGGGTAGGTGCAGTACCAGAAGGTGTGAGCTGACCCACTGGGAGAAGTAAAGGTGCGAGGCTGGATGGTGGTTCGTGCTTGGGAAGCTCATTTGGCAGAGCACTTGACCGCGAAAGGCAACGGTCCCGAATTCGAATGTCGCTCCGCCACGCAGTTTTAATCTGCCAGGAAATTTCATGTCAGCGCACACTACTCTTCAGAGTGAAAATTATTTCTAGAAACAGTCCCTCAGACGCAGCCATATCTCCGCAGTATCCTTTCTTCCAGGAGTGCTAGTCTTGCACCTTTCGCAGAGGGACTTTATTAAGTTTGGATCGAAGTGTCAACGTAATGAGTTTCATCGTAGTGTTCACAAAAGTCGTTTTTTTCATTACTCTCATTAAGTACGTTAAATTAATTATATTAACGAAATACCTAACTGCACTGGCGTCATAACAGCGCAATCAGTACAGAGCAAAAAATGTCGAATATCGGTCGTGTAGCCGGAAATTGATAGGAGGGGTAATCCTAACTGGTGAGGGATGACTATGGGGGTGGAGGTGTTTTTTTTTAACGTCTCTCTTGAATGACTGGAAAATCGTAGCCTCCAGCGTTAAATTTCCTACACAAAGGTCCTGTTTATTTTTTCTATAGAACTTATAGCTTGACCAGGGCGATGGTGAGAATATGAATATCACTCATAGTTTTTGAAGGCGAGTGGTTTGCGTAAGACTACATCAGTAGGGGCACCTGTATCATTCTGTATAAGGGGCGCTGATACCTTCTAATCTGAATACTCTTAAGGGAGGGGGCGGCAGGTTTCCTCTGATGCTCGTAATCATTAATGCACATGAGTATAAAAACATCCATGAGAAGAAATAAATTTTTTTTTTGTTTTTTTTTGTTTTACAGTTTTCTCTTTGTACGCGATTGAATCTGTAGGAATTGTCATAAATGATCTTGGTGTTTGACTGTCAGAGAGAATCGGAGTGAGACAAAGAGAGAGAGAGAGAGAGAGAGAGAGAGTAAATGACAAAGTTTGGAACGAAGGTATGGCTTAATTGATTGAAGATAGAACATGTTTGTGCATAAAAAGAAATCGCAGTGAATGAATGCGTGTGATTGTGCGTGAAATACTGCTAGGCTTCAAATCATGCAAGACTTGGATGCTGTCAGAGAAAAAAAAATTGCTGCAGAACAAAGCCGTCAGATCGAAATTAAAGCGGCAGGCGCGGTCCTGTAATCTCGCCGGTCGGCCCAGAAGTTGGCGGCACGTCCGCGGGCTCTCATTACACGTGCTTCCGTCGCACAGCCCGCCACGCAGTCGCAAAACAACAGCGGCCGCCGCTACGTAGCGCTGGTAGGCGTTATTGGACCGTAGGGAAATTCAGAGCCGCGCCAGGCGCTGCCAGACTTTGCAGCTACGGCTTACACTAATTCTGTTCAGATATGGCTGGTCTCTCGCACGTGTTTCGACATGTCGGTCTGAATATCAGAACACGGGGGCTACACACCCAAGGATATTAAGTTTGACGTGTTGAACTAGCTAAGTACCCTGCGTTGCTTTCAATTCTAGAAGTCCACCTCCTCCTTTCCCTCCTACCCGTCTCCTATCTGCCCCGTTTCCGTCTATCTAACTTTCTCCTCTGCATCTCTGTGTCCATCTCCTTCTCCCCCTTCTCTCTCCCCTCCTCCGCCACTCCCCACTCTCTGTTCATCTCTTCCTTCCATTCTCTTTGTTCGTCTACTACTCTCGCTTCGTCCATCCCCACTTCCCACTCTCTCTGTCCATCTCCTTTTTCGTTTATATGTACATCTCTTCTTTCCCCCTTTCCATCGCCTTCTCTTCCATTTCTCTGTCCATGTCGTCCTGGCCCTCGCTGTGCGTTCGTACAATGATATAACTTAGTAGGTACATTCAGCGGCATATATGTATACTATCTGCTAAACGTGTTGCAAATAGAGATAGTAGCAAACAAGTAATAAATTTAAATGTAATGCAAGATGCGATATGCTTTACTGCATGAACAGTGAAAATGTGGTAAGTGATAGACTTTTTTCCTATCATTATTTTTGGTATTTGTATGCTAGAAAAAGTTTCATAAATGTTAGAAATTATGTTTAAAGCTTGTTGCAAGTCACTGAGTGCTCTAGTTGTCAAATATTGGATGAACAAAATCTTGATATATGCATGTCGTGGCTTACACTTCTTTTCCATCCCCACCTCCGGCCGCTGTGGACGAGCGGTCCTAGGCGCTTCAGTCTGGAACCGCGCGACCGCTACGGTCGCAGGTTCGAATCCTGCCTCGGGAATGGATGTGTGTTATGTCCTTTGGTTAGTTACGTTTAAGTAGTTCTAAGTCTAGAGACTCATGACCTCAGGTGTTAAGTCCCATAGTACTCAGAACCATTTGAACCATTTCCATCCCCCCCCCCCCCCCCCACGCTTTGGTATGTAAATGGTTTTTATCGCCACAGTGATTATTTCCAGGCAGTAAGTGGTATGTCTAACAAGTCTGGCTGAAATCGGTGTCATGGTTTCACACGAGATGTGGAACAGAATACATAAGTTTAGGTTTATACTACATAAGGATATTTTTTTCCCTTCATTCCGTACGGTGTCCAAAGCTGTCCTCAAGTTAACTGCGAGAACCCCATGAAAATTCGTGATGTAGTTTTCGAGGTCAGCGTGTTCAAGCAGACCAAAAAGAAAATTTTAATGAAACTTTAAATTACTGTATCTCTTTTCCGTGACCCGATTTTGTTGAAATAATGTCTATGCGTTTCCCCAAGCTACTTTGAAGTAATCAGTCAAAACCCCACAGAAATCCGTCTAGCAGTTTTGGAGATTAAAGTGTTCAAAGACAAACTGAGAGACTCGATGGTTTTACAATTTTGTTATTAGTATAGATAACAGACAATGGAAAATCTGACAGAAGTCGGGCACGTTCGGCTTTTGTTCCGGAGGGATGTAGTAACACGTTAGGCAACACTGACCATGAGACTTGTCTAGTAGATCACATGAAGGAAGCAAACCTACGTTTATATCGTTTGTAGACGTGGAGAAATATTTTGGCGATCATTACTGGAGTACACTTTTTGAAATTATCACGGGTATGACGGGTAAAATGCTGGGAACCGAGCGCATCTACAACTTACACCAAAACCAAACTGCACCAGCGAGAGTAGATAGACATGAAAATGAAAGCAGTAGTTGAGATGGGAATGAGTAAAGTTTTTGACCCATCCAACATGTTATTAAATCTATACACTGAGCAAGCTGTGATGAGTACCGAGGGAAAATTGGGAAACAGGGTTAGAGTAGGTGGAGAAGATATTTAAACTTCCTTGTTAGTTCACGACACTGAATTCTGATAGAGGCAGGAAATGACATGGAATTTAGTGGAAGAAGTTGGTTTTTGTTCCGGAGGGATGTAGGAACATGTTAGGCAACGCTGACCATAAGACCTGTCCAGAAAATCGCATGAAGGAAGCAAACGGACGTTTATGTCGTTTGTAGATGTGGAAAAATATTTTGGGAATCATTACTCGAGTAGAGATTGGGAAATTATCACAGGTATGACTGGTGAAATGCAGGGAACGGGAGCACATCTACAATTTGTACCAAAACCAAGCTGCACTTGCGAGAGTCGAAAGACATGAGAATGGAAGGAATAGTTGAGAAGGGAATGAGTAAAGAATTTGATCCATCCCTGATGTTATTAAATCTATACCTTGAGCAAGCTGTGATGAGAACCGAGGAAAAATTTGTCAAGAGAGCTATGACACATGGAGAAGAAATTTTAATTTTCTGGTTTGTTCATGACACTGGATTCTGTTAGAGGAAGGAAACGACCTGGAATACAGTAATGGATTATTTTGCAGGAAGGGGGAGGGGGGGGGGGGTGGGAGGGGAGAGGCTGGCCATCAGTCTCTCGACTCGTTTGATGATGTCCGCCACGCTCTCTTGTGCCAACCTCTTCATCCTAACCTTCTCAGTTATTTCTTGGATGTATTCCAACCTCTGCCATTACCTACAATTTTCATTCTCTACAGCCCTCTCAAGCACGTGATACCTTAATACATGTTTGATTATCCCGTCCCTTCTTCTTCTCAATGTTTTCCATAGGTTTTTCATTTTATTAAGTATAGAATCTCCACATTCCTTATCTTAGTACAACTAATTTTTAACACCCTCCTGTGTCGCCAGATATTTGATTATTCTATTGTTTTCTCCTAAGATTTTCCCACAGCCCATGATTCATTGTCATAAATTACTGTCATCCAAAAGCAGATTCTCAGAAGCTTATTTCTTAAATTTTGGCCTTTGTTTCATAGTAGTAGACTTATCTTAGCCAGGAATGCCTACTTTTTCTGCGATGGTCCGCCTTTTGTGTGTCTTCTTGTTTCCTACATCATGTGTTAATTTGATTTCAAGGCAGCCGGAATCCATCACTTCGTCTACTTTGTGATGACCACTTTTGATGCTGCTGGAATGTAGACTAATTGAAATGGACGATTCTGGAGCAACTAGGGTAGTAAATGAGCTATTAAAATTATTAGATTTGTTACTGGGACAGTAAATTATGTGACGTTCGACAAAGTAACAAGGATACAAAATGCAGACTGGCAATGACAAGAAAACATTTCTGAAAAAGAGAAATTTGTTGAAGCAGAATATATATATAAAATGTAGGAAGTCTTTTGAAGTTGTTCGCAGTCTAGCATTTACGGAAATGAAACGTGGATGGTAAGAAGTTCAGACAAGAAGAGAACAGAAGCTTTTCAAATACAACGCTACAGAAGAATGATGAAGTATATACAGAATGCATATTAATAAAACGATATCCGATTACTGATTGGAAATGGAGGAAGGAAGGCCCTATTAATATGTGTTCAGACATCCATCGCAGTCACGATAGATGGCGCTGACGGATGAAAGTTCCTCTGACCAGATGCCGTATGTTCCTTGCGTCTTTCAGGCTGTAGGACTGACGCAGCGTGCTGAAAGCAGCAGAATGGTCCGGTATTCACGTCGGAAACAAGCAGATATGGTGTTTGTGTACGACGAAGCAGATGGAAACGATAGACAGGCAGTACGGCTACATCAAAACACGTAGCCTGACAGACACCAACTACATCACACAACATTTGAAGCCCTTTTTGGGTGTTTGTGTGATCATGAGTCGTTTCGGAGAGATGAACCTGCAAGGCGGTGGCGGAATCTGCGTACACCAGATATGGAGAACCGTATTCTACAGAGTATTCAGTCGGATCCTAATACAAGCTCCAGGCAGTTACTGGGAAAGCGTTCTCTGTACATTTTTGGTGCTTTGTAGGCACTACATCCCATCCCACCACATACTAAATGCAAGCCTGCCAACTCTTGTGACGAGTAACATTCCATCTTTGACTGTCTGATGCAATGGACAAATGGCATCAAGAATAGCGGTGTGCATGTGTCATACGACAGAGAGCTGATGCGATGCATGCAGTAGTCACACAAACATGTGCTAAGACCTAAGTTGTGTAAAGTACGTCTGTTTGGTCATCGGGGGTGTACACTGTTTATCATGTGCTGCCCATCCCGGTGCACAACAGACTCCCTGGATCTTCGCAGCACTGCATGTGACGTTGCAATACATGCATCGAGAGTGGCAGTAGTCACTTTAAGCAATCACTGTCAGCACGTTGTTATTATGCGGTGCACGCCGTGTGTCTCCATAACACAACAAATAAGCGTTTCCGACCATTGTTTCACCGTCTCGCTATAATCGGTTGTGGACTCAATATAACTAGTTTCAGTTTGACCTAAAAGGTTTCAGACCACCTGTATACTTGTTAATTAAAGCAGAGGCTGTCCAGAATTCGGGCTCACGCGCAGTGGCCTAGCACTAGTGCCATATCATTTAGACTGTCTGGCGTGTCCGTCCCCTCCCTCTTCGCCCTCCCCCTCTCCCTCCCCCCCCCTCTAACTCGTCCCGCTGAGTGCGAGGGTGGACAAACTGCGAACGCCCGCATTTAAGTGCCAATGCAGTCGCACTGCATACCACTTGGTTTTCCATTTCACATATCCCAACAATATGGATTAATAAAAGAACTAATTTTCAGTGTTATTTATTTTTCTCTTGTTAAAGACACAATATAATTTTTATCTGGTTCAAACAGTCTGCGTATATAGACGAAGACAATTTCAAAGATTTTCGCACTCGGATTGCCACATAATGGTCACTTCTTTAGTTTCACAATCGAAAACATCTTCCCCACACATATGTTAGTCTAAATACTGTAGCACTTTTGCAACTTAATTATGGAGACATGGAAACTCACCTAGAAGAAAGTAATGTAAACATGCTGGATGTTTTTAACCTTCAAGGGATCTGTCTTTAAGAATGGAATTACCTTGCAAAAAAATGGTTCAAATGGCTCTGAGCACTATGGGACTCAACTGCTGAGGTCATTAGTCCCCTAGAACTTAGAATTAGTTAAACCTAACTAACCTAAGGACATCACAAACATCCATGCCCGAGGCAGGATTCGAACCTGCGACCGTAGCGGTCTTGCGGTTCCTGACTGCAGCGCCTTTAACCGCACGGCCACTTCGGCCGGCGAATTACCTTGCAGATTACACCTGCACTTACACAAGGACGTTTCCAACTGAAACTACAAACGGTCTCGGTAACCAATGTAAGATCGGTGGTATCCTGAAAACGTTTAGGAAATTATCCTTACAATTATTTTATAGTCTCAGTGAATTCTTCAAATCTGACGTTTTACTTAACACCAGTGAGCTTAGGAAATTGGACTGTGCTCGTCAGAACATGTCCCTTCTACAACGCGAGTTTCTTTTTAAATGCATACTCACCAAATCATAAAGAAGTTGTTTCTCATCTTACACTGTCTTACTGGCGGCAGTGTGTTATTAAGTCCACTACGTTCGCAGTTTCGAATATTGCCTCGGGCATTGATGGGTGTGATTTCCTTGGGTTAGTTAGGTTTAAGTAGTTCTAAGTTCTAGGGGACTGATGACCTTAGAAGTTAAGTCCCATAGTGCCCAGAGCCATTTGAACCATTTAATAAACCATCCTAAATTGTACTATTTCACATTTATTCAAACGGAGTCATAATTTTTAGGCCCTGTTTTCTACCCTACTGCCATCGTAAAGTGTACGAGGGATTGGCAATCTAGGGTAAAACTGCGAGATCTGCAGTCCGTTCCGGATGTTCTACTTTTCGTTCCTGCACTAAATTTTTCACTCATAAATTCAACAATAGCAAGTTCAATTTGAAAAATCGTTCGAGTCAAATCCCTTGACTTAACCAACGTACTTGGCAGTATTATGTAAAGTCTCCATAATATTTGTTCAGTTACATCGTACAGGTAAACAATTGCAACTGACAATGGAATGATACGGGTGACTTCAGAAATTTCAGTGTTTTACCACCAATGTCTTCACGTAATCCATGCCTAGAAATTTAGCACAAAGTGCTTCTTGGTATACAGAGGAAGGAACCCCGTCTGTTGACTGTCGTATTTTTTTTGCTCTTTAACTGTCAACTACGTCTTTAATTCTCTCTGCATGATATTGTAATGTCGTTCCGTCACTTATGTGACTGCACAATACGCGTGCATGTTTAGAATTCTCATTCTTCATTTCTATCACTACCATTTAATAGTAAAGCCTCGTGAAGATAGATTGCTAGACTGTCTCGCTTTCTGCAAACAGCTACTAGACCTGTGAACGCGAGGTGGCGCAGTGGTTAGCACACTGGACTCGCATTCGCGAGGACGGCGTTTAAAACCGGCATCCGGCCATCCTGATTTAGGTTTTCCGCGCTTTCAGATGCTTGCATGGCAGATGCTTGCATGGTTCCTTTAAAGGGGCACGGCCGACTTCCTTCCCCATCGTCCCCTAAGCCGATGGGACCGACAACCTCGCTGAACGGTCCCCTCGCCCGAATCATTCAGCGAACCAACCTAGACGTGAAAGTGAGGCTAAACAGCGCTGACACCACGATTCTACAGAACTAAAGAGAGTTGTGCTCACCGAAAGGTGCTGACCGTCCATGAGACGTCGGTGTTTTCCGGGTACTTCCCGGAAGCACAGAGCACAGCCGAGAGGGGCCAGGTATTGGCCAGCAGACGGTCGGCACACCCTGCATGCTTGAAGTTTGGAATGGTGTAGCCGGTCCTGATTTAATGGATAAGATAAAAGGTGTGATATACTCCCTTAGCACTACTATCAATCATCAGTGAAATAGTGACTACTGAAAATTCTCAGTCTTTATGGAGTGATAATTGAGTACTAGCCCTTAAATCTGTGCTTTTGCAACAGTTATGGTGAAGTGTAAGTCACTGTCTTACTTGATGCTCTGTGCGAATCTTACGGCTGCAAACTGCTTAATGTGTCTATCAGCATTAAGTTTATCCATAAGCACTAACGTCGCGGAATCGAGGACGGGAGAACCATCACGGGTTGTGCAAAACCCGATATTATTATTGGCTAATGGCCAGGAACCATCATATTGCAGTTTGAAAAATGAAACAAAATTCTCCTCAAACAGGGATCGGTGCGAAGTAGCCACCTGTTGTCACTTGACCACATACCAGTAATATCTTCGACCAGTAAGCTGAGTATACTCATTAACGTGGATAAGGAAATAGTAAGAAGAAACTTCAAGAAATTATATGCTCACCTCCCGTTTACTCCTGACAAAATACGCTACTATCATCTCTCCTTGAATATTTCGCGAATAAACCAATCTAGTCTATAGTTCTGACACCTTTTCAGTAATTAAAACTTCTTTCAACGAATTAACAAGAGAGCAGTTATAGAACAGTTCCTACATTAAGATCGCTAACCATGGCGAGCTCAAGTTTTTCGTTTTTCTACCTAAAGTCACGGCATAAAAGAAGTCACGGCAGAACACAGAACTTCCCTAGCACAATGCACGCTCGTAGATAGCAGATGCAATATTGATATCTCTGGCTTATCGAGTAGTACTACAAGAGCTGCAGCATAACTTCCAAGGCTAGATATGGTAAGAGCAAAATTAATTACTGGGACCGTATCAACCTAGTCCAAACACAGTCCACATAGAGAACAAAATATTAATTTCGACACACCTTCATAAGGCTCAAAGCTATTTAAAAATCCCGGTCGAACAGAGAAAGCCAAATAAACGAAATAAGAGCTTCATTGTTATGCGCTAGATTTGTAGTAGTTTTTTCCAATCCTTTGTTTTGAAGCAGTCACGATGATCTGTCTCCGTGATTGAGCAGAATCGCGCAGTGTAAGTCTCCCAAGAGATATAGTCCTTCATATACATGATTCTTCTGAAATCCTTCTGTCAACCCCAGCGATAACCTATCCCTAGCGTCCGTCGAAAATCATATCCTTAAATTGTACTGAACAGAACTATACGTTTAATTGCAGTGAAACACTTCCGGTGGTCACTTTCTGATGCCGTTTATTGTTAGGCAAAAAGTAATTATAATAACTTATACTGGGCTAGAATCCCATAAAAATTGTAAAATCTGGAACAAACGTCGTCTGTTAATGACTATATTGTATGATATTAAGACGACACCAAATATAAAATTTTCTGTTCCTTGTGGCTATGCTTAGTTTATTATTGATTTATCCCGTATATTAAGTGGTTTAAAAATAAGAAAGTCCTTGAATTAACTATGAATGATGTCACTGACATTTAATTTGTTTCATTCTAGACTTTCGATAGCAAAATTACTGGGTCATTTTTGCTTACTGCTTACTTCACAACTTCTTCAGTGTTCGCGTGTAATTAAAATTATTTGAGTGCATCAGGTGGCACGTTTTGATTTATATTCAAAGTCCTTGAATACCTTAAACGAATAATATATAATATCTAATTAACTCTTTTTATTAGCTCGCTTTGTTATTTGTTAGATAAAAATTTAACAAGTGGTTTTGAGCAAACTTCCTGATTAACTAGAGACTCGAAACTATGACAACGCAGTATTAACTCACTTTGATGTCTGGTGTGTGGCGGAAGGTACTTTGTTTACTACTACCATTTGCCTATAGAGACTTAAGGCTTGTACCATAGCTCAGAACTGGATGACACTGCAGTATTAATTCGCTTCTTTGTCTGGTGAGTGGAAGAGGGTATTTTGTTTACCACTATCATTTTCCAACGTGTTAGTGACAGGAACCTTTCCGTACAGAGGTCGATGGCATTGCAATATGAACCCGCTTTCGTGTTTGGCCTGTTCCTGGGGGTACTTTGTGCTCTACTGCCATCCCCCCCCCCTACCCCCCACCTTTTCCTTTCCATTTGGAAATATTTCGTGCGAAGGACGTTTTTACTCCTTCATTAGATAATCGTAGGGGTATACACTGCATTCTTCTTGAGTCATGTGAAGAGAAACTGAAATAATCTAGAAATTTACGAGACGCCTCTGGTATAACGTTTGATATCTAGTGAAAAATTTTGACACAGACGAAACTAAAAAGAAGAAAACAGTTATTGAAATAAAAACTGTTAAATACAACACGTTTAAAAAACGGACTAAAAGGTAATTCCAACATGAATACTTCACCTCCTCACTATTATCTAATACTTCCGTTCGACGTGATTCAAACTCTACAAATATTTTTAAACTATTAAATATTTACAAGCGCGGATTATAAGAACCATGCATATGGGGTTAGGAATCTGTATGGGACTGGGAATGATTTTATACTTTTTAGACCGTTTTAAAAAAATGTTGTATTGAGAAGTTTTTTATTTCAATAACAATTTTTGTATTAATCTAAGTTACCTTGTTCTTTATTTTAAGAGGTTTTAGTCTTTTCCAGTGAACAAATATGGTGGTAGTCCAACGAACTGCCTGAAAACATTTTTTTCGTGGCTGATTTGTCAGACTGATGAAGTAATTAAGCAACCATAAATATCTGCTTGTTTTAGTAAACGAGAAAATTCCATTCCACGACTCCTTAAGAGAGGGAAGCAGCGCAAACGCTCCAAGCTGATTACCCCTTGCTCGTCTCAGTGACCACAGTTAATCGTGTTCGTTTGTTCCAACGACTTAATGATGAAGTAATGTGGTGGCGAACGCTGTGATGCTCTCTGGTGGAGGGCCTCATAAATTACTCACGTCTGGCTGACGCCCTTGCTCGTTAGCTATGCGCGGAAAATGCTGCTCTGTCATCGCGACGATTCTTCAGCTGAGAACTGTGAGCTCTTCTAAGAGATGAAATGCACTTACCTCTACGAATGTCTATGATGCATTTGTAGACACAGGTCGCAAATTGTGGGTTCGCTGGTAGACTTCCAAGTCTTATAGGCAAAAAAATATGCACCAGTACTAAGCAACATTTTTATACATTGTGTCAATGGATGTAATTTGTATGACAGAGCGTATTCCGTGTTCTGGAGTACATTAGAGTGTACAATTGTCCATTTCACTGATGAAGCGTGAGAGGAAATAACATCCACTGGAATTTGACAAAGTTGTCAATGCTGAAATTTTATTTTCACAGTTCCTACAAAAGTAGTTTGTAAGTAATATTAATAACTGACTATAACCTTCACAGCGGTACTGATACACAATAATTGTGTCACAAATGATTTCGTTTGTTGGAACATCATCAGCTTAACAAGTCGTGCCATTGAACTCTGAGGTGAAAAAATAATAGAATAGCTACTAACATCGTGTAGGACCTTTTTTGTTAGGCATACAGCAGCAACGCGACGCGGCATGGACTCAACAAGTCACTGGAAGTCTTCTGACGAAATATGGAGCAATGGTGCCTCTATAGCCATCCATAACTGTGAAAGCGTTGCCGGTGCAGGATGTTGTGCACGAACTGACCCCTCGATTATGTCCAACAAACGTTCAATGCGATTCAAGTTGGCCTATCTGGATAGCCAAATCATTCACTCGAATTGTCCATAATATTCATCGAGCCAATCGCATACAACTGTGGCCTGGTGACATGGCATTGTTGTTGGGGAACATGAAGTCCGTGAATGGCAGGAAAGAGGGGGTAGGGGGGGGGGGGGGTCTGCTTCACACTCGTACCCTACCATCAGCTCTTAACAACTGAAATCGAGACTCATGTGACGATGCCACGGTTTTCCAGTTTTTTAGGGTCCAACCGATATGGGCACGAGCCCAGAAGAGGCGCTGCAGAGGATGTCGTGTAGTTAGCAAAGCCACTCGCGTAGGTCGTCTGTCGTCATACACCATTAACGCAGTATTTCGCCGCACTGTCCTAACGGATACGTTTGACGTACGTCCCACGTTGATTTCCGCGTAGCATAGCTGCTTCTCTGTTGGGATCAACTGTACGCAAACGCCGCTGCTCTCGGTCGTTACGTGTACGCCGTCGGCCGCTCCATTATCTGTAGTGAGAGGTAACGCAGGTAACGCCTGAAACTTGGTACTCTCGGCACACTCTAGATATTGAATTTCCTAACGATTTACGAAATGGAATGTCCATTAAGTGTAACTTTGTAACTTAAACAACCATTCCGCATTCGAATTCCCGTCGTGCCTGGATAACCATGTCGGGAACCTTTTCACATGAATCACCTGAGTACAAATGGCAGATCTGCCAATACACTGACCTTTTATATCTTGTGTACACAATGCTACCGCCATCTGTGTATCCCCGTACTGCTAACCAATGACTTGCGTGCCGCGCGGGGTAGCCGCGCTGTCTGAAGGGCCTTGCCACGTTTCCCGGCACCCCCCGTCGGAGGTTAGAGTCCTCCCTCGGGCATAGGTGTGTGTGTTGTCCTCAGCGTAAGTTGGTTTAAGTTTGATTAACTATACCAATACAGCTGTGGTGGTTGTCATTAACAATTACTTCTAGTATCAATCAGCTGTGGAGTTCTACATCTACATCTACATTTATACTCCGCAAGCCACCCAACGGTGTGTGGCGGAGGGCACTTTACGTGCCACTGTCATTACCTCCCTTTCCTGTTCCAGTCGCGTATGGTTCGCGGGAAGAACGACTGTCTGAAAGCCTCCGTGCGCGCTCTAATCTCTCTAATTTTACATTCGTGATCTCCTCGGGAGGTACAAGTAGGGGGAAGCAATATATTTGATACCTCATCCAGAAACGCACCCTCTCGAAACCTGGCGAGCAATCAACACCGCGATGCAGAGCGCCTCTCTTGCAGAGTCTGCCACTTGAGTTTATTAAACATCTCCGTAACGCTATCACGGTTACCAAATAACCCTGTGACGAAACGCGCCGCTCTTCTTTGGATCTTCTCTATCTCCTCCGTCAAACCGATCTGGTACGGATCCAACACTGATGAGCAATACTCAAGTATATGTGGAACGAGTGTTTTGTAAGCCACCTCCTTTGTTGATGGACTACATTTTCTAAGGACTCTCCCAATGAATCTCAACCTGGTACCCGCCTTACCAACAATTAATTTTATATGATCATTCCACTTCAAATCGTTCCGCACGCATACTCCCACATATTTTACAGAAGTAACTGTTACCAGTGTTTGTTCCGCTATCATATAATCATACAATAAAGGATCCTTCTTTCTATGTATTCGCAATACATTACATTTGTCTATGTTAAGGGACAGTTGCCACTCCCTGCACCAAGTGCCTATCCGCTGCAGATCTTCCTGCATTTCGCTACAATTTTCTAATGCTGCAACTTCTCTGTATACTACAGCATCATCCGCGAAAAGCCGCATGGAACTTCCGACACTATCTACTAGGTCATTTATATACACTCCTGGAAATGGAAAAAAGAACACATTGACACCGGTGTGTCAGACCCACCATACTTGCTCCGGACACTGCGAGAGGGCTGTACACCCAATGATCACACGCACGGCACGGCGGACACACCAGGAACCGCGGTGTTGGCCGTCGAATGGCGCTAGCTGCGCAGCATTTGTGCACCGCCGCCGTCAGTGTCAGCCAGTTTGCCGTGGCATACGGAGCTCCATCGCAGTCTTTAACACAGGTAGCATGCCGCGACAGCGTGGACGTGAACCAAATGTGCAGTTGACTGACTTTGAGCGAGGGCGTATAGTGGGCATGCGGGAGGCCGGGTGGACGTACCGCCGAATTGCTCAACACGTGGGGCGTGAGGTCTCCACAGTACATGAATGTTGTCGCCAGTGGTCGGCGGAAGGTCCACGTGCCCGTCGACATGGGACCGGACCGCAGCGACGCACGGATGCATGCCAAGACCGTAGGATCCTACGCAGTGCCGTAGGGGACCGCACCGCCACTTCCCAGCAAATTAGGGACACTGTTGCTCCTGGGGTATCGGCGAGGACCATTCGCAACCGTCTCCATGAAGCTGGGCTACGGTCCCGCACACCGTTAGGCCGTCTTCCGCTCACGCCCCAACATCGTGCAGCCCGCCTCCAGTGGTGTCGCGACAGGCGTGAATGGAGGGACGAATGGAGACGTGTCGTCTTCAGCGATGAGAGTCGCTTCTGCCTTGGTGCCAATCATGGTCGTATGCGTGTTTGGCGCCGTGCAGGTGAGCGCCACAATCAGGACTGCATACGACCGAGGCACACAGGGCCAACACCCGGCATCATGGTGTGGGGAGCAATCTCCTACACTGGCCGTACACCACTGGTGATCGTCGAGGGGACACTGAATAGTGCACAGTACATCCAAACCGTCATCGAACCCATCGTTCTACCATTCCTAGACCGGCAAGGGAACTTTCTGTTCCAACAGGACAATGCACGTCCGCATGTATCCCGTGCCACCCAACGTGCTCTAGAAGGCGTAAGTCAACTATCCTGGCCAGCAAGATCTCCGGATCTGTCCCCCATTGAGCATGTTTGGGACTGGATGAAGCGTCGTCTCACGCGGTCTGCACGTCCAGCACGAACGCTGGTCCAACTGAGGCGCCAGGTGGAAATGGCATGGCAAGCCGTTCCACAGGACTACATCCAGCATCTCTACGATCGTCTCCATGGGAGAATAGCAGCCTGCATTGCTGCGAAAGGTGGATATACACTGTACTAGTGCCGACATCGTGCATGCTCTGTTGCCTGTGTCTATGTGCCTGTGGTTCTGTCAGTGTGATCATGTGATGTATCTGACCCCAGGAATGTGTCAATAAAGTTTCCCGTTCCTGGGACAATGAATTCACGGTGTTCTTATTTCAATTTCCAGGAGTGTATATTGTGAAAAGCAATGGTCCCATAACACTCCCCTGTGGCACGCCAGACGTTACTCTAACGTCTGTAGGCGTCTCTCCATTGATAACAACATGCTGTGTTCTGTTTGCTAAAAACTCTTCAATCCAGCCACACAGCTGGTCTGATATTCCGTAGGCTCTTACTTTGTTTATCAGGCGACAGTGCGGAACTGTATCGAACGCCTTCCGGAAGTCAAGAAAAATAGCATCTACCTGGGAGACTGTATCTAATATTTTCTGGGTCTCATGAACAAATAAAGCGAGTTGGGTCCCACTAGATCGCTGTTTCCGGAATCCATGTTGATTCCTACATAGTAGATTCTGGGTTTCCAAAAACGACATGATACTCGAGCAAAATACATGTTCTAAAATTCTACAACAGATCGACGTCAGAGATATAGGTCTATAGTTTTGCGCATCTGCTCGACGACCCTTCTTGAAGACTGGGACTACCTGTGCTCTTTTCCAATCATTTGGAACCCTCCGTTCCTCTAGAGACTTGCGGTACACGGCTGTTAGAAGGGGGGCAAGTTCTTTCGCGTACTCTGTGTAGAATCGAATTGGTATCCCGTCAGGTCCAGTGGACTTTCCTCTATTGAGTGATTCCAGTTGCTTTTCTATTCCTTGGACACTTATTTCGATGTCAGCCATTTTTTCGTTTGTACGAGGATTTAGAGAAGGAACTGCAGTGCGGTCTTCCTCGGTGAAACAGCTTTGGAAAAAGGTGTTTAGTATTTCAGCTTTACGCGTGTCATCCTCTGTTTCAATGCCATCATCATCCCGGAGTGTCTGGATATGCTGTTTCGAGCCACTTACTGATTTAACGTAAGACCAGAACTTCCTAGGATTTTCTGTCAAGTCGGTACATAGAAATTTACTTTCGAATTCACTGAACGCTTCACGCATAGCCCTTCTTACGCTAACTTTAACATCGTTTAGCTTCTGTTTGTCTGAGGGGTTTTGGCTGCGTTTAAACTTGGAGTGAAGCTCTCTTTGCTTTCGCAGTAGTTTCCTAACTTTGTTGATGTACCACGGTGGGTTTTTCCCGTCCCTCACAGTTTTACTCGGCACGTACCTGTCTAAAACGCATTTTACGATTGCCTTGAACTTTTTTCATAAACACTCAACATTGTCAGTGTCGGAACAGAAATTTTCGTTTTGATCTGTTAGGTAGTCTGAAATCTGCCTTCTATTACTCTTGCTAAACAGATAAACCTTCCCCCCTTTTTTTATATTCGTATTAACTTCCATATTCAGGGATGCTGCAACGGCCTTATGATCACTGATTCCCTGTTCTGCACTTACAGAGTCGAAAAGTTCGGGTCTGTTTGATATCAGTAGGTCCAAGATGTTATCTCCACGAGTCGGTTCTCTGTTTAATTGCTCGAGGTAATTTTCAGCATGAGGGTTGAGCATGATCAAGATTAGTTTACAAGTAGTTCGAGTAATCTCCTTGAACTCTCTGACAACCTACCATTTTATTACTTTAACGGGTTTGCGTAGGAAATTAATGTCTTTCTTCAAAGAGTTTGCCAGCTTCCCATAACAATTCAAATGAACCTGTGATATTTTCTCAGTTTGAGATGAATAACGTTTGTTGGCAGAACCTAATGAGACTGCTGTAAAAAACGTTTCCTGTTCTGGTGCTGAAGTACAAAAGGTTCACATGTCATGGTGAAGTTTAAGAGACTAGTCAGGAAGAATCAGTGTGCAAAGAAGTAGCATACGGAAATACTAAGTCTCGTAGAGATACGTTAGAAGTTCTCTGAGACACAGCGCTAATGAACGGTCGGTAGCCAGTACAGTTGAAAAGGAATGGACATCCCTCAAGAGGGCAATCAAAGGAGTTAGAAACAAAACCATACTTACAAGGAAGACTACTGAGAAGGAACCATACATAACAGATAAAATTCTTCAGCTGATCTATGAAAGATGGAAACACAAATATGTTCAGGGAAATACCGGAGCGCAGGAATACAATTCACTTAGAAACGAAATAAATAGGAAGTTTAGGGTAGCTAAGGCAAAGTGGCTGCATGAAAAATGAGAAAAATCGAAAAAGAAGTGATTACCGGAAGACCACATGCCGCATATTGGAAACTCAAAGCCACCATCTGCGAAATTAAAAGAAAGGATGGTGACATAAATAGTGGGAATTCCACTGTTAAATACAGAAGAGAGAGCGGATTAGGTGGAAAGGTTACATTGGACGCCTCTACCTGTCTGGTGACGTGATAGGCAAAGAAACAAGACTGGACAGGGAACAGATGGAAAATACAGATCAGAATTTAAAAGAGCTTTGGAAGACTTAAGATCTAATAAAGCAAAAGGCATAGACAACATTCCATGTGGTTTTCTAAAATTATTGGGGGAAGTGGCAACGAAACGACTATTCACATTGCTATGTAGAATGTATGAGACTGGCGACATTGGGGACTGATGAATGGTGCAAATGGCTCTGAGCACTATGCGACTTAACTTCTGAGGTCATCAGTCGCCTAGAACTCAGAACTAATTAAACCTAACTAACCTAAGGACATTACACACATCCATGCCCGAGGCAGGATTCGAACCTGCGACCGTAGCGGTCGCTTGGCTCCAGACTGTAGCGCCTAGAACTGCACGGCCACTCCGGCCGACTGGGACTGATGACCTCAGCAGTTAAGTCCCATAGTGCTCAGAGCCATTTGAACTGGCGACATACCCACAATTCCGTAGATACCAAGAGCCGATAATTACTACAATTACCTCACAATCAGCTTAACAGCTCCTGCATCCAAGTTGCTGACAAGAATAATATAGAGAAGAATGTAAAAGAAGATTCACGATGTGTTGGATGAAGATCGGTTTGGCTTTAGGAAAGGCACCAGAGAAGCAGTTCTCACGTTGCTACTGATAAAGAAAGAAAGACTACAGGAAAATCAAGCACGTTCATAGCATTTGTCGACCATGAGAAAGCGTTCGACAATGTAAAATGTGCAAGGTGTTCGAAATCCTGAGAAAGTTAGGGGTAAGCCGTAGGGAGTAGTAGTAGTATGGTATTATGTCTTACGGCAGGTCTTGTCGTGGGTTAAGCCTATTCCAGTTTTGTCTGTCTATAGCCAGTCTTTTCATTTCTGAATATTTGTCTCCTTTTATATTGTCCAGCATTTGTTATCTTCTTTTCCCTCTTCCTCTTTTTTCCTCCACCATTCATTCTATTCCTTCCTTCAATAAACAGTCCTTCCTCAAACAATGTCCAATCCAATTCCATTTTCTCTTTCTGATAACTTTCAGCACGTTTCTTTCTTCTAAAACTCTTGTTAATACTTCTTCATTACTTACTCGGTCTTCCCATTTCACTTTTTCCATTCCTCTCCGTATCCACATCTCTATTGCCTCCAATTTTCTTTCATTTTCCTTCCTCAATGTCCAGTTCTTCTCACCACATAGTGCAACACTCCAGATGTAGCATTTGGCATTTCCTCAGATCTTTGTTGTGGTCCACAAAGTAATTTCTGTTTCCTCTTGCATCCTTCTTTTGCCATTGCAATTCTTTTCCCAATTTCTGTGGAACAATACACATCATCCATTATTACACTTCCCAAGATACTGAAGTTATTCACTTGCTCTATTTCCTTTCCCCATATTTTCGTACGGCATTTTCTCCCCTTTCCTCCAAGTACCATGCTTTTCGTTTTTTCTTGTTAATCTTCATTCCATGCTCTTCTAATTTTGTGTTTAGATCATCTAACATTTATTCCATCTCTCTTGCACTCTCTGCCATCACAACCATGCCGTCTGCAAATCTTATACACTCCACTCTCCGAACCCCTATATAAATGCCTCTCCTTTTCCTCCAGATATGTATAGAACAGTGTAGGTGATAAACAACAACCTTGTCTTACACCTTTTCCTAGTTCTATTTCTTCACTCATCACACCTCTTATTCTTACTCTTGCCCTCTGGTTCAAATATATATTTGTAATTAGCCGTCTATCCCACCAGTGAACTCCATGTTTCCTTAGGATTTCCATCAGTTTGTCCGATCTAACACAGTCAAAAGCCTTTTCAAGATCAATGAACACAGCATACACCTTCCTTTTCTTCTCCATGTACCCCTCCCCTATCAATCTCAGTAGTCCAATGGCATCTCTAGTTCTCACTCCTCGCCTGAAACCAAATTGTTCATCTCCTATTATACAATTCAGCTTTCCATATGCTTCTGTTGAGCGTCCTCAGCAAGACTTTTGTTGCATGGGGTATCAGGCTCACTGTTCTGTGTTCCTCACACTTTTTACTGTTCAAAAAAATGGTTCAAATGGCTCTGAGCACTATGCGACTTAACTTCTGAGGTCATCAATCGCCTAGAACAGAACTAATTAAACCTAACTAACCTAAGGGCATCACACACATCCGAGGCAGGATTCGAACCTGCGACCGTAGCTGCCGCTCGGTTCCAGACTGTAGCACCTAGAACTGCACAGCCACTCCGGCCGGCTTTTGCTGTTCTTTTCCTTTTCTATAGATATTAAGATACGTTCTGTAAAGCCCTTTGGCCATTTTCCTGTCATGTATATTTGATTACACAACTCATTCAACTCCCTTTCCCTTCTTTCTCGAATTAGTTTAACAGCTCCGCAGGAATCTCATCAGTTCCCATTGCCTTTCCATTTTTCATCTCCTTCATAGATTCTTCAATCTCACTAGTTAGTATTGAATTTCCTTTGTCGTCATCTACAACTTTATCTTCTTCTTCTATCCCAAGGTCTTGTTCACTTGGCCGGACGTCTGTAGCGTATAGCCATTCTATATATTCTTCCCATCTTCTCATTATTTCTTGGGGTTCACTCACCATTTTACCTCCTGCTGCCTCTACTTCCTTTAGTCCATTGTTGTTTCTCTTACCCCTGAATGTCAAATCCATTGCTTCTTTGTACATCAGATCATATTTTCTTTATTTTTCTGATTTCTCTATCTTGTCACACTTTTCTTTCAGCCATTTCTCGTTTGCTTTTTCTGTCTCCCTTCTTAATTCGTTATTTAACTTCCTGTAGAAGCGCTTCCCTTTTTCTGTGTTTACAGTTTTCCATTTCCTGCGATCATCCATCTTGTTTATCATATCTGGTGTTACCTATCCTTTCTTTACCTTTTTCCTCTTCCAGACTCCAAGCGTTTCCTTAGCTGCCTTTTTCATCCCATTTATAAAACGATCCCATCCCTTGTCTGTGCATTCCGCTTCCTGTCCTTGCACCATGATTTCACATAAGCCGTAGGGAAGGTGGCTAATACACAATATGTACAAGAACCAAGATGAAATATTAAGACTGAAAGACCAAGAACGAAGTGCTCACGTTAAAAAGGATGTGTGAAAGGAATGTAGTCTTTCTCCCTGCTGTTCAGTCTACACGTCGAAGAAGAAATGAAGGAAATATAAAAAAGTTTCAGGAGTGGGATTTAAAGTCAGTAAATCGAAGAAAGACGAAAGTTATGAGAAGTAATAGAAAAGAGAACAGGGAGAAATTGAACATTACAATGGGCAACGAATTTAAGGATTTCTGCTACGTTGGAAGTAAAACATTCTATGACGAACAGAGCAAGGAGGACGTGAAAAGCAGACTAGCATTGGTGAGAAAGGCATTCCTGGCCAAGATCAATCTGCTACTATCCAACATAGGTCTAAACTTGAGTAAGAAATTTATGAAACTCTACGTTTGGAGCACATCACTGTACGGTAGTGAGACATGGAATGCCTGAAAATCAGAACAGAAGAAAATAAAATATATTGAGATGCAGTGCTAAAGCAGAATGTGGAAAATTAGGTAGACTATTAACTCAAGAAACGAGGAACTTCTCCGCAGAATCGGGAATAATAGGACATTTGTCAAGGCATCATGGTGCAGCGTTTTGTAATGAGAAGAAAATGTAATGTTTTGAGATGTGGTGCTAAAGCAGAACGTTGACAATTAGGTGGATTATTGCCTAAAGAAACGAGGAACTTCTATGCAGAATCGGGTGTATTGGGTCATTAGTCAAGGCATCATGGTATATCGACTCGAAATGAGAGTTCCGACGGACTATTAATGCGATGATAAATATAAAATAACCTGCGCGAAACATAAATACTCCGCGCAATTTAAGCATCTCCGTGCGAACTCGATAAAAAAATGGAAATGTCGTGTGGCTAGGGCCTCCCGTCGGGTAGACCGTTCGCCTGGTGCAGGTCTCTCGATTTGACGCCACTTCGGCGACCTGCGTGTCGATGGGGATGAAATGATGATGATTAGGACAACACAACACCCAGTCCCTGAGCGGAGAAAATCTCCGACCCAGCCGGGAATCGAACCCGGGCTCTTAGGATCGACAGTCTGTCACTCTGACCACTCAGCTATCGGGGTGGACTGCGAACTCTATAACAAAGATATACAGACTGTATTAAGCTACGGCAAAAAGATGATTATTCTATGTTGGACACTGAAAGGGAGATGCTCTATGTCGGGACTGAGAGGAGATTGGTGGAAGCCACCATTAAGGCAGTAATCTATGTTTTATGGTATTGAAGAAAATAAGTACACATAAAAATACAAAAGGAGTATCAGATGTGTAGAGTTCATAACCCTTAATCATTTCAAAAGAAGTATTCAGTGATTATAGTAAAGATGCAACTCTTTCAAAGGTGTGGTGTGATTTGATGGTACGAACCAGCAGTTTTACATGGTTTTTGGATTCGTCGAAAATATTTCTCCGATGACCTAAATAATTTCACGAACTGAAATTAGACACCACATTCCATACACATGACACAGAATAGCACTTGCTGTAACGATCGATTTCCGTAGAGCGATAAATTATCTTTACCGATTTCAGATGGAGAAGTTCCAGCAAGGAGACTCAACGAGATCTGTTGCTACGAAACGCATATGGTATTGCTGTATTCTTTAATTTATGGAGAACAGTAAGCAATATAGACTTCATAACCATCGAAAATATAATTAAAAGGACTCAACTTAAATAAAAGAAGCAAACAGTGAAAAGGAATCGCTAATCCGAACCATAAACAAACATCAATTAATAATAATGCGCAATCACATTAATAAAACGCCCATTAAATAATAAAGAGATTCAAAATAAGAACTTTAAAAGGGAATAACTTCTGTGGTACTAGAGGGAGCTCAGAGCGTAAAAACTGTATAGGAAGACAAAGACTGGAATGAATCCAGCAAATAACTGAGGACGTGAAGTGCAACTGCTACACTGATATGGAAACGTTGCCATATGAGATAATTTCATCGTGGGCGACATCAAATCAGTCAGAAGACTGATGACTGAAAAGAAGTCTTGTTTTTCCTGTAGTTGATAGTTACTCCCAACGGCCTGCCATAGTAGTAACACCAGTTCCCGTCAGATCACCGAAGCTAAGCGCTGTCGAGCTTGGCTCGATCTTGGAAGGATGTCCGTCCTGGTCTTCCGAGCGCTGTCGGCAAGCGGCTGTACTCAGCCCTTATGAGCCCAATTGAGTAGTTACTTGATGGAGAAGTAGCGACCCTGGTCACAAAAGCTGACTACGGCCGGGAGAATGGTGTGGTGACCAGATGTTCCTCCATACCTGTATCCAGTGACATCTAACAGCTGAGGATGACACAGCGGTCTTTCGGCACCCTTGGACTTTCCGAGGCCTGTTTGGATGAAATGTAGTTTTAGCTAATGGGTATTGTGTAATCTTGCAGTTACATTTCATTTATAAGTATCATGCTGTATTTGATCTTGGAGAATGTGTAGTGGTACTCCGTGAAACAACGTTCCGTCTGGGAGAACTGTTGCCATTGTCTCTTTGCTTCAAGGCAACTGGTGCAAGAATAACCAATTAAGCTGCACGCAGGAGCACTAAGGATCAATTCATGAGAAATAGTTCTATAAGATACCAGGAAACTGCTGTGGGTGAACACAGGAAAAGAGCTGCCTGTAAACGTGTTGCACGTGGCTGAGCCACTAAGATTATGAGTTAGGTAAAGCCCAGTGGTTTGTGCTCAGAAGTATTATATGTGTATGTGACTTGAACAGTGAGTGGATCAGTTACTGGGCATCGGCAATGATAATTTCGGAACTAAAGAGGTGAATTTGTCTAAAGGATTGTTGGTCACCTATTTACATATTCCAGATGAAGATGATCTACACAGGACGATTCCAAACCCTAGTCATAAGCAAGCTGCCAGAGCATTGACATTGCATGAGAACATGAAGCATGTAAAAGGAATAAAAGGAAAGCAATGAGTAGTGATGGGAGCTTTAAAGAAAAAATACAAAAAAATAAAAAGAAATGCTGAGCCTGATATATGGCATGAAATACTTCCTGCCATTTGTATGGCAAAAACTTTACCATAATAACAGATCACGTAGAATGGAAGTCGTTATTTTTATTGAAGGTCCCTGTTAGTAGGCTGATGTATTGGGGACCGAAACTGTAGTTGATAAATATAGTAAAAAATCACAGTAATAGCGATGTTCTAAGTATAAAGGTTGGAGTTTTATGAGAACAGGTCGTATCGTTTTGCAGAAAGCCCAAACACCTCTCAATGATTGCTAACTACCTGCGAGACTCCACAGCTAATGATACACAATGGTATATTGTGCAAGACATTAAAGCTTGAGTCAAGTGCTGTGGCTTCAGGCAGAATGCAGGGAGATGTTAAAACAGGCAAATGATCATGTGTTACCTGGTCATGGGGACCACACAACCATAGAGTGCCGAGTACCCAGACGTTACTGGTGTTGTATGCATACACCAGATGTGGTGCAGTATGTTACCGTGTGCACAGTGGGCTAATTGAAGCCATCTATGTATTCCACTGCAAGCATTACAGGAAGCCAGCATTAAGTATGGAATTTACTTAAAGCTATTTGTTGTGGGGGTGTAAGAGTTCAGATGTTTGTTTAATGATCATCAGACGACAGGGATTGAGGCGGACCATTTTGTTGTTGATAGGAGATGCCAATGGTTATGTATATAAGGAAGTGGAGATTGTTGAAATGCTAATTTAGCAATGCGTGGCTTGTTTTTAAAAGTACTGTGTGAAATCACAGATGGGGAACTACTTTTTAGTACAAATGTTTTTTTTTCTGAAGTAATAATGGTGGTGGAGTCTTGCATCTTCGTGTAAGTGGAATATTCATGAGAATAATGCCTAAGTTGATATTTTGGTGGGGTTAATGAATGGCATTGCTGACTAATAAATGATTTAATCCATATTTGGAACAGTGTTATATATAGGGTGCTTCGCCACGATATGCAAATATTTTACTATGTTATTCTACAATTAAAACTAAAGAAAAAATTCATATAAACATAGGTCCGCAAATGTTTACTTACGGAGTTACGGCTAATAAAAGATTTTGCCTGGAATTTAGTGACTACCCTAATATGAAGCCATCGCAAAACTGTATGAGGTTAAAGTAAAGTACGATTTCCATTTATTTTGTGGTTATTGGTCTGGTGAATCTAATAAAACATGTTCCAGACGTGTATCTGCCAGAGCCTTCCACAATATCCAGAGAATCAAAGATTATTATACAAGTAAAATTGTGTACTTAACATTTAGAATGTAGAAACGTTTATGCCATTGTTGGCATCCATTAGTGAGTTATTTCGGTTGTTTCCTAATCTTGAAACGAGTTAGTTTTCAGTATTGTTCAGTGAAAGAACATAATAACAACAGTGTATTTCAGTGAAACCACATAGTAACTGTTGTAGTTTGTATATTATTTATGAAATAGGGATGCCTTTCAAATTTACGAAAGAGGAATACGCCGATATAGTGTATATTTTTAGTAAATGTGACGGTAATGCTACGGCTACTGTTAGCAAATATCGCGTTATCCCACTCGGAGGATTCCGAATGCACGAAAAATTAGTGTAGTGTTTCGAATTTTACGGGAGAAAGGTTTTCTACCTAAATTTCATAGTCGGTACGAGCACTCGATATGTGAAGACGATGATGACGATATTATGGATGCTGTTCAACGTATCTCGGGTACCAGTACACGATGCATCTCTGAACGATTAGGCATTTCACAATCTAAGGCATGGTGTACACTGAAGTACAATAATCTGTATCCTTACCATAAACAACAAGTGCATCATTTACATTCGGGAGATCCTGTCCTTCGCTTGGAGTTGTGCAACTGGTTAATTACTATTCAGCAGTTACACAAATACATTTTATTTGCTGATGAGGCACAGTTTACACCAGGTGGTATAAACAATTTACATAACGAGCGCGCTTAGTCCGAATCAAACACACATGCAGCAGTGCTACGCAAATTCTTTCAGCGATTTAGCATAAATGTGTGGTGTGGTATAATCAACACACACTTCATTGGACCTTTCATTTTCGCAGGACGCCTAACTGGCTAGACGTACTTACAATTCCTGCAAGAAAAAATGCTCGTCTTGCTCGAAGATGTTCCACTTGCTACGCGACTACAAATTTATTTTCAACATGACGGTGTGCCTCCACGTTTCACCAACGCCGTAACTACACTAAAAATTACAGGGTGCCATTTAAAAAAGGTCATACCAATGTTCATATCTTTGTAGAAAACAAAGCTACAACGAAGGAAATCATGCTAATTGATGTCCCCCTGACGTTTAAAGACCTGCTTGTAACATTATGTAATTTTCATCTGGACAAACAGTTATTTATGGTGGTCAAGATAAATATATAAATGATAAGAATATTATCTATTTTTCCTGTTAGTGTAGCGATCTGAGGCTTTGTTTTGTTTTATTTCGCAGTATGCCTGAGGTTTTGTTGTAAATAATTTCGTGCAGGTTAAGGAACAGCTTACCACTATCTGTAAAAAATCGTTGAGATTTTAGAAAGGGAGTGGCTTGGCATAACGATCAACCTGCATGACCTAAACTCCCACAGGCAAAGGTGAAAAGGAATCATTGTTAGAGGGGTCAGCAGCGAAAGGGGACCAGCAGGACATCCTTGCACTGTAACTTTATTTCCAGAAATCGGGAACACATTGACCATATTCCGAGAATAATGGGCCCATGTGGTTAATATCGCGAACTGTTATCAGTAAGGGGAACCAAGGAGCAGGAAAGTTAGAGCTGCAATGTAGCAGTCTGTCAGTTTCGGTAGCGGGTTGTTATGCGGTCGCGTCGCTCGAGGACGACAGTCAATGTGGAGGCTGTGCGGCTGGACTCGTCAATTCACTCTGTAAGTTGGCAGATGGAAGCTCTTTCAGCATGGATAGAGGGATTTAATGGTTATAGGGAGGTCCATTGTTAAGTGAGATATCGACGTTCTTAGGGAACTAGCATTCATGCATGTAGGGGCATGGTTCATCTGAGATGCGGCTATCGAGACTGTAGGATGCAGTGGTCTGCAAGCTTTTGGGGCAGCTGGTGGAAGCTGTGAAGACTGCTGGCCTCATGTGCAGAGTGCAAGTACTGACCACAATTAGCAGCCTCGTATGCTTTCGTTTGCATCCTAATGGAAGGTTTCAAACAGGGGCTCCATCGATTCTATGACTGGCATGGCCGCAGATATCTGGACCTCGGTTGTGGGTTTGAGGGTTGTAAGACGTCCGTTGATAGGTTAGGGAGGAACTACACAAAGGAACCAGGTACTCGGGTAGGGGAGGTCTTGCAAAGTTCCAGGCTAAGCGGTTGTTTGAGGGTCTCTGGCGAATGCTTGCCAGTCGATATGCATGCAGCAAATCAGATCACGTACAAAGTGGACACACCTCGACTGTAAGAATTTTAACTGTAAACTGTCGAACTATTCGTAGCGAAGATCCAGAACTTACTGCCCTTGGAAATGTTATCACACTCAAAGCATTCTCTGATCTGAGAATTGTCTGAATCCAAAGTAAAAAGCTTCGAAATTTTGAGCGAGGAATGGAACGTATAGCGAAAAGAGAGATTACACTGCATAGGAGGTGGAGTATTCATTGCTGTTGACAAACATATTGTGTCTATCGAGACAGAACTTCAGTCTGGCTGTGAACTTACCTGGATCGAGTAGCAGTCCTAGGAGAACTCACGTTAACTATCGGATGTTTTTACCGGTCATCTGATTCCGCCGTAACAGCGATAGAATAATTCAAGGAAAGTCTACCCTCAGGATAGCGGAGATTCCAGATCACGCAGAATTACTTGAAGACGACTTCAATCTACAGATTATACACTGGGACGTCTGCGGATTCACGGCAAGTGGTACGCACAGACAGCCTTGGAGAGTATGTTTGAACATTTTTTCTGAAATCGCTAGTTAGACAACCCATATGCAATGGAAATATTTTAGAGATTGTAGCTACAAACTTATTGGCAGTGTTAGTATGAAGACAGGAATTAGTGTTCATAGCGACGATGGTTATCAAAGTTAATAAATCCGTCATGCAGGCTAGAAGAGTATTTATGTTAGAAAAAGCAGATAAGCAGTGTGTGTGGCTTTCAACATATGTGTGGTTGTTGTCCGTTCTGTACAACAAGTGGTGTGCATTAACTGTGTGTACATGTGCAGTTGTTTAAACTGTATGATTTGTAGGCACATATATGCACAGTTACACATCAAATGACGCCAAACACAATAAAATGACAACACAAATTATCACGGGCAAATTAGACAGTCTATTTTTATGGAAATATTATTTGAAAGTTTAATGTCCGCAATATTAAACACGTAAAGAGCTGTGTGAAACACCTTACTAGCTCGTATGTTAATAAAATATCTCAGATTCTCTTCGCATTGCAATTTCGTTGAAACTAATACTACTTTAATGTCATGGGTACGCGTGGATAAATAATATTGTATGGCATGTTTATCACTAATTATTTCGGAATAAGTTAATTTTGTGTATTTACGTAGCTGAGATAAAAGATAGTCGTTATGCTGCAACCACAAGAATTTAATGAAACTACCGGTACTATTAATCTTTGGAGATAAATTAAAACGACACTGAAATTAAATAATATAATAAAAAGACAAACTTTGCAAGTTATTGCTTCGGCACTGTGTCGTTTAATATTGTTAATATTTAATAAGCGTTGTGGCCATGCAAATGGCCGACAACAGTCATTCATAAGCTCACGCCCTTTTGCGCGTTCTGTTATTCGAAAAAAAGTCCTTAGTTTTCTAATATGTAGGGATGCATACATAAAGGAAACATGAAAAAAGGTTTTAAAGGTTTTAAGAGCAAATAAACACATGTATTCAACCAAAATTCAACGTAAGTACACTTACAATCTCTCACGTGTATCCTCATTGAAGATCAAGATCACAATAAGTAACCGCATAAAATCATTCGATTGTTTCACAGTTATTAGTATTTTTAACATAGAACAAAGAATAATATACATAAAAAATTGATATTGTTTTTAAATACAATTACGTTTAGTGATAAATGTTTTTTCTTTATATTTTTACGTACGTCTTTCAAGAATCATAAAAGTCTTAATTCATTGCACTGATCGTAATTCCATATGAAAAAATATTTTTCTCCACCGGGCAAGCAGTAAAAGTTGTTAGCATCTCACTTAGATAATGAATGACATAATTTAGCTTCAATATGACTGGACGTTGAGAAATTATGGGTGTGGTTTAATGTGAATGTAAATGGCGCTTTGAAGACGTATGTCCCAAGTAAGTGGTTAAAGTATGGAAAAGACCATCAGTGGTTTAATAAATACACACAGACAATGATGAGGAGACAGTGATCATTACACTCACGGTTCAAAAAAGAACGCAGAAATGATGACAGGCAAAATTTAGAAGATATTCATGTGTCCGTAAGAAGACAAGCGCGCGAAGCATACAACAACTTCGACCATCATACCTTAGCGAAAGACACTGCCGAGAGATTGAAAAAACTATGATCATGCATAAAATTACTAAGCGGGTCGAAGACTTCTTTCTCGCTCGTCGAACAGCTCGTGATGTCAGAAAAGGCAACAAAAGTAAAGCTGGAGATTTAAATTTCGCGTTTAAGAAGAAAATTTAAATTTCATGTTTATGAATCATTCACGCAAGAGGACCCTACAAACACGTTCCGTCATTTGACTGGAGGACAATGAAATAGGCAGCAGTGGGGTGGCGGAGAAAGTGAAAGAGTTAAAAACGGTTCTTCGGAAAGCACTCTTCGGCTTTGGAACTAAGGTATGGCCGCTCGCTCCCAGTCTGTTTCCTCCTATAGGTTAGCCTTTGCTCGGGAGTCGAACGAGGAGGCTAGGTGGCACTGGGCGAAAAGGGGTGACCTGTGTCGCGGAAAGAAAGGCGATCCGCACTCGATGGAGTGGAGGGAAGCTTGATGGGGAAGACGCATCCATGGCATTGCCGTGCTGCGACGGCAGCCGTGTTTTGCCGCGGGTCTGGCAGTGGATTGTAATTATCGCTATCTTTATCTTGCTGTCGTGGATTTGTTGCATGTTGCCTTAAGACACAATTGTCTTACCTTCTTTTGCCTTTCTGATGGCTGCTTTCAGGCACGCTTGAAGGTGAATATCTCTTTTAATTGGAAACCGGGGTATTGCACCTTACTGCACTCTTACTCGGTGCTTTGTGGTCGCTTTTGTTTGAATGATGACTTCGCGGTTATGTGAGAAAGTAAGTGACCTGTATGTTCTGAGGGGTTTGCACCCGATATATTTACACTGAATAGCCAAAGAAACTGGTACACGTGCTTAATATACTGTACGACCCCTGTGAGCACGCAGAAGTCCCGCAACACGACTTAGCATGGACGCGACTAATGTCCGAAGTAGTGCTGGTGGGATCTGACTCGATGAATGCTGCTGGGCTGTCCCTAAATCCGTAAGAGTAGGAGGAGGCGCAGATCTCTTCTGGACAGTAGGTTGCAAGGCATCCCAGGTTAGCTCAACGATGTTCATGTCTGGGGAGTCTGATGGCTAGTGGAAGTGTTTAAACTCAGAAGAGTGATCCTGAACCTGAAGCCACTCTGTAGCAATTCTGGACATGTGGGTTGTCGCATTGTCCTGCTGGAACTGCCCAAGTCAGTCGTAATGCACAATGGACATGAATGGATGCAGGTGATCAGACAGTATGTTTATGTACGTGTCACCTGTCACAATCGTCTCTACACGTGTGAGGCGTCCGATATCACTCCAACTGCACACGCCCCACACCATTACAGAGCCTCCACCAGCTTCAACAGTCCCTCTCTGATAAGTGGGGTCCATGGATTCATGAGGTGTAGCGGTACACGTCCATCCACCCGACACAATTTGAAACGAGACTCGTCTCACCAGGCAACTGTTGCAGTCATCAACAGTCCAATGTCGATACCGCCCAGGCGAGTCTTAAAGTTTTATGTCGTGCAGTCATCAAGAGTACATGAGTGGGCCTTTGGCTCCGAAAGTCCATGTGTCGCACGCTGGCACTTGTTGATGGCCCAACATTGAAATCCGCAGCAACCTGCGGAAGGCTTGAACTTCTGTCACGTTTAGACGATTCTCTTCAGTCGTCGTTGGTCCTGTTCTTGAAGGATCTGTTACCGTCTGCAGCGATGTCGGAGATCTAATGTTTTACCGGGTTCCTGATATTCACGGTGCACACGTGAAACGGTCGTTTTGGAAAATCTCCACTTCATCGTTACCTCAGAGACTCTGTATCCAATCACTCGTGCGCCGACTGTAACTTTACCTTCAAACTCAGTTAAATCTTTTGATGATTTCCTATTGTAGCACCAGTAAGCGATCTAACAACGGCGCCAGACACTTGTAGTTGCTATACGCGTTGCCGACCGCAACGCTGTATTCTGCATATCTACACATCTCTGTATTTGAATACGCGTGTCTATACTGCACTCGTGCTAATAAATTAACGATAATGCTGATACATGGTGAAACAACGCTCGTGGGTTGTTTGCGAGTTTAAATCACCTCATAATGCGGTGCATTTGACCTGCGGTCGTCGCACGGTCGCACTGTCAACAGTCCACCTACGCAGAGGTTGTTGAAAATGGCTCAAAGAGCACATATTGAAGACGTTATTAGGGGTAGAATACTAGGGTCACTGGAGGCTGGTCAAACACAGCAGGTCGTAGCGCGGGTCCTCCGTGTGCTACAAAACGTGTTCTGACGATTATGGTAACGATTCCAGCAGACCGGAAATGTGTCAAGGCGCTACAATACGGGGCCTCCCCAGTGTACAACACCACGAGAAGACCGATACCGCACCAACAGTGCCCGTAGACGGCCACGGAGTACTGCAGGTACCCTTGCTCGGGGCCTTACCACAGCCACTGGAACAGTTGTCTCCAGACACACAGACTACAGACGACCGAACAGACACGGTTTAGTCTCCTGGAGACCTGCAAGCCGCATTCCACTGACTCCTGGTCACAGGAGAGCCCTTAAAGCCTAGTGTCAAGAACACAGGACATTGTCACTGGAACAGTGGTCCCAGGTTATGTTCACAGACGAGTCTAGGTATAGTCTGAACAGTGATTCTCGCCGGTTTTTCATCTGGCGTGAACCAGGAACCCCATACCAACCCCTTAATGTCCATGAAAGGGACCTGTATGGAGGTCGGGGTCTAATGGTGTGGGGTGGGTTTATGATTGGTACATGTACACCCCTGCAAGTCTTTGACAGAGGAACTGTAACTGGTAAGGTGTATTGGGACGTCATTTTGCACCAGTATGTCCGTCTTTTTATTGGTGCAGTGTGTCCCACCTTCCTCCTGATGGATGATGACGCACGGCCCCACCGAGCTGCCATCACGGAGGACTACCTTCAAACAGAAGATATCAGGCGAATGGAGTGGCCTGCCTGTTCTCCAGACCTAAACCCATCGAGCACGTCTGGGATGCTCTCGGTCGACATATCACTGCACGCCTTCAAACCCCTACGAAACATCACGAACTTCGACAGGCACTGTTGCAAGAATGAGAGGCTATACCCCAGCAGATGCTCGACCACCTGGTACAGAGTATGCCAACCCATTGTGCGGCGTGTTTACGTGTGGATGGTGATCATACCCCATATTGATGTTGGGGTACATGCTCAGGAAACAGTGGCGTTTTGTAGCATATGCGTTTCGGGACGGTTTTCTCAACTTATCACCAATGCGTTGTGTGGCACCACATTCTGCAATTATCCTTAATTTATGAGCAAGAGTGTAGTTTCCGTGACTCATCCTCTTTGTTCTATTCATCTCCGATTGAACATTACATCGTACTTGTGAACAACACAGGTACTGCAATATCGTATCGCATTGTACAATTGATCAGGTACTCTACATCGTAGGATGATCAGTGGTAGTATGTCTTTCACTATAATTTTGTGTGAGTAACAAAGGCATTTCTGCACCTTCAGTGAGCACACATGTTTGAGGTGTAACATAGGCCCTTTGTTGTAGAGTGACGGTAACTGGGGGAACTACACGTTCCACTTTTTGCGGTTTTTTGCAGCATGTGTTCGTTGTGTTAATCGCTTTAAATTTCCTCCAAATAATCTTGAGATGTTTTCGTGTATTCACAGTGTCTCGACGGCCACCGAAGAGGCTTTTATGGTCGACGAGAGTGTTATGTTTCGCAAGTGCAGCTGCGGGGTCGACCTGTGATGCGCCGTGCCCCGCGGTGCAGCCGCGCAGATAGGGGCGCCTCTCGCCATAAGCTGCGACTACGCTTCCACTCCGACCGCCGTTCGCCGGGGGAGATAAGGGCCAAGGGAGCAGCGCGGCATCCGCACCCAGATGGTGCACGCCCGGGGCCAGGGGCTGCTTCTCGGCTCCTCGCTAACTGAATCAAGGAGAGGCGCCGCACGGCGATAATGGCTGTCCGTGAGCGGCCAACTTTCTCCAACCAAGTTTGCGCTGCGAAGCAGCTTTCTGGATGGAAATGACTCTCGGCTTATCCCTTTGTAATATCATCATAAGTCTAAAATTAGGTAATATATCAAATTTTATTCTTGTTATGATACTTTACTTATTTCCGTAAGCTATGAGTACATCAGTCAAGAGGCTCCTGTTGTGACTAATACTTAAATCTTGAATGTACGTACATTTGCAATGAAGGACTGCAAAAAATAACATGTTTGCAAACAATAAAAGACATAAAGGAACGTGTGAAAGTACAGGCCTCCATGAGTAGACTACTACACACTTCAGAGAAAAACAATATATGAGAGATTTGACAGGCTGTCTCACAAGTTGAGGGTATAAATTACATGGATGATATATGATTCTAAACTGGAGAACTTTAGGTAATAAATTAACAGTTAACAATTTTACATTTTGAGAGTATATGTGTAGAGTATATTGCGAAGTATGTGTAGACGTTGATGTAAGATAACATTCTGCTTTATTTTATATAATGTTGGAATCTACTACGACCGGAAGTCATATAGAAAATAATATATGTCTTCATGTTTTCCATTTATTCTTATGTACCTTGTCACTTACTAACATTAAAGTTAGCATAAGTGAAGTGTTACCATTGTTTTGAAAAACTGTCTGCTCTTTCGTCCAGTATTGGAATTCTTCCTAAGTGTATGACATCTTTGATGATGTGTTCTGTACTGAGGTTCGCATGTTAATTCAGTGTTTCTCAAGTGCTTCATCATTGAATTATGAAACGCTATATGGACTTTTCACTTAGAATTAAATGGAGAGGTTGCCTTGTGCGAAGATAGTTTCTGATGGTTATGTACTGTGTCACATGTGATTACAACTTCACAGTGTAAGGTATACACGGATTACTATGTATTCGATTGTCGTTGTGAGGACGTATTGTGCGTAATATTTTTCTGTTGTATACACGCACGATAAGGTGGTTTGTTAACGACTGAAACCAGTTATGCAACAAATTTTGATGTAATACAACTGTGTGCAATCATGATTTTCCAACATTTCTTAACAGCTATAAACCATCACCTCCTCAAAATAATATACACTTTATCATGATGTCATGTATAATTCTGTGGACAGTTATGGTGCAAGTGTGAGGGACTACATACTTGTTCAAACCCTGTGAAGAATTCAGTCCATTGTCCTGATAAGAATGTCTGGTACCTAAAACACAACGTCTGCAAAACAACTCATAGTCCTACTTGGCATGTATCCCACAGATCTACGAATCCGAAGCGGTGGTCCAGAATACTGGCTCAGAAACGTTGTTTGAAAACGTAACAGTAATGACTGCTGAACTAATGACTGAAAAGAAAGGGTAAAAGCAAGGCTGACATGAATGGAAGCACACGTGGGAGAGTACCAGTAGAGGGAGAAAAATATACTGTATTCTATCAGCCGTTTGGTAACGTCAGAAAATGAATCATCTAATTGCATGGAACTGGATGATCCATATTCTGATGGGACGAGGATCCCATCATAATTATCTCAGGGTATTGAATAAAATAGAATGCATTTATGAAGGAACTGGAATTACTGAATAAGTAGTGATAGGGTGCCTAAATCAGAGACATACAGTTGATGCAGAGACAATCAGTTTAAGAGGTCGTGGACAAAGAAGCAAGTCGTAATTGTAAGACACACACACATTCCAGAAGAGAGGCAAAGAAGTTTCATTATAGAGGAAGGAACATTATGCTCGTTAACATTTAATACTTTTATGTCACTGTGTTCAGAGCTGATAATTCACAGAAATGATGAACGAGCATATGACGCTACAAGGATATGCCAGAAGTCTACATGCTTATACTTTCATCCTCAGTCTGAAACACGTCCTATTTCGAGATCAGCTAACCATCCTTCCCTAATCACGAGAAAAGCTACACAAACTGGCAAATCGTTATACATTATTTCCTCAACAAACCTACCTCCACCTACTTACTTTGTCAATTACTACGAGTTTGCTTATTAAATGGAGGTGTACTTGAGAGAGTTTGCGAGTTTGTATCCGTGTGACAACCCTGTTAAAGCACGTTGGAATGCGTTGGGGCATGTTAGTTTGTGTCGGCTTTCATGACGTTTAATTTATTGATTGGCTGATTTTTAGAGATTTCAGCGTGTCTTCTTGAGTTTTTGTGGATAGTTATTAGCTGCTGTCAGATCCTGCCACAATTGTCCTGCTGATTAGCGGGCCGGAAGCAATGGTCTTACAAGGGCGCTGGCGTGAATATGTATCTGTGATTATGCAATTAGTATTTTTATAAGCTGTGCTAAATTTAGTCAGTCTGAAAGATGAAATGAAAATTACCTTCGCTTCTTTGTACAGTGTTTGTGCCGCTGATCCCCCATACCTTTTGTGACTTCCCACTTTCCATCGTAGTGCATGGTGGGCACGCAGCCATGTGATGAATTTCTATTACAAATGAGTTAGCCTCTGGCTGCAAGGACGGAATTTTAATTTCTTTATTGCGTAAATTATTGCCGAACTACGCGCCTGATCTTCAGATGTACCTTACGATACACATGCATTCGACGTTCAGTGCTGTTTTTCCCGGATCACAGAAGGTTTCACCACATATCAGATCCGCAAACGTGCAAGAACGTCGTCCACAACACAAAGACGTTACACCTCTCTGGTCAGCAGCAAACTTCGTACAAAAAATATTCTTACAAATTCTTTTCTATAAGGGATGCAGAGCAGTCAATGTCCCAGGTAGCATGAATGTTAGAACTGTGCACAGAGCCGGGCGGTAACCCCTTAATAGAAATCTATCTTGCCTAAATTATGACATCTCAGTGCATTTTACTTTTTTCTCAGTAGATATATCTATAGCCGCGTTGCAGTTCTGAGGTGCTCCACAGACTTCAGGTTTGTGATAACGGTTTGTAAGTTTCCTTTGTATGTAACAGAGTGATACCTTCTTCTAAGATCATTCCTCTCACTGACAAGGACTACATTCTACTGCTTTGCGCTGTTAAGTATGCATAGTTCAGTAGTAGCCTGTCCAGCTCTTGTAGTTGATTGTGTGTCCATATTCTCCATTTGACACTTTTTTTTTCCTGGACAGACATGAATCATTCTTGGAAGGTTACTGTTAACATATATGGGTAATGTATAATACCCATATATGAACCATCAGCTGTTTTTGTTTTAACCCCAGACATCTACCGGTTTCAGTCTTGGATCGTCATCACGGATGAAGTGTTAAAGTGGTTTAAACCACCATATTGCATTAGTGATTATTTAAAATGCCTTGTGCAAGTCGTGAATGTAACTGTTTGACAAAGGACTTTGAAAGCAAACAAATGAATACTGAATGTACACAGAGCAGTACTGTCATCAGTCTTCTGATTCGTTTGATGCCGCCCGCCGCAAATTCTTTTCTTGGGACAATCTCTTCATCTCAGAGTGGCACTCGCAACCTACGTCTCTATTATTTGCTGGACGTATTTCAAGCTTTGTCATCCTCTACAGTTTATGCCCTCTACTGCTCCCTCTAGTACCATGGAAGTCATTCCCTGATGTCTTAACGGAAGTCCTATCATGCTGTTCCTTCTCCTTGTCAATGTCGTCTACATATTTCTTTCCTATCCGATTATGCGCAGAACCTCCTCATTGCTTACCTCATTAGTCCACCTAATTTTCAACATCTCAAATACTTAGATTCTTTTCTGTTCCGGTTTTCCCACAGTCCATGTTTCGCTACAATACGGTACTGTAGTAAAGACGTACATACTCAGAAATTTCTAGCGTGTTATAGGTCGTATTTGTGCATCATCAAATTGCTTTGTTTTCTAATAATCTTAACCAGAACAAGAAATGCTAATATGGGACGCATGTACAAAGTAACCGCAAATCAACACATCATCCCATAAAAGTATGTGACAATTCTGATATGGATGCAAATACACGTAGCTCAAATTCGTAATGCCAGAAAAATGATGTGAGGTAATGAATCGGGAAATGTAGATGAAGAAGATAAACAATGTAATTTACCAGTATAATTGAGTTAAAAAGTATCTAGTTGAGCTATCCGATATTCTTCAGAACAACATCTCAGAATCACAAAAGAAATAATATTTCACATCTCCTGTAAACTTGTTCGTGAGTGGAAAAAGCTGCTTTTAAGTTAAAGCACAGACACGGATTCAAACCAGCATGTTTCCTAAAGAATAAATAGCAACTACGAACAAATACACGATACACTGCATGTGAAATACGCTCATAGAAGGAACCACTAAAATCTGACTTATATCATGGTTCTCAATCCTATGAAAGCTATTACAATGCTCTTGGCTTGCTGCGTTCTGATCATTACACCAGTGTTTGCTGGTCGAATGCGTTCAACTTCACACTGTACCAATGTCTGCGAGACTTTTCTACAGGCTGCTGCTCTGGGCGACCTAGGAAGAAGTGTCTTCGTCCGGCAGAGCGTGGTCGCATAGATCTGGACTCTGCTGCCTCGCGTCCTCATTCGCCGAAGCCGGCCAAAGCTCTCTGCTCCAAATAAGATAGACTCGTACCTTCTCGTTTTGGCAGACATACCTCGCTCTAACAGAAGATGAGACGCGTGACTGATTGTCTGTGAATAAACAATTGACGCGCCGAATATTGAGCAATTCTGCGTGAAAGGCGCTCGTTCCAAGTGGGCCATCTTCCAGTACATCCACTCCTACAGTGTACATATTAGCAAAACCTCATCAGGAACTGAATGGAGCCCGTGAAGCACCTACACTGCCACCACTTGACCCGTTGCTTGTGGTTAGAGTTGTCGTCTTACGATCTCCAAGAAAATTAGTAAATAGTGAAATCCAAAAGACGTGTGGGTTTGTAGGATCCTCTAAGCGCCGCTACATTCCGAAGGCACACCAAACCAGGAAACCACTGAGTGGCTCGTTTAGTCATCTTAACTTTACAAAAGAACAAAGGATGGACTGGCTGACGCTTCTTTTCCGACTGCAACACAACTCAGACTCTTGCTCAGGTAGACTTTTGCCCCCCTTCAAGAGCAGCCATCGTCTAGGAGAAGACAACAGCAGAGACTTCTTAGAGGGTATGTCCTGCAATCAGTACCAGCAAGAAGTGAGCTCTGGCAAGTAGATAGATGCGTCTACATATGGCTCGAACAGCAAGCTATAATTTTAGTCCTCGTGTGGTCTGACTGCACAGGCGTGTCACGTTGTACACACATTACCGCACAGCAAAACGTTTCTAGTCAATTGACCTAATCTACCTTACACAGGGTGAAATGGGTATAAGTGCTGATGTTTCTGTTGGTGACTGAGGACAGTGTAGTGACCAAAGTTAAATTAATATTTACGTTATTTGCGGACTAATAATTATAGGCATTACAAGTCGTATGTTCTTAGGTTAGATCGTGTTTCCAAGTGCATGTGGCAAGAACAACACATTAATAGTTATTTTCCCCAGAGCAGCAGGTCAGATAATGAAGTGTGGACGAGTGGACGTAAAACAGTCAGTCTGTACTAACAGCCATTATTCACTTAGTGATGCAATGTGACCATGCAGAAGACATAAGGTGGTAAGCCTTGTGACGTGTTTGTGCAAAGACTGTGCAGAGAAAGCAACCAACACACGGATGCATGTATGCGCACTGATGTGTGTACATATTAAGATACCACATTTAAAAACATCTGCACTTGTAAGCGTAACTCCCTATGTGTCTAACGTATCTTTAAAGGACACTTCCTCGGGAAAAGGTCGTGTGAGTACAAGCAACACATTATTTGAACTCCCAGGTATTACTAACGCCGGACGCTCCACTCCTTACCTCGCGTTCCGCAATGAAACCGACAAGACAATTCTTGAAAGCTATAAAACAGAGGACCTCTTTATTATCGTCATCATCTCCACATAACAGCGCCTATTGAAAAATGAGTGCTTCATCATAAGTGTTCTCTACAAATATCACATTTCCCGCGGTTGCTCTTATTAAGCTCAATTTTCAGATAGACATATACATATATGGTTGTTACAGTGTAATGTCAACTGCAGGCAAACACAACCCCTTTTTTATAAAACGTTGCTGCTCGTACGGAAAAACGAAAAAGTTTCTTACAACACAAAATGTAATCTTGTTTGCAGAGAACAGAGTCTCTCGTAAAATTTTTGTAGCTCATAAAAAGAAGAGGGGAGCTTGACGAGACATCGCAAGCAATCTGAGATTTCCGTGCTCTTTTCGTTGTTATACTTTTTCATAATCTCCGTCTTGTATATCCCTTTTCTTTTTTCTGCATCCACTAAGGTTTGAGTCTAAAATATATCTTTCCTGGTAATTGCATCGTACGTCTGCGAACTGCGCCGTGCTGGTTGTTACTGCAACTTTGGACTGTCGCGTTCTTTCGTCACTCATTTCTGCTGGCGGGCACTAGAATCTAAACGCGTCTCTCTCAGAATATTCAGTGAGAGTTCGAAAGTTTCAGAATGCATCCATAACCATGCGATCCAAATGGGGCGAAGTTATACACATTAAATGTCATTCACATCTATTGTACTGTACGTACGAAAGATTTGGGTTTAATGGGTCTTCCACAATGAGGTCATTCCACATGAGCTGGTAAAGGTTATTACTCAACTCATAGTCTTTAGATGATTCTTCTCGTGCGTTTAATGGAATTGTGGATTTCACAGCTGCACAGTATTTGTGGAATGTCTTCTCCCTGATATCTTATCGATTTATCAGACAAGTAGTTACGTCATCTTGAAGCATCATTTCTTCAAGTTTCTTTCTAATCTTCCAGGGAGATGACAAGGTGGTGGATAACAGTGTAGAACACAAACGACCAACTCGAAGGGCGGGAAAGATTTCTCTAAAGTGACATAGTTGGACTGGGCGCTAATTAAGAACTATAGATTAGACGCCAATTAGATACTCTGCCTGACACAGAAGTGAAACACTCAAAAGGGATGTAGGAAAAGGGACCCCACGGGTTGAGAGGGTATGTGTCGTTACTTCAGTAATTAGTCAAATTTACAATGAATTTGGAGCTATGAGCCACACTTCTGCATCACGTTGCATCGTCTCTGACGAGGATGCATGCACTGATTCGGCTGGCCACTATGTCGTAAAACCCGACGGCTTCATCCTGTTCTAAGGCAAGTTGACCCACAACTGCTGTGTCTGCTCTCTGATACTTGGGACACTAGTACCGGTACTGATTTGACGTCCGAGCTGTGTCCTCTCGGGGAAGGACCTGGAGATCTCCCTGGCGACGGGAGTATCTCAACATCACACAGATAGTTGATAGAGGCCCGTGCAATGTGTGGACGCGCATTGTCCTGCTGGAAAATAGCACCATGGTACTGTCGCATGAGAGGTAGCACATGAGGACGCAGTATGTCCATGACGTACCGTTGTGCTGTCAGAGATCCCTCTGTAATTGCCAGCCGTGACCTGAAATCATTCGTGATCGCTCCCCATGTAGGACGCAGGGAATAACTCCACTGCCCCTCTCCAAAACACTAGAAGAAGGGAGCTCCCTCGAGATCTCCGCCATATTCGTCGAAAATGGTCATTGGAGGTAGTGCATAAATGGGATTCATCGCTGAACATACATAATACGACACCATTCATGAGTAGTCCATGTTTGCAATTACTGCACGTTTGTGTTGTAGTATTAACGGCAACGCACCGCATGAGGCGATAACTCCCTGGTCTAACCACTGCTAGTCTCCGACCAATGGGGATGACGCACATTGTTGCAGTGAGCCCATTACTTGTTCTCGGATTGCAGGCACAGATGTAAGAGCGTTACCATGTGCTTGGCGCGCAGTTCGGCGATTCCCTCATGTGGTGGTCAAACGTGGTCGGTTGGAGTCTTGACGATCAGTATCCCTGTCATCACGTTCCCACTCAGTCAAGCATAGGGCCATTGTCACATAGGAATGCCCAACCAATCCAGCTATTACACCATTCAATGAGCCAGAAAAATTGAGACCAACACTGAGGTGCTTTCAGACAGTCAGGAGGCTATAACGCTGCCTCAAACGAGTACGTGGCGTCTTGTGTGCTTCACAGTAACCACTCAACATCTAACGCTGTTCATATGATTGCACCCTACCGTGCCTGGCAACAACCACATCAATGCAATCTGGTGCCCATCCTACCTCTGATACAGAATTGTAGCTCTGAACATTTACATAACCGCCGATGATGTGTACGTGTACAAATTTACAGTGACATCAGACCATGCCTTCTGGATGCTTCTGTTTGATTGTCAGGCAGTGCACTGTTCTGCGTAAATTTTTCGGGTGTTGCGCAGGACATGTAGATATCATTAATTAGCAGCATAACTCATTGGCAGCTGTAATATGAAAGACATACCCAATATGTGAGTTTTTTGGCGGCTGAAATTAATTCTTGACGTATTTGTTGTAAATGGTTCAAAAGTTCAAATGTGTGTGAATTCCTAAGGGACCAAACTGCTGAGGTCATCGATCCCTAGACTTACACACTACTTGAACTAACTTATGGTAAAAACAACACACATACCCGGCGGGAGCAGCCGCGCAATCCGTGACATGGTGCCTCTAACCGCACGGCCACTCCACGCGGCTTGGAAATCGAAACGAATGATACGCAAACATAATATTTATCCTCACAGTGGTTAGATTATCATTAATATCAGAGTAGCTATACAGACTGAATAACCGAAGGGGGCTTGACTATAACGTATGGGGTTCGAAAATATATTGAACGAAAATTAAAGGATTCATCTTACCATTGGCTGGGTGTGCCATGTTGAGTTGGCGACGGCTTAGACTGTATATATCGCAGCAGATTGTCTCTATCAAATCAGTATTGTACATGCGACAAATGTCGTCAATGAATGCGAGATGGAATCCTTACTGTGATAACTTGCTTACTTTTCGGATCAGATGTGTCCTGAATAGCTGAACATCGTATTTTCAGAACAAATCATAGTGAAATACCTGTTTCAAATATACACTGACGGAAAAAATCATAAAAGCAAAAAATGATTAATGTAGAGTAACTAAATTTTGGGAATACATTTTCTTTGGTAACATATTTAGGTGATTAACACTGCTAGGTCGCAGGTGAATGTAAGTGCAAGATAAGCCATTGCAAATGTGAATTTCCGGCACATAAATAAGCAGTGTAGCCGCCTGAATGTTGAATGCGAGCACAAAAATCTGCATGTATTATATTGTAAAGAAGTCAGATGTAAGATTGTGGGATGGAGTTCCATGCCTGTTGCACTTGATCGGTCAATACAGAAACAGTTAATGCTGGCTGTGGATGACACTGGAGTTGTGGTCCGATAATGTCCCATATGTGCTCAACTAGAGATGGTGATCGAGCAGCCCAAGGCAACATGTCGAAACTCTATAAGGCATGTTGGGTTACAACAGTGTTATGTGGGGGAGCGTTATCCTGTTGGAGAACACCCCCTGGAATGCTGTTCATGAATGGCAGCACGACGTGTCGAACCACCAGACAGACGTACAAGTTTGCAGTGCGGTTGCGTGGGATAAGGACGAGAGTGCTCCTGCTGTCATACGAAATCGCACCGCTGATCATAACTGCAGGCGTAGGTCGAAAGTGCCTAGCACATAGAGAGGTTTGTTTTCAGACCCTCAACTGGCCTTCTAACCAATGTAAGGCCATCACTGCCACCGAAGTAGAACCCTGCCCTCCGATTAGTTCTAGCATGACACCATTGAATTCGAAAGTGGCGGTCGTTTTGCGTCGTGTCTAGCTCGGAGTTGTCGCTGAAGCCACCGATCTGTACCACTTCTGAAATACCTGGGCTAGTAGGACAGAGTGGATTAGGTTGTGGAAAGGGGCCAAAATGAGTTCCTGTCAGTTGCACTCAACATACAAACTTTAATTATCAACACACAATATTACAACAAGGACGCAAAATACTCAAAACTATAATCGACCTTCTTTGATTAACTTTAGATCGGCTGAAGGCTACATTCAAAATCCAAGACTCAATACTTAACAAAATTAAAATACACGTTCTTCTGAAGGTTCACCCAAGAATATTTTCTAAATCTTTAATCGGCTGAAGGCCTTGGCAATTTAATTTTAATGAAACTAGGCTGGAGGTCGCATATTAAGCAATAAGAGGAGTTTCAATAAAAAAGCAGAAGTCTTATCTTAAAACATTTCATGCAAATTGAGCTGAAGGCTCATTCTAAAATATAACTGTCTTATGCCTTAAGGGTAAGAGAAGAAGATTAATTTAAGAGATATTAAAACTTGGCTGAAGGCCGCTCACCAACAAATAATTTAACGGCTTAAGCCCTAGAAGAAGAGTTTCAATTTTAAAGAGCAGAAGACCGTATCTTAAAACATTTCATATAAAATAATGAATAACAGTCTCATGCCTTAAGGACAAGACAAGAACATTAATTTATTAAGAGATATTGATACTCGGCTGAAAGCCAGATAACTAAAATACAACCGGAAATTACTACATAACACACAAGGAATGACGCTCTGAAGTTTCCAAGGGTCGGCCTGGGATTGTAACACTAAGGTCCGTTTAGGTGAGACAGGTAGCCTATTAAATCGTTCAAATGGCTCTGAGCGCTATGGGATTTAACTGCTGAGGTCATCAGTCCCCTAGAACGTAGAACTACTTAAACCTAACTAACATAAGAACATCACAAACATCCATGCCCGAGGCAGGATTCGAACCTGCTACCATAGCGGTCGCGCGGTTCCATACTGTAGCGCCTAGAACCGCTCGGCCTCTCAGGCCGGCCAGGCAGCCTATCCAACGACATCTTAATCTGGAGGCAACCCAACCGACAGACAACCGACTGACCTATCAAACAGATCAGTTCCACTCCACGCAACCAGCAAAACGACCACAAGATTTCAACACACGACACACAGAATATTGGCGCCCACAACGACCTACAACACCTCAGCTGTCGAACTACACGCCGTGCTAGACAGCAACATCATGAGGAGGAAAATACGCTGCCAGAAATTACGTCAACTACCAGGGCAGGTTACCGGAATGTCAACGGCCACAAGGCAGAGGATACCGCTGGTGAACTTCCAAAACAGGGAATAAATTAAGTTAAATTTCACAGGAAGACGGCTGGAATCTTAACCGACTTAAATACACACACGTTGTTGCTCACGGGAATGTCCCAAAAGCGACAACGAGGATCAAACGAAGAAATGTAAACAGTTGAGGCTCGATAGTAAGTTGAGGACTCAACTTACATCTTCAAGACCGGTGGGCGACGAACTCCGTAGCACTCGCAAGCAGCACCTCACGCTCCAACCGCGCATGCATGCCGCCAGCGGCTCCAGCCTGACTCCGCGCGATGGGAGCTTCCTTGCTGCTCCACGCCAACCAGATGACGGGAATGCTGGTCTGTCAGCGACTGCTGCTTCGTCGCGACTGCAGTGCTGGTGCATCTCCCACTCACTGACTACCCGACACACGACGACCCGGAAATGCAGAGATGGTACGAAAGTGCGCTTAATCGATACATGCTGCTACTGCCGCTCACGAGCAAGTGATGCAGGAAGTTAGTTACACGAGTAAATTGAATAAGAAAACGAGGCGGCACTACCGTAATAGGAGATGACAAACAATTATTGGGATAAACAAGAGCCATGCAAAGCTCAAATTCGTTATGTCATTTCGGTGCCAACGTCTGCACAAATTGCTGCTGCAGATGCAGTACGATACGCCAGAGGCATAATCCAAACACGATGGTCTTCCTTCCCTCTCGGTAGCACCAAGTGGCCGCCCAGAGCCCGGTGTGTTGGTGCAAGTACTTTCTCGTGACCACGGCTGTCAGGAATTATGTACAGTGGCTACATTCCAGCCAAGACATTCTGCAATATTTCAGAAGGAACACACAGCTTCTCGCAGCGCTAATACACGACCTCGTTCAAACATAAGTGTCATTGCCACCTTAAAGGCGTTCTTGACTAACATCAACTCGCCACGACCATTTTCCAAGGTTACTAACACTCACGGCCATTACAGCGTGTATCCTGATTTGCATCCTCATAGTGGCCTTAGTAGTGCCACTGTTATGTAACTGGCGCGAAATCTGTATATACACCTTTCAGATATATAAACACGCGCCGGCCGCTGTGGTCTAGCGGTTCTAGGCGCTCAGTCCGGAACCGCGCGACTGCTGCGGTCGCAGGTTCGAATCATGCCTCGGGTATGGATGTGTGATGTCCTTAGGTTAGTTAGGTTTAAGTAGTTCTAAGTTCTAGGGGACTGATGACCAAAGATGTTAAGTCCCATAGTGCTCAGAGCCATTTGAACCATTTATATAAACACGCCTACCAGCTTTCGTTTATGTCGTACAACTATTTCTTCGTCATATGACTTTTTCTGTCAGTGCATGTTGGATTCTATAAAATCCCTCCAAGCTCTCTCGTAGCGAATGAGGAACTGTTGAATGTCTATCTTCTAATCTCGTGTTTTCTACTGAAAATCTTGTACAACTTTACTATTACAGAGATCGCCAAAACTTTATTTTTTTTTTATTTTGGTCCTGTGCGCAAGAAATAACTTACTTGGTCTTTCTGCTGCCACTGATTGATCTTCTGCATTCCATTACTTAACAAAAACATAGAAAAAACCTATTATTCATGCTGAGTGCCATGCATGTTCTTTATGGCGGCTCCTGCTGTTGCTGCGGCTGCTGATGCTTACTACAACTACATCTAACTCAAGAGAAAGGGTTTGGTCAAATCTAAACTCAATAAATGATAACCCAAACAAACAACTATGTTCTGAAAGCGATTCTTTCTCATTCAATTAACAAAACGCTAGAAGCTCTTTGAACAATCGCTTTGTTTGTAAATCTTCCTCCAGTGGCATTAAAGCAATATTACAAATTAATCAAACTCTTGAGACAGACTGAAATACTTCTCAGTTGAATACATAGTGAAACAATTCCCTGACAATTACAAAAGAAATCAATGACAAAAATCAATACTTAATCTAACAATGGTTTCCCCTTGAGAATTCAACTCCTATCGTTACCAAATTATCGTCTGCTGCTACGCACATACACAAACCCTTTTCTTTAAATTAATAAGCGCGCTGCAAATTATAAAAAATATAAACTAAATACTAAATCCTGTGTCGCTGCTGGCGGACACGGCAGTACGGCAGCTAGGCGACGACCCCTCGCCCAACACACGTGCGCACCACAGCAGGCGGGCTCCTACAATGGCTTCAAAACTGCCACTAGTTAATCCGTGCGCTGCGAGGCGCGACAACAATATCTTAGATTCCAGAGCTTGTGTATGCTTTACATCCTAAGAGAGTATTGCCAGCTCTCATAACCCCAAACCTCATTTTCGAAAATTTTGCGGGGTGCTTCTTGCCTAACATATTGGCAAGGAACAAATAGTAAAATGTTTTTACAAAACAACGAAAAAATTAGGCCAAGAGGAAAAATGTTACAATTTATATCTAGTGACAAAAAGTATATCTTGCTTAGCATCCACGTTCAATTTTTTTTACGAAAGGACGAAAATTTTCTTGCATGTCATATAGGCAAGAGAAAAATGTTAAAATTTTATATAAAATGGCAGAAATGTTGCTTGCCTAATTGATTGGAAAGGAGAAAACATGGCTCATTTTACAAAAATAATATGAAAATACTGCTAGCCTAGTATGTATGTAATAAAAAACATCAAAGGAAATATAACAAGTTTCTTACATAAGTAGATAAAAAAGATCATGTAAGTTTTAACAGATGTCTAACAGTAACTACTTAAGCATGGAATAGTCTTCAATAAGCTAATATAACCTAATAACCAGTAAAAAATAATATTTTATTTTCTGCATTTGGGCGCTTACGTTTCCATGACATTAATCAGTAGTGGACTGACTACATGATACTGTATGTTTCTATGCTCGCAGTTCCCTCTGGTCAAAAGAAACCAGGTCTACATGTTTTAAGTGCAGTAGAATCAGGGACTTCATATACACTGACAACCACACTAATATTCCAACATCAGATAATTTACGGTGTAGGCAGACTCAGGGACTTCATATCCACTGACAACCACACTTGAAGTCAAATTTTCCTCTGGTGACACAGTTTGATATCGTAGGTAGACTCAGGGACCTTGTGTCCACTTACAACCATACGTAACGTCAATTCTCCCAGGATGACACAGTTTGACAGTGTTGGCAGACTCAGGGACCTGGTGTCCACTGACAACCACGCATCACTGCGTTATTGTATAAGTACCTCCTCAAACGCATGTAGTACAAGTCTCGGTCGAGTATTTCTGTATACCGAAAACGTCATATTTCATAGAAAATAGATTCTCCCTTTAAAATACGATATCTCTAACCTAATTACAGAAATGAAGCAAGGAATAATATTATATCATATAAACAGGCATGTGAGCTCTGAGCTCATTTAAACTCTATTGCCGCAACAATTACAGATTTGTGGCATATATCTCAAGTCATCAATAACAGGAGGCTCACCACACGGTGTCATAATCAATATTCTTTAAATTTCTCGCCACAGCAATCACCGATTTGCGGCATGTATTTTTCAATTCAGTCATAATATGAGGCTCACCACACGGTTGCAAGTTAATTTTCTTACGATTAGTTTGGCCAATAACAGTGGCAAAGTTTTAATTGTGACCACTAATCATTACAAATGTGGCACCATACAAAAAAATATCATTTTAATTTCAAGGCATAAATCCTGTGCCGTCGAACTCTAATTACCTACTATTTTTACATTTTTAAGTGATGCGGAAAAAGAATGTTACAATATTTGTTACAATAATTGTTAAGTACATTTTGGTTATAAAATATTTAAATAATCCTACAAATAGAGAAGTAATTCCATAGTGATGCTATTATATATAATAAAAGTTACAGAATCATTTAGAAAAAGTCTAGCCAACGGCTCGCCAAATCAGTTCATGAACATGTACAAAATTTAGCGAATAATTACATGACTTTGTGTCAGAATTTTTACACTCTAATTACTAAGTTATAGCAAATTTATAATTATTAGCCTGTAATGACTGTCAATATTTCTGATGTCAAACGTCAATGTCTGTGGTATAGCGTCTCAATCGTTTTTATATGGAATCCTCATTGTCTCTGTTTGGAGGCCTCCCTAGTCTTTGTATGAATCTGTGTGGCCATACCTTGGACGGTCACAAAGAACAAGAATAAGAAACAACCTACAAAGTACATAATAAAAATAATTATTTACAAAATACAACACACAAAACCCCTCCATCTGTCCAGTAGAAACTGAAAGAAACGGTTTATTCATCAAGGTGACAAGAAATAAATTAATGACATGACAAGAGAAAAATCATCACCTTCCAGTTAACCTCGTGCTGGAATCGGCACTGCATCACAAAATGGCAAGCACGAAATAGAAAAAACAGAGGGTAAATATGAAATTGACTTATTTTACACTACTATTTACACTTGGCGTAAGAGTCTTTTCGCTCTGGAAAGAGAAAATAAATCGTTTAATGCACGACACAATTATCTAGGTCATAGCTCGGTGTCTTTGTCACGGCCGACTGTTTCTGGAACGTCTTTCATCTCGCTACCCTTAACGGTAACGTGGTACGCTCCGATATGAAAATATCGTCTACTACACAAAATTACGTCACGTTAAGTGCTTTCGTTTGTGCAATGGAGAAAACTTCCGTTGCGATTATGTTTCCTGTCAGAAACGCAATAAAGTTAACCTTAACAACAATAAAAAGAGAAACAACACTATCATTCCTACCATTCCACAATTTCACAGAGCAAAAAAAAAATAAATAAATAAAAAAAATATTCTTGGCACTCATTCATCACATAATTCAACACTTTGCTCTGTATTTGTGTCAGAACCGCTTTCGTGACTCATAGCCATGTCTTAACTTAACTGTGACTTAGATTTTAAGTAAGTATGTACTCTACCCTAACATTAATGTGACTTAAATTTTACGCAAATGTGTATAAGCTATATCGTCCTTCATAGAATACCGTTGTGGGTTTCTTCGTTTAGGAGTGCACCTTTCTTACCTTCTCTTGTTCTATAAATGTCTGCAAAGTGCTCCCGCATTGTGTCACACTAATCATGAGTGGTCCATAAATCCTAATACGCCTTACCTGGCAAACTAATAAACAGCAAAAATCCACATATATCATCACTCTTCAAACTACCTCATAAATCAGAACAAGTGTCAGTTCGAAGGTTTCCTAATTATACTATTACCCATCATATACCTTCTCAATTCAGAGCCACTTATACACTATATTTTACCGGAAGATAATGTCAACAGTTTCTGTTATTTCATGTTATTTCTTCCTAAAAACGTACATAGTTATTTCTTGAATTTTCCTTCAAATAAGTCACGAAAATTTCATTCTTTCAGTGAACAATCCCAAGATGTCAACAGCTGGTATAATCCTCTCGTCAGAAATATCCTTTGCAGAGTTCTCATTCTCTCAAAGAATACAAATCATTCATAATCATTCATTCTTGGTCTTTCACACAGGATAGATTGATAGTAAAAGAGTAATTGATAAACAGGTTAGTCAAAGATTGTGAACACTACTGAAAACTAAAATCGGAACAATATACTGTAACGGCTGGGGCACCTATGCTCGCCAGACATATATTTACTAAAGATCAGTAAACCCCCTAGGGCCATACTCCTTGAAAATTTTAATGTGTGATAAGTGATGAAGACCTCGCGATTTGTGTGTTCGTATTGTCTCAAGTTCCACAGCGTTTGTGTGTGCAATGCGTCGTATACGGAAGGGTCCTTCATGCACCAAGAAAAACTTCCTACTCAAATATTTTCCCTTATGAGATAGTCGATGTGATTTAAGCAATACGATTTGACATACCTGTAAATTCTTGACGTTGACTCGTGGATTATGCAGCTTCTTTCTTCTGTCTGCAGCTTTCTTGATGTTCTGTAATGCTATACCTATCACTTAATGGTGTTTTTGCAATAGTTCATCTGGAGTCTGTGGTCTATCGGCTTCAGGTTGGATTACTGTGTTAATTTGTCTGGAATCAAGAACCAGTCTAATGGAATTATCCCTTTTCTTAACCACTTGTAATGGGCTGTTATATGAACTCACAGCAGTTTCGATGATTGCCTGCTCTAACATGGATTGTATTTCCTGTTTGACTTTGTCTATGTATGTCAATGGGATGACGTATGGTGATACAAAAAATGTTTTATGTTCCTTGACCTTGAATTCATATAGAAAGTTACGTATTGTTCCTGTCTTTTGAGAAAAAACTTCACAATTTGTTTGTAATATTTCAAATAACTCATCAGTGCCTGCCATAGGATCTACTTCGTCTCGGAAAACTTTCCTTTTAATTAATTGTTCTGTACTAATGGGTTGTTCTGTTTCACAGTAAAACGTAGTGATGTTATCTATGCAACTATTAGAGAAATACATTGATTGTTGTGCCTCAAGCGGAAAGAGAAAATTCAGATAAGTCACTTCCTCATCCTCCTTTGTTAACCATCCTTGAAATTTAAGCCTAACTAGCATTTGATTTACTCGTAACATGACTTGAGCATTACAAAAGTTTAACATTGCCTTATATTCACGTAGGAATTCCACACCCAAAATCATTTCTGTTGATAAAAGAGAGACTACTAAGACATTTGCAGAAAACTCGTGTCCTTGTCACCTGAAAACTAAAGAAGTCTGATTGCGTGCGTCTCCACTCTTTCCTTGAGTGACTCCCTTTAATTTGGTTTTTAATAATGGCAAGGTTGGACAAACAGATGCCTGTTCACACTTCTTAAACATTGTCTCGCTAATTACATTTACAGGGCTGGCAGAATCAAGTACAGCTGAAAGTAGAATATTTCCTACTGAGATTTTTATAATTGGATGATTATACGTAATTTCGCTGTTGTCATTATGTTGTAATAATGTGTCCTCCAGTCCAACGAAGTTAACACAATTTGTGTGTCGGCTTTCCGCCGCTACAAACGGTTCGTTTGCAGTCCTTCTTGCTAGGAATTGTTGTGCCAGCTCGTGTTGCCGCGAATTATTGCTTGGGTTGTGTGGTCTGATTTCTACATTGTCGTCACGCTCTAAATTGGAATTTCTGTGATCCGGCCAATTTTGATGTGTCCTCTCATAATAACTGTTTTGGTTCTCATAATTGTTATGACCATAATTATCACGTGGGCTCGATGGTCTGTATTCTGCATGAGCACCGCGTTCCGAATTGTACTGAGAGTTCCTATGATCACAAAAATCATTTCTCTGGCGTCTACGATCTGCGTAATTTGGATGTCTGCGCCAATTGCGGTTGTCTCTACCGTGACCATTCCTTCTAAAATAATTGTCATTTCCATAACGCCTTTGCCCTCGCGGCCCGCGATCTCTATCACTGTACTGAAAGTATCTATGATTATAAAAATCATTTCTCTGGCGTCTATGATCTTTGTTATACGGTTGATGCTGCATATCGCGCCTATCTTCTTCCGCCCTGTACGCGTGAGGTTCGTCCGAGTTCCATACTCGTTTACGGTCACGCCGCGGATTATTATTTTCCCAATACTGATTACTATTATCTCTTTGTGTGTTTTCATATTTGTCAAATTCTATTTCTTGCAAAAGAGCTTGGAATGCCTCCAAGAAATCTTTGCAACTACCTGCCAATATTATGTGGCGTAATCTGATCGGCAGTTTTGTCAAACAGATACGAATTAATTCCGACTGACTGTACGGATTCGTTAAATATCTGTTCATGCGCATCATGTTTTCAAAATATTGCACTGGAGTTGAAAATTTCGACTGCTCATAACTTTGCATCATAATGATGTAATGCTTTACACGATCTTGTGTAGTCTCTGACCAGTAAGCAGATAATCTGCTACTCAGTTCCGTCGCTTTCATAGATAATTCATCTACCTGTTTAGCTATTGTCGTTAATTGAGTTTCTATCTTTGAAACTTCATTGGTGGTCTGTAATTCCAATGACTCAACATTTTTTGCTAATTCCTCTACTTGCAGTTCTTGTTGTGACGTCTGTCGTTTCACTTCAACAATATCAACATTTTGTACGTGATCAAGTCGGGATACAAGATTATTAATATCTGATTTGAATTCTTCACGTAGCTGACTATTCAAGTGACGGGTCATTTCTTCAAATTTACTATTTAAATTGACATTCACCTCACCCTGAAACAATGTGAGATTCTCGTTAATTTCGTTCTGAAGCGATTTGAAATTCTTTGCATTATTGTCATTAAATTCAGTGAGTTTACTCTTAACTTCAGTGAGTTTACTCTCCCGTGTGTCATTAAATTCAGTGAGTTTACTCTCCTGTCTGTCGTTAAATTGAGTGATTTTACTCAGTAATAATTATAAAACATCATTACTGGGGGCAGGGAGTACAACGTTACTCTTCTCTGTTAAAGCAGAAGCAGTACTTGCATTTCCACTAACAGAAGGAAAGGCAAAATTACTCCACTCTATCAGAGTGGCAACCAGACCTGAATTTCCACCGAAAGTGGGGAAAACAAAATTACTCTGCACTTTTGAGGCGGAAGCAACACTGGAATTTCTCATAATGCGTTCTGTTTGCGTCACCGTATTGTCATGTCCTAAGTTGTGTGTAGCACACAGTTGTTCATCAAGCATTGTTGGCAAATCATCGCCTGCATTCCGATTCTCCGCAGTATTGTTCGAAAATTCCCGGATCTCAATATTCTCAAAAGAATTTTCTACTCTCTGCTCCGAATTTTCGGAAACTGCGTTTGAGACCTCTCCTACATTCATGTTCTCAACCATATCTATGTTCACGTTTGAAGTAGCATCTGCATTATTTTCCATTTTCTTGTGTGCTCGCGTCCTCATTGTCGCAATACGAACGAAAACATGTCACTGAAATACACCGCTATCCTAGAAATTCCACTGTTCAATTAACTATTACACGATGCACCAACAAATTCAAAGAGAAAACTGCTGAAATAAAATTTTGTGTTAATACAAAGCAGTGCGCAAGCGATCAAAATGCTGTGGCTCCACTAATGATAACTGTTGCATAAGCTTACAGTTGGCAGTAGAAAGACGAAGCATATCTAACTACGACTCAAGAATTCAACTCCTGTCATTATCAAAATTACCGTCTGCTGCGACACACATACACAAACCCTTTTCTTTAAATTAATAAGCGCGCTGCAAATTATAAAAAATATAAACTAAATACTAAATCCTGTGTCGCTGCTGGCGGACACGGCAGTACGGCAGCTCGGCGACGACCCCTCGCCCAACACACGTGCGCACCACAGCAGGCGGGCTCCTACACTGGCTTCAAAACTGCCACTAGTTAATCCGTGCGCTGCGAGGCGCGACAACAATATCTTAGATTCCAGAGCTTGTGTATGCGCGCTGTAGCCAACCTTTACATCCTAAGAGAGTATTGCCAACTCTCACTGTATTTCCGTGAGTAGAGAATGACTCCTTATTATCGTTGATTTGTAGATGATCTTACAACATACAATATTGGCTTCGTCCATGCTTATTACCGCAGTAGTTTAGCAAACTCTAGTGAGGGAAAATGAAAGTTGCTGACTTGATCTGTACCCAAGTTACGGGTTCTTTTATTAATTTTAACCATTAGTCGTCTGCTGTGAGCCACCTCATTTCCTTCTTCCTTAGGCTTTAAGCTGTACATTTCCATCGCTTGCATTCGGGAGGACGACTGTGCATATTATTGTCTTTCTGCCTTGATCTATATTTGTTGTGACATCGCAAAAGTGACGAATGCAAACACTGTGATGTTTCCTGTGATAAGGACATGACTGATGACCCTTTCTATCCTTCCCCAGGTCGTGATGCCAAAAGAACTTAGAACCCTGAACTTCCTTTCATCGTAGTCGCTACCTGATATCTTAGTGGCAACCCTACACCATCAATATGTAGCGTAATATCTGTCTCTTTACTGTTAGAGAATTCTGCCTGTTCGGCTGCAGTTCGTCTGAAGCTTAATGTGATTAAGCCATCAGTTCATTAGACTGTTTTTCGATAGCAGATACAAGAGGTCGGACTGAAGTTAGTTTGCTAGAAGCGAAGTTGTCATTATGTGTCAAGGAATTGCTAGAATTGGTGGCTTTTTTCGCTGCCATCTCAGTAATCTTAGGGAAGTGTAACACTCTGAGGGGTATTGAGGGGTATTGTCTATCAACTACTGTTCTCTCAGTCAATAATTTATATAGATGTGGGGATATATTTTACTCGTCAGTCGCTCCTTCAAAGAGTTTCAAATGTCTGAAGCGTAGTCAGATCAGTCACACCGTCTAGGAAAACTGTTTCCTCGTGAAAATTCATTCTCGGATATAATATCAGCTGAAGTTTCCCAGATGATCATTCCAATTTGCTTCCACTGCATCAGTGTCACTAAATGACGTTGCAGGTTTGAGTATAAGACAAAATATACAGTAAACAGTTTATTAAAAAACTAACAATTGACGTTTCGTATTCTGTAGAGATAAGGAAGTAGTCGACCTCTCTCTCATTCGAAATGACAATTGGGAAGGTAACTTAACAATGGTTGTGCTGCAACTACAATCGTTGAACAAAAATACTGCATGAGAATGAAAACGTTAATTTCCAATTATTGTGGTCATTCAGTGGTTGAAACAGATGACAGCAGGTAATTCATGTATGTCATTAGAATCAGGACGGTATTACGGAAAAGTCACAAACCTTAGTTACCAACTCTCTCCAATATGAATGTCACACTGCACCGATATGATAAGAATTCACAATGATAAAGTTGCCAAATTTACAACTTTTAGTAGCGAAATGTTAGTCTATATTTTGTAGTCAACAGTTACACCTCAGTCCATGTTCGCCAAGGGCCACCCCACTGAAGATGCAATTAAATTACAAAAGTCAGTGTCTCAGTCATGTGTTACCTCATTAAAATTTATCATCAATTTTGGCATTGCAACCATCACCATATCTAATTATTACAGCAGTTCAGCCGACACATGCTTGATCTAATCTGCCCTATTTCGCGAATAAACGAATGTCTAACTGGAAACAAGTAAGAGACAAGTACATGACGCTCCAATCAGTTAAAAACCATGATCATTTACAATACAGACAATAATTTGATTTCAGTTTTGTGCCGACAATGAGTAGTTCCACCATTATAAATACAATTATGTTTCATCAGGGTCACCACACACTGTTTTACCATTGTATCCATTCTCAGGTGTTCAAATATCTGTCATGACATCATTTTATTGATTTAGCATTATGTCCTTAAATATAACAACATGTAGTTGATACAGTTCTCTCAACAAGGCCACTGACGATTTCTTTCCTTATTCTTATCAGATTCGTTCTACACCACTAACCTCGACCATTTTTAGGGTTCCGTGGCTCAGTCTACAAAAACGGAACCTTGTAGGATCATTTTGCTATCATTCAGTGTGTCTGCCCGACTGTTAACAAACATCTTTCTCAGAAACGAGTAGAGTCACATATTACGGCCTATAATCCCTAGACGGTGTAAAAATTTTAAGCATGTAAGCCAATTCAGTCACAAGATACGGCCATTTATGTCACATATTTTGGTACTTGAAACCTCACTTACCAAAATCTGTAAGTTGCTTCCAGTTGACATAGAACAATGAAATTTGGAAAAAAGCAAGGTTTCACGGAACAAGTCAAGGAAAAAATCAGAAAATGGTTAATTCGAAATTATATCACACGAAAAACTTTTTTTTTTGTTTTGTCATTTCTTATCCGTCTGTCTATTTATCTGTCCATCTGTTAACACCCTTTTTCTGTGTAACAGTTGAGAGTATCAAGTTCAAATTTGTGTCATTTAGCATGTAAACACTTTAAACTTCTATGTCAACCAGTCAAAAGATACGGGCATTTATGTCACATACTTTCATACTCGAAAACATTCTAATGAAAACCTATAGGATACTTTCCATTGACCTATACTCAATAAATTTGCCGCGAAGAAAGGTTGTACAATACAGGTAGAGGAAAAGAATTCGAAATTGTTAATTTTGAATAGTGTCACACTAAAATATATTTCTTCTTTTATTTGTTAACCGACTTCAAACTTGAGATTAAGACAATCTCGAACGTCTCGGAATCCCCTGGTGCCGACATCTTGGCAGTATCAATGTCTATAACAGTAAAAAATTGTCAATATCTTCGATTCTCGGAATGGATAAACTGTCTATATATACAGTTAAGTTTGTTCAGAACCTGCAGTACGCGGGCCATATTCGCACCCGACCAATTTCTCCTTTTTGGGGTACCGGCTATTCGAGACAGAAAGAAAAAAAAATTACTGAATTCTCTTGCATCCAAAATATGCTGAAGGCCTTAGCAACTAACAAGGGGAGGCCGCCAATTGTGAAATTCAGATTCGATTCATACTGCGCATAATAAAAGCTCATGGCCAGAGGTGTAATGTGGCAAAGCACCAAGATGCACTTCTCAGCCGTTGTCGAGAAAATCGACAGTTAAAAGAAACCGTTGCGGTGAAATACTCTCTACGATTACTGATTTTCTACAGCGTCATAACGCAGCGGTAAGCGCTGGGGTTCGTAGTCCGATGGTCGCCGGATCGAATCTCGCGCTATGCAATATTTTTTTATTATTAGTTTATTGCAATTCAAATATATATATAACTATTAATGAATTGCTTATGCATGTTCATGAAGGTGGATCGCTCTCCAATTGTACCGCCTCCATTTTTCCGTTTGTTTAACAGGGTGTACCAAAGCTGTCCCGTCCGCACTGATTTTCGACGATGTTACAAGTTGCGCTAGGGACCGCATCTATCTTCTTTCGAAGTTAGCAGGCAACTACGCTGTTATGGGGCGGCTCGTTTCGGCCCATTCAACATCTGTCCTTCAAGTGTAACGAGCGAGTAACGCAGTTTATATTTCATATCTGCCACAGCAAGTTTGTGTTCGTGGGGTCTCTAATTCGAACGTTTGACTTACGCTATACGTATTCGTTTCTACGTCTTCCGTTAACTATACGTGGTTAACATTTTGAAGACAATTGGTAACGTTTGTGAAATACAACTTTGTTTGCGGAAAACATAATGATGTTCGAAGTCGCCAGTTTTTCACGACAAACGACTTTCAATAACTTACTATATGCATAATTGTTGCAACTGATTGCCGGGAATTATATATATATAATGTGTGTGTGAATTACAAAAAAAAATACTAAAAAAAAAGTTGCATGGAGCGAGATTCGATCCGGCGACCTTCGGACTACGAACCGTAGCGCTTACCGCTGCACCACCACGCTGTAGAAAACTACTAATCGTAGAGAGTATTTCACCGCAACGGTTTCTTTTAACTGTCGATTTTCTCGACAACGGCTGAGAAGTGCATCTTGGTGCTTTGCCACATTACACCTCTGGCCATGAGCTTTTATTATGCGCAGTATGAATCGAATCTGAATTTCACAATTGGCGGCCTCCCCTTGTAAGTCTTTCTTGGAGGTGTGTATTGGTGTGTAATCGGCAGTATTTGAGCCGAAGTAGAGAGAATATAAAATGAAGACTGAAAGTGCAAGCAAAAGCATTTCTGAAGAAGAAAAGTTCGTCAATATCGAATATAGATTTAAGATTTATGAAGTCTTATCTGAAGCTATTCGTCTGTAGCCTTGGGAGGCAGTCAGGTATTGAACGATGGACAATAGTACAGAATACAATATTTTTCAATGTGATTTCCTGATAAGCAAACCTAACGCTAATGTTCTGAGTTAAAGTACAAAGCTCTCATGGAATGATAACGTGTTACATTGTGGATGATTAGGCGTATTCGAGAGGCGTAGGATTTTTACATACTCTAAATTCTCTCATCGCCTTAGAACACGAACATGAGACTACAGAGAAGCCTAAACAAATCTTGAGGGATCTTCCAGCCATAAATGCCACACGACAGTTTTTAAACATGATATTTTTATTTGTCTGCCGTTTTACTACTTTTCGGAAAGGAATGAAACGTACCTTACACTTTACTCTCGGATTCGTTGTAGTGTTTCCACAAGGTAAGTGCATAACTTTTCACGCCTCGTTGTCTGGTTCGTTTCTTTTTAAAACTGACCGAATTTCGATCCTGTAGTTCATTGTAGTAAGAAAGAAGGAAACTTAAAATGCCAATTCAGTTCCTAAAATGATGTACATTATGTCAAATTCTGTCGTTCAGTCCGCAGCTGTGATGTAGCTCCATTCTATACACAATTAGATGATTAGCCAAGAGTAATCACTTATAAATTGCCTGAAACGTCCTGAGTCACTGTTGTGCATTCAGTTGAAAATCTATAGATCTGAACATCGGAAAATCAGATAATAATTTCTCGCGATATTTCGGACATAGTCATTCAGATGACAATTACTTATCCTTTTTAATCATGGAGTGAGTTTGCACAGTAGTCACCACAATGGACTCGTGTTCGAGAGGGCAACGATTTAGACACCCGTCGACCATCTTAATCTGCATTATGTGGGATTTCCCTAAATCAGCAAATTTCCGGATGGATCCTCCGAAAAGAGGACGGCCGATGTCTTTCTGCATCCTTCTACAAGAAGGTTCTCTACAAGATTTTTCTTACTTCTAGTCAGTGAAGCACTGTCTGAGTTGGTCAATATTACGACAAATCATCCGATTCCAGTTTTAAGCTCGGTACTATTTACGATGACAATCAAGTCTACGGATGATGGTTACTTTTTGCGACACGATGAGCAAAAGACTACTCAGGGTTGCTCATGTTCACAGAGAACACAAGCTGGTGATTGGAAAATTTTACCCCTCTGCTAGCGGCATTTACCTTTAGCTGTGATGTGCAGTCGGTTGCATGGCGGGTCTCACCCTTTGAGATTGCTGCAAAAACTTAATCAAAATCTTTGCTGATTTTACTAGCTGAAACTGTACTATGCTTCTCGTTAGGCGAGAAAACATGCATTCGTCCCAAGTCTGGAATGTATGGGGATATAGACGTGCATAGATGGAGCAGTGTGTATACTTCAACGCCCTCTCAGTTCTCGCAAGAACAATTAACTACGTGGCTGTTTCGTTTCTCCACTATCGGAACTCAACGACTCTTCAGCTAATTTCTAGCTAAATGTCAGCCAAAGTGAATGCAGTGTTCGCACAGAAATTCCTCTTTCGGCGTCGTAAAGAGAGAGAGTGATGTGTCCTGTTCTACACTTGACGCTGGTTCAGAGGAGACTCCCTGAAGTCTTCGGTATTGGTCTTTCATAGCAAAGTATCCCCACAAGTGCCCTTTCGTGCTTCACGTCACGGCATTTTCAGACCGATGGTAGCGTTCCTCAAATCTTGCGGAAACCACACCTGCCAATCACAAAGGGCTTATCTTTAAACTGCGTCGAAATATCGCCACCTTTACTCCATCCGAGTTTATATCAGTCAATCGGACATTTTGTGCCCGCTCCTGATGGCTAAAGGTTACACGGATACATCACGAGAGCACCACGGGCCTTTTTCACGGGATCAACTGCGTCGCTGGCCTGTTTGTATCCATCTGGAAATTCCCCATCGTTGTTTTCTAAAGAATTTCTCCATCGCAGGCAGCGCCTGGGCCCCTATCTGCTCCCCTCAATGTACCGCCCGGCGCGTTTGTTGTCTCTCTCGCCGTGGGTCACCAACCCCTGGTAGAAGCCTTCCGTTTTACGTGGGCTGTGATAGCGCAACTCACGTCTGCCCCCAAACTAAAACGTTTCTTCCAGCAGCTTTAGCCGGCCGGAGTGGCCGTGCGGTTCTAGGCGCTACAGTCTGGAGCCGAGCAACCGCTACGGTCGCAGGTTCGAATCCTGCCTCGGGCATGGATGTGTGTGATGTCCTTAGGTTAGTTAGGTTTAATTAGTTCTAATTTCTAGGCGACTGATGACCTCAGAAGTTAAGTCGCATAGTGCTCAGAGCGATTTGAACCAGCAGCTTTTTTACCTTTTGATCACTGACATGTAGGATTTGGGTTCGGTGTGTTGATACCATCGAATCGAGTGTCATCCCTTTTGGCATTACCTACTATACGTTTTTATAGCAAATCTGCTCACTACCAGCAAAGTCTGTCAGGTGACATATCCATTTACTTGTTATGACGTATAAAATCTCATATAAGACGCGAAATTAACATCCATTGAAGCTGCCACCTGACAGTATGATGTTACAGAAAGAGACACAAAATGAAGTGCACTGATAAGAAATGGGGGGATTCTCCACTGAATGTAAGAACGATGGAATATGCAGAGAATACTCACTGGACGAAGGAACAGGATGGAATATCATAAGACACCTGTGAATATCTTCGACGTCATTAAAGAGAACTATTGAGAACAAAACTGTAGCGGACAGGCAGTATTTGAACCCATCTATCAAATATTACATAAGTGCTAAATTGTATTCAAAGATGAAGAGGTTCCCAGAGGAGCGAAAGCTGTGCTTGCTGCGGCAATGTAGTGTTGCACAACCCTCGCCTCCCACCCCCGCTCCTGCAAGAAAATAAGAACTGTTACATTATGAAATCATGTCGCAGATTGTCTGAGCATTAGAAAAAGTGGAATATCAAACTTTACAAGACGAAATAAAATACAGCGTTCTGCTAGAAACGAAGACTTGGGTGAGAAGTAAGAACAACAGTGTTGAATGAACACTTTAGTCAATCAAGGAACATGAAAACTTTGAATTAAAAGAGCGACATGGGGTTCTGGACACTCTTCTCATATATATACAAATCCTGCGCGTAGCACAGATGTGTAGCATCTCACCTCATCTTATTGGCTCAGTACAAATGCTCACAGGGCTACACAAAAGTGCACTTCAACTGTGAGAGCAGTTCAGACAATGAGGTCCCGACCGATAGAGCACATAAAGTTCACGTAAAGTTCCAGATTCCCTTTGAGATAGCAGTTGCAGCTGCTCTTCAGCTGCTACTACTGGAGTCACAAAGATGAGCAACTTCCTTTGCTGGAAATTATGTACGGAATATAAATTTCCCTTAGCACTCAGTATGTGTGTATGTGACAATGTAAAGAGCTCACAGGTCATGTTTATGTTAAGGCCTCTGTTTGTGCATTACATGACTGAATGCTATACTGTACGAGTGATGAAGGAAGAAATTGTCGTCATTGACTCACTGGTTAGGCCATCTGCTCCATTCCGTTTAACATCCACCCCTGTTTAGAGAATCCCACACAGCAACCTCCCAATGAAATGTAACGTGGACCTGCTTGAGATTAATTTTGTTAATCTCTTCGTTATTTAAAAGTTTTAGTTATTTTGTATTCAAAGTCCAGTATGCCACATGAAATTTATTTCATGACGCTGATTTAGAGCTCTCCCTCAAGTGCCATTCTTCTCAGAGTTTGGTTTTTTTTCTGTCCTCTTTCTTTTTTTATCATTTTGTGGTGATTTGTCGGCCAGGATATTGGTGTAAACTTTCTCTTTTTCCTGTACTATCTCTATAAACTCTACATTCCATGGCCTTAGTCACAATTCTTCCACAATTGTTTTCTGGTGGTTATCTTCTGCTGCGCATAAAACCTCCTTTATGTATCTCAAACCTTTCTCTTTGACATCTTTCATGGTAGCTGTTTGCTGTATTTACTTATCTAATCTTCAACTACACAGGTTTCTAATTTCAGGATATTGCTGATGGTGAATTTTTTTTGTGTTTTTCTTGCTTTCTTTATGTGTATGGCGACAGGTTTAGTCTCTCATCCGGATTTAGTTATAGGAAAAGAATAATAGGGAATTGTGCTGTGGAAAATTATTACCAGGACGTATAGCTAAATTACGAAGTATAATTAGGCTGAAGGAAGGACTACTTTATTCAGAAATTTCAACGAGAGTCAAGTAAGAATCGATGTGCAATTGCAGTGATGAATTGCTGCAAGACAGAACACAAAACTATTGTCCAACAGAAGCTACTTGTGAATCTAAATACCCAAGAGTCTGATATGCCACTTTTCTAAGGGAGCTGGATGTGGACTGCGTCTTACAGGCTGAGGGAGGAGTTGGGAGAGAGAGCGTTCTCGAGTTCCCACCTTAAAATTACAAGAGTAGGTCAGAGAGACCAACAACCCTATCGTTCAAGTGTGGAGAGGGACAAGGAAGTTGATGCTGTGACCAAAGGCGCCAAATGTTGAAGAAGCCACTCAAGAGATTGTTACATAGCTGTAGCAGCCTGGGTCGTTGACCAATACATATTCAGCCAAGGATAGCAGGATGACCGCCTGGCCGTCACGATGGCAAGTACGGATATCCTTAGAGAATGGGTAATATCTAGTCCGTGGTGATGGTGAATGCAGCATATACTCTCTGAAGATAAATAGCTTTTATTGGCAGCACATTTTATACAGCGAAGTTGGCAAGTTCCTATGGCCAAGAACCACTAAGGTGGCGGTGTGTGAATATTGCAAATACACTCAGCCACACGGCTGGGTGGCCTTGCTGAGGCAGGTTGTGCCAACACAGCCCCACAGTGAAGAGGCGGTCAGCAGTGAGTGTTCTTAGCACCCAGGTAGGTGGCTAGCCAGGTTCGGATGGCCTAGGTCATCCCATGGTTTCCAGAGTCGTTGGAGGCACCGGGTGTGCTGTACGACCCTTTCACGGTCGTTCCGGTTCGACACCGGAAAGCATCATGCTACTGGGTGTTAGCTGGCTCGTGGCCGAGTCCAGTAGCAGGTGCCAGCCATGGAGGCCGCTGGCAGGTGCGGTGGTTGCCCTTGTTCCGTGGCTGGAATCACAGTCAGGACCGAAGTTGAAGTGCAGAACAGCGCCGGTGTAGTCACGTTAGAAGCCAGTCTGACATTTGGACAGGTATTATCTAACATCGGGTGACGAGAGAAAATACGCTCCTGCCAGTGGTCTTTGGCAGCATTACAGAACCTGCCACCGGAATTCCGTAACTGGGGGCCCACTGGTCTTACTGATGAGGCCCACTCGAGATGATGACGTAACACAGACGCTGAATATATTACCTTTTAGTATAATCCCTCTATTATTTAATTAAGCTAGTGTTGTATACGGTGCAAGTTTATGGTCGCATATTTGAAAGGTGGAGGTGAGTTAATTGGTTCTTTTATCTGACATATGTTACTTAAACACCCTCCAGATAAATGAGTTAGGTATTAAATGATTCCTAAATGAAACGGGAATCACAATTAATTCAGTTCATCCAGTTAAAGAAATCATTAGCCAAACAATCATAGTATTACCCTGGTAAACGTAAACGTCGTCTGACTAGGGCCTCCCGTCGGGTGCAAGTCTTTCGATATGACGCTACTTCGGCGACTTGCGCGTTGATAGAGATGAAAATGATGATGATTATGACAACACAACACCCAGTCCCTGAGCGGAGAAAATCTCCGACCCAGTCGGGAATCGAACTCGGGCCCTTAGGATTGACATTCTTTCGCGTGGACCACTCAGCTACCGGGAGGGGACTTTAGTAAAACCTTGGTATGTCTAATAAAAGGGTGAAGGGTAAGATTCTAATAATCACGTAAATGAAACAGTTGCCAACCCCAATTTGTGTCGTGTCATCTTGATGTTTTTAGAGAAGACATAAACGATGTCCTTGCCAAGCTGTGAAGGCCCGAGTGAATATGAGCGCGTGGTGTTTGTTCCTTCGAAAGAACGGACAGCACGCAGATCCCGCGATTACTAGACAAGTGCGGTAAGCACTGCGCCATATGGAACTCATCGCTATAGCAGGTCCACGGAATACCTTGGTACGCCTCACGGTCGGTCGACATTCCAACCGAGAGCCACCTATCCGCAGTCCCTGTCGGCTATGTCTGCTAGCCTCCTTGTCGTCGCCCCCTTTTGGTGTCGTGAGGACGTGGCATGGAGGGGCACCAAACCGCTCTTCTGGCTCTTTTGCAGACTTTCCAGACCGTGGAGACGCTACTGCTCGGTCAAGCAGCTTCTCAATCGGCATCACAAGTGCATCCCATACCAGTCCTCCCACCAGAAAAATATCCTTGACAGCACTGGGAATCGAACCTGGGTCCTTCGCAAGGCAGGCATCTACACTGACCACAGAGCCACGTAGGTAGACAGTACTAAATGAGGAAATGCATTGAAACAATGGTTGGAAAAAAATGGTTCAAATGGCTCTGAGCACTATGGGACTTAACTTCTGAGGTCATCAGTCCGCTAGAACTTAGAACTACTTAAACCTAACTAACCTAAGGACATCACACACACCCATGCCCGAGGCAGGATTCGAACCTGCGACCGTAGCGGTCACGCTTTTCGGGACTATAGCGCCTAGAACCCCTCGGCCACACAGGCCGGCCCAGTGGTTGGAGCCGAAAGCAAACTGGACTGATCATTGAATCTAAATGCATGTGTTCAAAGTGATGTCTCAATCACACACTAGTAAACTGAAGATGCAAGTTCAAATGGCCGCAGAATCAGCCATTTGTAGTAAAGCAATCAGGGTTTCCACAAGTGAAATTCCCTGATATTTCCCTGTTTTCCAGACACGTTTTAGCATTTTCCCTGACAAATTTTGAGATCTCAAGGGTAACTAAAGACATAAGTTGCCCAAAAAATGTAAGGACTTCAGTATATCTAAGCGTGTGAGCAAAAATCTTAAGTACTAACAACATATTTTGTAATGAACTGTTTTTTGATTACGTAAGCAAAACAAATGGATATACGTTTCATTAACACCACAAGTGTTATTTTATTTCATTAAAACGAAACGCATTTGGTGACCAACATTTCGTTGAGGTCGCAAGACACAGTTAAAATATCTTCACTGATTTCAGAAATAATCTCCCAAAAAAAGTATGTAACTCGAAAGAAGTGTGTAAGGTAGGAAAGCGTTGTGTAAAGCAACACTATAGGTGACAGCCAACAAAAGATTGGTTCTACTCTGTTAGTTCTTGCTGGTTATTATCTCTGAGCACTATGGGACTTAACTTCTGAGGTCATCAGTCCCCTAGAACTTAGAAGTACTTAAAGTTAACTAACCTAAGGGCATCACACACATCCATGCCCGAGGCAGAATTCGAACCTGCGACCGTAGTGGTCGCACGGTCCCAGACTGTAGCGCCTAGAACCGCTCGGCCACTCCGGCCGGCTGCTGGTTATTACCCCCTGTTATTTTAAAGGTACTGTGTGGTTTTTCTTTCAAGAAATATGTGAGTACATATCGTACAAACTGCTAGCGACTGCCATAAATTTCTTCTTCATATTGTCCCATACTTTCTAATACACAAACTACTTTCAAAGTGCCAAATGCTCTAGAATAAATAAAATGTCTACAAAATGCCGAACAGTTCAACACACTTGCGGTGAGACAGTCGTAATTCCTGAAATCCTTCGCCCGTGGCCTCTGGCCTGCCGAGGAGCACCGCTGTCCTGTGTCCATGAATAAACCATGAAAATCCGCCGCATTATGCCACACACAAACAGACCTGGCCTGCAGGAAGATCAGTGAGACGGGCAGGGCCTGCAAATTAGTGGGAAACGATGGGCTTCAGATCGCCATGCCCGATCCGTTAGAGCTACCCACAGAAATCGTTTGCGGTGTTGGCCCATCATGGAAATCCATTCGTGTGGACAGCTGTTCACAGATCACAGACATCATGCTGATGAAATGAAACAGTGGTCGTCAATCCATGCAACATATCACTTGTGCGAATAATCTGAGAGTCAATACTAATGAGGACAGGTAGCAACTCACGACAAAGATGATCACTGAGCCACATACAGGTATATAGAAAAGACAATAACACTCTAATCATAAAATTTTGGCCATAGCTTTTGCCAGAAAACGGCAGCACACACATATTCACACAAACACTCAGACATAACTCATGCACACATGACAGCCGTCTCCGGCTGTTGCGTCAACAGCTTCTGAGAATCAGATCCAAACAAACCACTACAGTAACAACCTTCCTGCCTGTGGTCGGCAGCTGCTAGGCTACTGGCAAAAAGTGATGGCAGCACTGAATGCAAATTGAGGAGAGTGGCAGGAAGGGGAGAAGCGGTAAGAGTGCGGGAGGGGGCAAACGGCGCACGTACTCAGCTGCGACGCATGACATCTCAGTAAACAAAACATTTCATCTAATGAGGCAAAAATGAGATTTTCCCATTGTTTCTTTCAAAATTCCTTGATATATCCCTTATTTCCTAGACGCATTTGAAATTCCCTGATATTCCCTGATTTCCCTCATATCCAGAACTTGTGGCAACCTTGGCAATAACTCTCGTGGTAATATGTCTGAAATCTTTCTAAGTCCCTTGACACACATTCTCCATTGGTGGACCTTGTGGTTAAGACTCGCCAAAGGCAAATGATGAGGACTCTCTTCGATCAAGAAGTCTTGAAGATGAGAGAAGACCTAAATTTGCAGTGAGTGTTCACTAAAAGAAAAACTCTCATTTCCGATTTCTCGCTCATTACCTTACTCGTATTGCCTGGGCTATGGATCTTCAAAGCTCCAACCTGTGAAAATGATCCTTAGGAAATGCTTCTCTCCTCCCCTGGTCTGTTTTAGGTGGTTAATGAGTAACACATGTACCTACCATGTAACATTGAAAAAAGGCATCTCACTCTCTTTTCACTTGTCTCTGAAACCAATGAACTGGGTCCTCACCTGTGCACTCTGTTTTCTCTGTCTAACCTCAAGTTTATTTGTATCAGTTAATCATGCCAGTTCTTATTTTACGATAACACTTGGTTTTTGTGAACTCATCGTCCAGTGGTATCTCACACTTTCCAAGCAGAGAAAACATAGCTTTCTACCTTTTGTGCACGGTAGTGCCTTCTTGGACTTCACTAAAAACAGTGTTTCCTCTAATTCAACATCTGAGCTATAAAAGTATAAATGTGGATCTTACGGATTAGGAGATCTTATCTGTGTTGATCGACGGTGCTTCCGGCTCTCAAAGGCGACACTGCAAAGGACTGTCCGATAGCCTGCAATCCTTTGACCTGCGCGTCTCCCAGTGATCTCTTCCAAGAACCGCTCCGTGGATGGTGACCTAAGTGACTCCCAGGCTATGATGCCTCGTTCCAGTCTGCTTTAGACATCCTCGTATTTATACAATGCATGCATATTCGAATAAAAGAGTACATGAAGAGCAAATTACATTAGTCAACTCCTGACAGTCATTATTAAGGGTATGCATCACATTTCTTGGAGTCGATTAATTATTCCTATCAAATGTGTCTTTTCATTACTACTTTACATACTTCACAGGACTAATTGCGAAAACACGGTCACGTAACAACTTACTGTTGGAACTACCAACGTGCTATAAATGTTAGGGACTAGAATCCTTCCCACGCCCGGGTGCCCGGGCTAGATTCCCGGCGGGGTCAGGGATTTTCTCTACCTCGTGATGACTGGGTGTTGTGTGATGTCCTTAGGTTAGTTAGGTTTAAGTAGTTCTAAGTTCTAGGGGACTGATGACCATAGATGTTAAATCCCATAGTACTCAGAGCCATTTGAACCATTTTGACTAGAATCGGGAGTTTTGACTTTCTCGGACAGTGGTGATACGTTTGGATCGCTATTTATTGGCAGGCTATTTACGCTGTTTGACTAGGCGTCAGGAGTTTCTTCAGCATGCCACGAAGATGCTAGTTTCGCATCCGCCACTTGTATGACGGTGCACAGGCGCAGTAATGACTGAGGGGGCTTGAGTCGTACGTGGGTCAGAGACAGTGTCCTGACAACTGGGAGCATGTCAAGATTGGTGGGGTTAGTGACGAATGGTAACTTCGAAGGGCGGCATGTTTACCTGTTTGGAGGTACGTAGATGATGGATAGCCACATTTAAGGCCGTCCGTCTCATTGCGGTAAGTACATTGCCGGTTTGGAGCGTTTCCATGCAGTGAATCCAGGTTCTGATTCTGCCATGCAGCTACAGCAGTGTGGTTTACCTGCTGTGAGACAAATGTGGCAGTCGTTATCATCAAGCAATGTAAGTTAATGATGAACTCCAGTCTGCTGCATTACATATTAATGGGCCTTAGTAGTGCCAAAAGGGAGTGAGTGTACTATCCGAGTGGGTCAGTCTGGATAGCGTTCGTGAGATCTCGGTTGTCCCATCAATTTACATGTCCGTTTTGGTATTGGTCACTGAGAAGTCGGATACAAACCACTGCAGTACGAGACGTCAGATTTATATGTTCCATTTACATAATATTATGGAGGAAGAGTGCTAGCAATAAATTATGTGTGTCCTCGTGATTTAGATGTTGCTGTAAATATTGCAGCTACTGTGATTTTATTAAACCACTTAAGCCGGCATTCGGTTAAATATGTGTGCCTCGGCCAAAGGGGTCATTTAGTTAACTAAGTAATGGAACACTTATTTGTTAGATCCATTTATGCCGTAAGATTGTGGGATAGATGCAAACCTGGTGTCTGGTTCTAAAATATTTTGATACGTCTGGTAATATTGTCGCTTTTTCTGTTTTAGAATTCTAAAACCTATTTTTTTTTTACCTGTTTAAATTTTCTGCGATGGTTTGTTGGAACGTGTGCGAAATGTAAACATGGGTATCCGAGCTTCTGAACGATGTTTTTCAGGGTGAGGCTGTGACGTTCATACTTTATTTTGGTGTTACGAAAACGTTGTGGGCAGTAATTTGACTCTTGTAACTGGAATTCCCTCAGTTATTAAATCCACTCGTGGGATCAATCAGAATTTTAATCAGGTGTATGGGTCCTATGTAGGACTGACAAGCTATATTGAACCTATATGAAGGAGCACAAGGTGGCACTGGTTTCTTTGATTCGCATGAGAACGGGAGAACGCGGAGAAAATGCTGAAAACTACTGACTTCCCTGTGAAAGCTTCGTTATAAGGTTTCAAGGGTGCCACCATGATGTGTAGTCCTGAAAACACAGTTCCCAAAGAGCCGGCGAAGCCTAGAATTGGCTACTTATAGTCCATTCAGAGACACTGAAGCGGTCTTTCTGCGAGTCCTCTAAACGCGAATGGAAGAGGATGAAATGCCAAGAGACTACGCAAAATAACACAGGAGAAGATTACATATAAAAATACGGGGATAAAAGATGAAATGTACACACGAGAGTTCAAATATACGAAAAAGCAGTAGTTGGACGAGTCACGTTTACATTAAAGCCGTATTCAGTGAAAATGGAACTCGATGAAGCAGGTAAATACTGGCGGCACGACTAGCACGATTAGAAACGGCGTTCACAGTATGGGAAGACGACACAGAACACACGCTGCACTCATGTTACACACATGGCGAGCACAAAAATACGACGAATTAACTGCAGTAAAATTTCAAGGGCCAAAGAAGGGAGGGAGCAGTATTTGCAGAGGCTGCGGATTTGGCTACAGGACGCTCCTATGGCGGCCGCCAATGCGCATGCGGTTCCGCACCAGTTTTTGATATAAATCCGACACAATGGAATAGCACTCTCGACTCGAGGATTGGATCCGCTCATTTCCAGATGGAAGGATTACACTGCTTGGGATACTCTCAGGTTGCAGTCGATGCTCTTGGAAGAGCCTCCTTCCGTTCCTGTCTGGCTACAGGCCGTCAAAGTCCGTCACCAGGCCGCCGCCAGCCGCCGCCGCCCCCTTTCCCCATTTCGACGACTCATGTCGCCACTGAACGACGCCTTCCATCATTCACACCCTCACTACCACCATCTTTTACACCTCCCCTTCCACTGCATCCACTGTCACCTTGTGGAGTGCTTCCTCTGGGCTTAACCCGTCTAATAGCTAATAGAAAGCACTGATTCTCAAATGGAGAGCTCCAAGCGCTAATGGAAAGCACTGATGCTCAAATCGTATTTTGGCACTGAGAGACGGCTAAAGCCGGAGATAAGCTCAGCCGAAATTTTTGTGAAGAACCTAATGGTGTTCCGAAAGGACAGGCTAAACACGGTTGGCGGTGGCGTGTTTGTTGCTGTTAGAAGTAGTTTATCTTGTAGCGCAACTGAAGTAGATGTTTCCTGGAAGTTAGTATGGGCAGAGGTCGTTGTTGGCAACCGGAATAAAATAATAATTGGATCCTTTTACGGACCTCCCAATTCAAATGATACAGTTGCCGAAAGGTTCAAAGAAAACTTGAGTTTGATTTCAAACACGTACCCGATTCATACGATTATAGTTTGTGGTGACTATAATTTACCCTCGATAAGTCGGCGAAAATACATCTTTAATTCCGGAGATACGCTACGAACATCATCCGAAATTGTGCGGAACGCGTTCTTTGAAAACTATTTCTAGCAGTGACTTCATGAGCCCACGCGAGTAGTAAACGGTTGCGAAAACACATTTGACCTATTACAAACAAATAATCCTGAGTTAACAACGTGCATCAAAACGTATACAGGGATTAGTGAACACAGAGTTGTCTTAGCGAGATTTAATATTGTAACCCCCCAAATCCTCCAAAAACAAACGAAAGATACACCTATTAAAAAAACATTTAAAAATTCACTTGACACCTTCCTGAGAGACTATCTCCACTGCTTCCGAGTTAATGATATAAGTGTAGACCATATGTGGCTTGAAATCAGAGAAATAGTATCGGCAGCAACTCAGACATTTCTGCCAAATAAATTAACCAATGACGGAGATGAATCTCCTTGGTACGCAAAACGGGTCCGAACACTGTTGCAGAAACAAAGAAACAAACATGCCAAATTTAAAGAGACTCAAAATCCCCAAGATGGGACATCTTCTACAGAAGCTCTTAATTTAGCGCAGACTTCTGTGCGAGATTCTTAAAACAGTTTCCACAACGAAACTTTGTCTCAAAACCTTGCAGAAAATCCAAAGAGATTCTTGTCGTATGTGAAGTGTGGCGTCCTCTGTCATCGTCCAGCGCCAACACATGATCGGGTGTTTGAAAGTACACTGCTGCGAAACTTCCCCGTTGGACGCCAGGGACGCTATACAAAAGCAACATTTGTTCTGTGTTTTATTCTTTGATTGCTGATTTCGGTTCCACGTTCTACCCCGTGGCGAAAGCGTGAATCTAAGTGTGTTACATACGGGATAATTTACCGTACTGAACTTTTCTCACGCATTCGCACGAGTAATCAGTTGCATTGTAATATTGTCTGTTCCGACCGCAGGGTTTCGTAAATAAATTATTCCATCAAGCTGAGACAAGCCTACTTCTCTTATTCAGCCTACAAGCACACGCGCATGTTAAACAGTCGATCGCGGTAATTCAAACCCGTACCGACATGAAGTATGTTGGCGGCAAGAAACAATTAGCGCCTTCTCTGCGCAATAGCTATGGAGATACTATCGAAGACACTTCCGACAAAGGAGAGTTACTAAACACAGCCTTCCGAAATGCCTTCACAAAGGAAGACGAAGTAAATATTCCAGAAATTCAAATCAAGAACAGCTGCCAAAATGAATAACATAGAAGTAAATATCATAGGCGTAGTGAAGTAATTTGAATCATTTAATAAAAGCATGTCTTCTGGTCCAGACTGTATACCAATTAGGTTCCTTTCAGAGTATTCTGATGCATTAGAACCATACTCGACAATCATATACAACTGTTCGCTCGACGAAAGATCCGTGCCCAAAGACTGTGAAGCAGCACAAGTCCCACCAACATTAAAGAAAGGTAGTAGTAGTAATCCACTTAATTACAGGCAAATATCATCATCGTCGATATGCAGCAGGATTCTGGAACATATATTGCGTTCCAACATTATGAATTACCTCGAAAGAAACGGTCAATTGACACACAGTTAACATGCATTTAGAAATTATCGTTCTTCTGAAACGCAACTAGCCATTGACAAGGGATTTCAGAAGGATTTCCAGAAGGCTTCTGACGCTGTACCATACAAGTGGCTTATAGTGAAAGTGCGTGCTTATGGAATATCGTCTCAGCTATGTGACTGGATTAGTGATTTCTTGTCAGAGAGGTAACAGTGAGTAGTAATTGACGGAAAGTCGTTGAGTAAAACAGAAGTGATTTCTGGCGTTCCCCAAGGTAGTGTTATAGGCCCTTTGCTGTTCCTTGTCTGTTGTTATTGTTGTAATTGTTGTGGTCTTCAGTCCTGAGACTGGTTTGATGCAGCTCTCCACGCCACTCTATCCTGTGCAAGCTTCTTCATCTCCCAGTACCTACTGCAACCTACATCCCTCTGAATCTGCTTAGTGTATTCATCTCTTGGTCTCCCTCTACAATTTCTACCCTCCACGATGCCCCCCAGTACTGAATTGGCGATCCCTTGATGCCTCAGAACATGACCTATCAACCGATCCCTTCTTCTAGTCAAGTTGTGCCACAAAGTCCTCTACTGCCCAATTCTATTTAATACCTCCTCATTAGTTATGTGACCTAGCCATCTAATCTTCAGCATCATTCTGTAGCACCACATTTCGGATGCTTCTGTTCTCCTCTTGTCCAAACTATTTATCGTCCATGTTTCACTTCCATACATGGCTACACCCCATACAAATACTTTCAGAAACGACTTCCTAACACTTAAATCTATCCTCGATGTTAACAAATTTCTCCTTTAGAAACGCTTTCCTTGCCATTGCCAGTCTGCATTTTATATCCTCTCTACTTCGACCATCATCAGTTATTTTGCTCCCCAAATAGCAAAACTCCTTTACTACTTTAAGTGTCTCATTTCCTAATCTAATTCCCTCAGCATCACCCGACTTAATTCGAATACATTCCAGTATCGTCGTTCTGCTTTTGTTGATGTTCATCTTATATCCTCCTTTCAAGACACTATCCATTCCGTTCAACTGCTCTTCCAAGTCCTTTGCTGTCTCTGACAGAATTACAATGTCATCGGCGAACCTCAAAGTTTTATTTCTTCTCCATGGTTTTTAATACTTACTCCGAATTTTTCTTTTGTTTCCTTCACTGCTTGCTCAGTATACCGATTGAATAACATTGAGGAGAGGCTACAATCCTGTCTCACTCCCTTCCCAACCACTGTTTCCCTTTCATGTCCCTCGACTCTTGTAACTGCCCTCTGGTTTCTGTACAAATTGTAAATAGCCTTTCGCTTCCTGTATTTTACCGCTGCCACCTTCAGAATTTGAAAGAGACTATTCCAGTCAACATTGTCAAAAGCTTTCCATAGGTATACAAATGCTAGAAACGTAGGTTTGCCTTTCCTTAATCTAGCACCTAAGATAAGTCGTAGGGTCAGTATTGCCTCACGTGTTCCAATATTTCTACGGAATTCAAACTGATCTTCCCCGAGGTCGGCTTCTACCAGTTTTTCCAGTCATCTGTAAAGAATTCGCGTTAGTATTTTGGAGCTGTGAGTTATTAAACTGATAGTTCGGTAATTCTCACATCTGTCAACACCTGCTTTCTTTGTGGTTGGAATTATTATATTCTTCTTGACGTCTGAAGGTATTTCGCCTGTCTCATACATCTTGCTCACTAGATGGTGGAGTTTTGTCAGAATTGGCTGTCCTAAGGCTGTCAGTAGTTCTAAAAGAATGTTGTCTACTGCCGGGGCCTTGTTTCGACTCATCTACATCCTCTTCCATTTCCATTATACTGTCCTCAAGTACATCGCCCTTGTATAGACCCTCTATATACTCCTTCCACCTTTCTACTTTCCCTTCTTTGCTTAGAACTGAGTTTCCATCTTGATATTCATAGAAGTGGTTCTCTTTTCTCCAAATGTCTCTTTAATTTTCCTGTAGGCAGTATCTATCTTACCCCTAGTGAGATAAGCCTCTATATCCTTACATTTGTCCTCTAGCCATCCCTGCTTAGCCATTCGGCACTTCCTGTCAATTTCATTTTTGAGACGTTTGTATTCCTTTTTGCCTACTTCATTTACTGCATTTTTATATTTTCACCTTTCATCAATTAAATTCAATATTTCTTCTGTTACCTAAGGATTTCTACTAGCCCTCGTCTTTTTACCTACTTGATCCTCTGCTGCCTTCACTACTTCATCCCTAAAAGCTACCCATTCTTCTTCTACTGTATTCATCCCCCCCCCCCCCCCAATTCCTGTCAATTGTTCCCTTATGGTCTCCCTGAAACTCTCTACAACCTCTGGTTCTTTCAGTTTATCCAGTTCCCATCTCCTCAAATTCCCACCTTCTTGCAGTTTCTTCAATTTTAATCTACAGTTCATAACCAACAGATTCGGGTCAGACTCCAAATCCGCCCCTGGAAATCTTACAATTTAAAACATGGTTCCTAAAGCTCCGTCTTACTATTATATACCTGTCAGTATCTCCAGGCTTCTTCCATGTATACAACCTCCTTTTATGATTCTTGAACCAAGTGTTAGCTATGATTAAGTTGTGCTCTGCGCAAAATTCTACCAGGCGGCTTCCTCTTTCATTTCTTATCTCCAATCCATATTCACCTACTACGTTTCCTTCTCTCCCTTCTCTTACTGCCGAATTCCAGTCACCCATAACTATTAAATTTTCGTCTCCCTTCACTCTCTGAATAATTTCTTTTATTTCATCATACATTTCTTCAATTTCTTCATCTGCAGAGCTAGTTAGCATATAAACTTGTACTATTGTAGTAGGCGTGGGCTTCATGTTTATCTTGGCCACAATAATGCGTTCACTACGCTCTTTGTAGTAGCTTACCCGCACTCCTATTTTTTTATTCATTATAAAACCCACTCCTGCATTACCCCTATTTGATTTTGTATTTATAACCCTGTATTCCCCTGACCGAAAGTCTTGTTCCTCCTGCCACCGAACCTCACTAATTCCCACTATATCTAACTTAAACCTATTCATTTTCCTTTTTAAATTTTCTAACCTACCTGCCCAACTAAGGGATCTGATATTCCACTCTCCGATCTGTAAAACGCCAGTTTTCTTTCTCCTGATAACGACATCCTCCTGAGTAGTCCCCGCCCGGAGTTCCGAATGGGGGACTATTTTACTTCTGAGATATTTTACCCAAGAGGCCGCCATCATCATTTAACCATACAGTAAAGCTGCATGCCCTCGGGAAAAATTATGGCTGTAGTTTCCCCTTGCTTTCAGCCGTTCGCAGTGCCAGCACAGCAAGGCCATTTTGGTTAAAGTTACAAGGCCAGATCAGTCAATCATCCAGACTGTTGCCCATGCAACTTTTGAAAAGGCTGCTGCCCATCTTCAGGAACCACACGTTTGTCTGGCCTTTCAACAGATACACCTGCGTTGTTGTTGCACCTATGATACGGCCATCTGTATCGTTGAGGCACACAAGCCTCAAGCCTCCCCACTAATGACAAGGTCCATGGTTCACTGGAGGGGGGGTGGGGGGGGGGGGGGGGAGAGCGGCTTCCTTGTCTATATAATCGATTTGTCAGACCATCTGACCAGCTGTCTTACGTTGTTTGAAGATGACGCTGTCGTTTATATACTAAGCCATAAATTCTACTAAAAACCTAGGAATTACAATTATGAACAACGTAAATTGGAAGGAACACAAGGAAGATGTGCGGAATGCTACCCAGTTAACTGCGTTTTATTGAAACTTAGAAAATGAAACCGATCTACTAAGGAGACTGCCTACGCTATCGTTATCCATCCTCTTGTAGAATATAGCTGCACAGAGTGGGTTCCTTACCAAATAGGACTGACAGAGAACATCAAAAGCGTTCAAAGAAGGGCAGCACGTTTTGTATTATCGCGAAATATGGGACAAAGTGTCACTGAAATGATACAAAATTTGGGCTAGACATCATTAAAACAAAGGCGTTTTACATTCCAATGGAATCTTCTCACGAAATTCCACTCACCAACTTCCTCCTCTGAATGCGAAATAATTTTTTTGACACTGAACTACATAGGGAGAAAGGATCATCACGATAAAATAAGGGAAATCAGAGCTCGTACAGAAAGGTATAGGTGTTCTTTCTTTCTGCATGCCATACGAGATTGAAATAATAGAGAATTGTGAAGGTGGTTCGGTGATCCCTCAGCCAGGCACTTAAATGAGATTTTCAGAGTATCCATGTAGATGTAGATGTAGTTTTACTCCACCTCACCACCTCACAGTCTCCTTCTATTTCCTTCTCATCCCTATTCAAAAAATGTACAAATGTGTGTGGAATCTTATGGGACTTAACTGCTAAGGTCATCAGTCCCTAAGCTTACACACTACTTAACCTAAATTATCCTAAGGACAAACACACTCATCCATGCCCGAGGGAGGACTCGAACCTCCGCTGGTATCAGCCGCAGAGTCCACGACTGCAGCACCTTAGACCGCTCGGCTTATCCCACGCGGCCTCATCCCTGTATCCCTACCTGTATGCTGCTCCTGCACCTACCCCTACCCCTGCCGTTGACCCTGCCCCTGAGACTGCTCGGTTCCCTGCTCCTCCCCCTGCTGCTGCTCCTGTCTCCCCTCCCACTGCTATCGCCCACCAAGAAGACTTCCCCCCTCCACACTTGCCCTGCTACAATTACATCTGCTTCCCCACCAGAGTCACTTCCTGCCACACCACAGTAGCCACCACAGAGCGTCCCACCTCCATTCCCAGGGCTGCCGCCTCACAAGAGGGGCCTGCCTCCACCACCTCCCAATCCATCCAGTCCCTCACCCCTTCTCCCAGGCCACACCCACAACAAAGCCTCCCAAACTCCCAAGTGGCGAACTCACTTCCATCCCTCCTCCAAAAAACTACAACTCGCCCCTCTTCCCTCTGACTCCCCCATATACACCACCCCCCTCCCACCTTCCCAGCCACCGCCCTGCATATCTTCAATATTGCTGCTCCTATCTCCCCTCCCACTGCTGTCGCCCACCAAGAAGACTTCCCCTCCACACTTGCCCTGCTACAATTACATCTGCTTCCCCACCAGAGTCACTTCCTGCCACACCACAGTAGCCACCACAGAGCATCCCACCTCCATTCCCAGGGCTGCCGCCTCACAAGAGGGGCCTGCCTCCACCACCTCCCAATCCATCCAGTCCCTCACCCCTTCTCCCAGGCCACACCCACAACAAAGCCTCCCAAACTCCCAAGTGGCGAACTCACTTCCATCCCTCCTCCAAAAAACTACAACTCGCCCCTCATCCTTCTGACTCCCCCATATACACCACCCCCCTCCCACCTTCCCAGCCACTGCCCTGCATATCTTCAATATTGCTGCTCCTATCTCCCCTCCCACTGCTATCACCCACCAAGAAGACTTCCCCCCTCCACACTTGCCTTGCTACAATTACATCTGCTTCCCCACCAGAGTCACTTCCTGCCACACCACAGTAGCCACCACAGAGCGTCCCACCTCCATTCCCAGGGCTGCCGCCTCACAAGAGGGTCTGCCTCCACCACCTCCCAATCCATCCAGTCCCTCACCCCTTCTCCCAGGCCACACCCACAACAAAGCCTCCCAAACTCCCAAGTGGCGAACTCACTTCCATCCCTCCTCCAAAAAACTACAACTCGCCCCTCTTCCTTCTGACTCCCCCATATACACCACCCCCCTCACACCTTCCCAGCCACCGCCCTGCATATCTTCAATATTGCTGCTCCTATCTCCCCTCCCACTGCTATCGTCCACCAAGAAGACTTCCCCTCCACACTTGCCCTGCTACAATTACATCTGCTTCCCCACCAGAGTCACTTCCTGCCACACCACAGTAGCCACCACAGAGCGTCCCACCTCCATTCCTAGGGCTGCCGCCTCACAAGAGGGGCCGCCTCCACCATCTCCCAATCCATCCAGTCCCTCACCCCTTCTCCCAGGCCACACCCACAACAAAGCCTCCCAAACTTCCAAGTGGTGACCTCACTTCCATCCCTCCTCCAAAAAACTACAACTCGCTCCTCTTCCTTCTGACTCCCCCATATACACAACCCTCCTCCCACCTTCCCAGCCACCGCCCGGCATATCTTCAATATTGCCAACCATCATCTGAAATTCCTAGATGCCCGGACCCTTAACCTCAAAGTCCATAATTACATCCCCAGTGCCCTCATTACCCAACTTATCCCCCACAGAGACTCTGACCTCATCAAACCCACCTCCCTCTTTCCATACTGATCTCCTCCAGTGCCTTCCCTGAATCACCTTTGGCCCCCATGCAACCCTCACCTCTCTCCTTACATCCTCCTCTCCTCATCAGCCCCAAGCGTCTCATCCTCCGTCAAACCTCACTGCCACAATTACATAACCCTGTGATCATGGTGGTGGAGGTGTTGGCAGAACTGATCGCCCATCCTACCCTAGAAATCGACTTGGTTGCCGTATTTAAGCTCCTCTGGCACTATTTTCCTCATGCATGTCTTTACTAAGCTCTCTTCCTTCTTAAATCAGCTCCTCACTCAGGGAGTCTTGATTTTCAACCGCTGCTGACATGACCCATTGCCCTCCTCGATCCTACCGCTGCCAACACCGTCTCCTGTGCAACGACCACCTTTCCAAAAACTGAAAGAACCCCACCATCTGCCTCCCACTTCCTTATACAGTGTCCTAACTTCGCCTCTCCTCCTTGCTGCAACACCTGCAATGAACCCCATCCCAACTACTCCTGCAAATGCAAAGCCAAATCCCCTCCCACCAACCGTGAACTCACTGTCCCTGTTAGTCCCATCAATCAGCCCATCCACCCCAACAATTCCCTCTCTCCCTACAGCAGAAGACATCATCTGGTTCCTGACCATCCTTCTACAGAACATCCACCCCTTTCAATGTCCCAGCAGATTTTCCTTGCTGCCTGGTCTGTTTTCCATTTGAACATCTATGCCACCTATTCTCACAACCAGGCCCACTTTACCTCCAACCACCTAGACACCCTCATTTAAGCTCCACTTCCTTCCCTCTCCTACCTTCTAGCGTGTTAACAGTATTTGAGCCATGTGTGGCTCGTTTTCATGCCATATCTCATTTGAAATCCTGTTTTTACTGTACTACCACCTCGTTATGTTAATTTCCATTACTGGTGTGACTGAGTTGTCACCTTGCCTGCCCGTGAGCGGCAGCAGCGCCGCTTATCGATGTAAGCCCTGGCGAATTATCTTTGCTGATTGCTATTATTTCCTGGATGTCGTGTGTTTGGTGGTGTGTTCTTGCCTGCTAGGTTGAATGTCTGTGTGTTCCATCCTGGTCCGACAATCTGTCTCCCCTAAGCGAACATTAATATTTCAGGTGCAGACCGACCCCTGGAAACTTCTGAGGACCACTAGTTGCACTGCCTTTTCTTATTGGTGTTTGATTGCGTATTTGAATGGCTTATAGCCAATGGTTTGAATTTGTATGCTTTTAGTCGGGTTTTAAATAGTTAGCCTTCAGCCGCTTTAAAAGTGAAAGTTCCTTACTTGTCAAGTCTTGCATTGTTTTGGCCTACAGCCTAATTTAAAATATATATTTTTGGATAAAGCTTTGGGCCTTCTACCTTTTGAAAATTTATTGTAGTTGTATTTCAATAATTGGCAATCAGCCACTTTAAAATCTAAATTCCTTACTTGTTAAATCTTAGATTGTCTCGGCCTTCGGCCTGTGTAAAATATTGTTCAAGGATAAAGCTTTGCGCTTTCTCCCTACTCAAAACTATTTTAGTTGTCTTAAGTAATCGGCCATCAGCTGTTTTTAAATTGAAGTTCTTGTCTTTCAAGTATCAGACTGTCTGAGGCTTTCAGCCTAATTGAAGATAAGGCCTTCTGCCTTTTGTTCTTTTTAATTAATTTCACCTGCAGTCTTAAATCATGGGCCTTCAGCCATCTTTAAATTAAACTTATTTGTTTTTCTAGTGGTAAGATAGTGTGGTCTATTCAGCCGATAATCAAGTTCAAAACTTTTTGCTGTATTCTTTGGACAACTAAATAAAGTTATATGTGTTTGAATGTAACTGACAGCCCCCTTTTGGCCCCTTTACACAGTTCCAACTACCTGTTCTGGCCTGAGGACTTAAGCAGGGCGGTTCACTGGTAGCAGAGCATTGTTATACTTGTGCTTGCCATTCTAGTTGCTGTCAGTTTCACTCTTGTTTCTGTTTGTGTCTGGTGGTACTATATTGCTTTGGCCATGACTTGTTTCAGGTGCTTGTCAAAATGGCAGTCCAACAGTGTCTGGGGATCGGCCTGCTCCGGAAAGACCACCTTGTCTACGAGTTGGCAACAAAGCGCCAACCGATTGAGGGCAGTGTTCCGGAATTGGTAGCCCATTTGGACGCTGCTTTTCTTCAGCCAGTTGACGTCACGTCAGCAGTGGTGGGTGAGGCAGGAGCGGGAATTGAAATTTTGCTTAAGGCTTCCAGTGGCCTTGAAGACACTACTGTGTTTTGCAAAGAACGCAAGCTATGGACAGTCAATTGGACAGGGTGCGTGCAGTGTTACTGCATTAATTCAAGGGATCCTCTTCTGGTCTTAGAATTCTGGTAACTCTTTGTGAGTCGACGTCGACTAGTTCCTTCAACATCGCCATCTTGTGAGCCTTAGCTAGGTGCCTTCTTCAGTGTAGGGATGTGGGGGGTGCCTATTGGCATGTTTCCTCTGCAGTGTTGAAGTCCGAGTGGGTATCGCGTCATTATCGTTGTTGACTTAGCAATGGTTTTGAGCTGCTCGTCTTGCGGGACTTAGGTCAGTCCCTTCCTGGTGCAGGGATGTCACTTAGCCAATGGGCGGGTCCAAGCGAATGTTTCGGTTGCGACTATTCCCGGCCATTGTCTTGCTTTCATTGAGAGCTGCTAGCCATTTCATTTCGGCATGTGACCCCTGGGTTTGAGTTTGAGGGAGAGAGGTTGAGCCATGTGTGACTCGTGTTCATGCCATATCGCATTTTACATCCTATTTTTACTGCACTACCACCTCATGTTAATTTCAATTACTGGTGAGACTGAGTTGCTACCTTGCCTGCCCGTGAGCAGCAGTGGCGCTTAACGATATAAGTCCCAGCGTATTATCTTTGCATGGCTGCTATTACTTCACGGTTGTCATGTGTTGTATGGTGTGTTTTTGCCGGCTAGATTGAAGAAATGGATTAATAACCGTGTGTTCACCACCTGTCTCCCCCAAGCGAACGTTAATATTTCAAGTGCAGAACGACCCCCGGAAACCTCTTAGCGCCACTGGCTGTACTGCCTTTTCTTATTGGTGTTTGATCGTGTATTTTAATGGCTTATAGCCGATGGTTTGAATCTATATGCTTTTAGATAGGTTTTAAATAATGGGCCTTCAGCCGCTTTAAAATTGGACGTTCCTTACTTGTCAAGTTTTCAATTGTTTGGGCCTTCAGCATGATTTAAAATATTTTTTTGGGTAAAGCTTTGGGCCTTCTGCTTTTCAAAATTTATTGTAGTTGTGTTTTTCAATAATGGGCAGTCCCGCTTTAAAATTTAAATTCCTTACTTGTTAAATCTGCGATTGTTTGTGCCTTCAGCCTGTGTAAAATATCGTTTAAAGATAAAGCTTTGCGCCTTCTGCCTACTAAAAATTATTTTAGTTGTTTTAAGTAATCGGCCTTCAGCTGTTTTTAAATTAAAGTTCTTGTCTTTCAAGTAAGACTGTGTGGGGCCTTCAGCCTAATTGAAGATAAGGTCTTCTGCCTTGCTTGCTTTCTAGTGGTAAGATGGTGTTGCCTATTGAGCCGATAACCAAGTTCAAAAATGTTTGCTGTATTCTTTGGACAACTCACCATCACTTGCGCCACTATATCGGGCCCACAGCTTCTCTCCCCTGCGAGTTCATTTCTCATGCTGACCATACCTTCTCCACCATTGTAATTTCCACTAACCTCAACGTCCACAGCCGTGATGCTGCAACTCTTCAGCAGTGGCATCAGTTCCTTGCCACCCTCTATGGTGACATTGTTCCTCTCCTACAACACACATGTCCCGAATGCGGTATGGCTGTGCGGTTCTAGGCACGTCAGTCTGGAACCGCATGACCACTACGGTCGCAGGTTCGAATCCTGCCTCGGGCATGGGTGTGTGTGGTGTTCTTAGGTTAGTTAGGTTTAAGTAGTTCTAAGTTCTAGGGGACTGATGACCACAGATGTTGAGTCCCATAGTGCTCAGAGCCATTTGAACCATTTGTCCTGAATGTAACTCCACCCCAGATGTTATCCTCACTCCCCCAACCTCCTTGTTCATACAGCTGCAGACATCCTTGATCCCATTTGTGGTGACCACCTCCTTGTCCTTCTCACCGTATCCTACACCTGTGCCCTCCCCACCCCCCGTACCTGTCCAAAGTCTGTCCATGACTAATGAGGCACCGACAGGGATGCCTGCCGATAATCCATTGCCTCACAGTTCGAAAGTCACCCCCTTACCTTTCTCTGTCCTGCTGACATCATTCATTCCTCCTCCTTCTTCCAGAAGGCTATCACTGATTCTGTGGAGGCCCATGTTCCTACCAAACTCATCCACTCTCACCACCCTATGCTTCCTCCACAGGTTGCTCTCCTTCTTCACGAATTCTGCAGGCTCTACCGCTCCTTCCACCGCACCCATGACTGTGAGACACTCCTCTACCACAGGCAATTTCAGTGACACATCCGGGACCTCCTTACAACAATGAAACGCCGGCACTGGAGCCAGACATGTACACACTTCACTCTCCCTGTCATGTTCTCCAAGCACTGGTCAGCCTTCCACTGTTTTACTGGTAGCCATCCCACCCCACATTACCCTATTCTCTGTGACAATCTTCCCTTCCACGACAACCTCAGTAAGATTAACCATTTTGTTTCCCACCTACATGAGGTCTTCTCCAGTCCTGATGATTCCCATTTTGATTACTCCCTCATCCCCACAGTCCTTGAATGCACTGATACCTCTGTCCCACCACTTGCCCCTAGTTTCCAGTATTTGGAACAATTATCACTCTCAGACATAAGCTCCCATAACTCCACATGACATCGTACTTGTCCTCCACTCCAAATGCTGAACACCTCCCCTGGTTATGAAGGTGTCACCTACCACAACCTCAAGCTATCCCCCCATCCTTCCTGGCTTCCCTTGCTACCCTGTACAATGTCCTCCTCTCAACTGGCTTTCACCCTGACCTGTGGAAGGCTTCTCATGTCCTGCTAGCCCATAAATCCAACAAACCCCCTCTGACACCTATTCCACTCATCCCATCTGCCTCACCTCTGTGTTCAGTAAGGTCTTTGAGTCCATCCTCTCCTTCTGTATTCATCGCCGCCATAACCAGCACCACCTCCTTCCCCTTACCCAGTGTGGCTTCTGGCCCTCTTTCTCAGGGTCTTACCAATCTACTTTCCCTCCAGCTTAACTCCTGTCGCTCTGCGTACTTTGTTTCTCTCGACTTCCAGAACGCCTACAACCCTGTCTGGCATCTCAGCTCCTCTTGAAACTCCAGACCTATACTCTCTCTGTCAATTTCGTCTGTCTCATTTCTTCCTTCATCCCTCCTTTTCCTTTGCCCCTCCCATGTGACTATACTCAATAACAACTCCTGTCCTTTCTATCCCACTACCGGTGTTCCCCAAGGCTCCATCCTTTCCCATCTCCTCTATACTGCCGATATGCTCAAACTTTCCCCGCCTGTCCATCTCCACCAATTCGCTGGTGACACTGCCTTCCTATCCCTTTATCCAAACCCATCAAAAACCCACCTTGACATTCACCACTTGGTGCAACCAGAGGTTCTTTTGCATCAAACCCTCGAAGACCCAAGCAATCATCACAGGCTGCACCACTGCGCCTTCTGTCTCCATCACTTCTACCTAACCATTTATGGTTGCCCTATCCACCTCACTCCAAAATAAAATACCTTGGCCTCACCCTTGACCGCCACCTCACCTGGACTACCCATCTGCTTACGATCCAACACAAAGCCCACAATAGACTCCACCTCCTGAAACTCCTTTCCAGCTGGACATGGGGACTGTATCTATCCACCTCCTTCACACTTACAAATCCTTGATCCACCCCATCTTTTGCTATGACAGTGTTACTTGGATTTTTCCCCTCCCAGATTCTATAAAGCCCTCCTAATCCTAGAATGCCATGTACTCCGCCTTGCCTTCTGTATTGGCCTTCTGTCCCTCCCACACATCCTCTATGACCTCATCCGCTTCCCCCACATTCTTCATCTCCTCAAACACATCTGTACCCTGTACAACATCCACCAAATCGCCCCCCCCCCCGCACCCCCTGGTGTCCCCCTTCTTCACAACCCCCAGCCCATTGCGCGCCTTTACCTTTGTGTCCCACCCTCTCTCCATCTCCAAACCCTCCACCTTCTTTTCCAACGCAACCTCCAGCACCTACCCATACTGGATGATGAGCTTAGCCCTGACATCTACTCCTTATACCAACTCTAAGCCTATCTTCCCCCTGCCAACTTCTCAGCGCTCCCTGTGCACTCCCCTTCCCCTGAGTGGTTTTCCTCCCTCCTCCACTCACCTCCCTTTGCAGTGCACCCCTTCTGCGTCTCTCCACTCCCTCCTGCCTCGCTTTCCATCTCCCTCCCCACCCATCTCCTACCCCTTGGTGCCCCCCTGCCCCTCTTTTCATGTCATCCCACCCCTCCCCCAATTGCACCTTCCTCTCCTCTCTTTTTCCCTCGTCTCAGGCCTCTCCCTCGGCACGTCTCTCCTGGCAGTTTTTATTCTTCATCATGTGTGCTTTGTCTCTTACAGTGACCGAGCGAGGTGGCGCAGTGGTTAGACACTGGACTCGCATTCGGGAGGACGACGGTTCAATCCCGCGTCCGGCCATCCTGATTTAGGTTTTCCGTGATTTCCCTAAATCACTCCAGGCAAATGCCGGGATGGTTCCTCTGCAAGGGCACGGCCGACTTCCTTCCCCATCCTTCCCTAATCCAATGAGACCGATGACCACGCTGTCTGGTCTCCTTCCCCAAAACAACCAACCAATCTCTTACAGTGGTTTTAAAGTGTCTTTCTTTCGGTTTGTTTTAATAGTACGGCCAACTTTTAACCTGTGCATGTGACTTCAGTGTATATTATGTGCTCTACGAACCACCAAGTGTGTCCTTTATCTATACGTGTACTTTTTCAACTTTTCCAACATCTCCACATGTGTGTATATTTTAACCCCCATTATCTCCACTTGTTTTGTTTATATGTCCCCCTTTTTATAGCCTTTATATGTATGGTTTTCCCCTCTTATTAACTGTCATGTAACTCAGCTGAAGAGCGGCGGATTGTGCCACTGTCAGCTCTCCCCTGCGCATATAGGGCAGGGGAATTGAGATGAGGTACTTGCTGGTAATATGGAAAACGTTGAAGGGAGATCCCACCAATATAACTTCCTATTCACACAACATGTTTATTTAACAATATATAACCATAAATGTTTTCTTGATAAATTAACAAATTTGTGAAATCAATAAGCTTTTAGAACACAAATTAAAACAAGAACTACATGACAATAATTACAAGGGCCCAGACCTGCAGCCCGCCTGTTATCAGGTGAAACAGCAGTGTTTACTACTATGCTAGAGACAGTTTCTCTTATTAAATGCCTTTCTGCAACACATGAAAACATATGAGTAATATTCATAACAAGAGCGTTTCAATTACTCAGACAAATGACTTTTTTATTTTTTTATTTGATAGCTGCATGTCGAAAGCTTCAGGGTTAAGATACGCACCTACGCTTAAAGGTCAAACAAATTAAGAAAAAATTATGACAATGATAAGGCTTTCTTCAAACCGAGCAATGCATTCATTTCAATCAGCAAGAAGGTGCAACTAGATACCAACACATACCTTTTGCACAATCTTATTCTGACTAAAGCCCTGGTGACAGTTGTCTGTTAATGTGCGTCAATTATGATGGGCACCCTGAAGGAACGCTTTAAAACATTGCATATGCGCACTTATTACAACAGAACTCACTCGGCAGAACCTAAAGATCCAGTTAAAAATACACCAATAATGACCTGGTCTTTCACTGACAGTAATGCACAGCTTAATACAATAGGTAGTTCAAATTGTCTCAAATACATTTACAATCAAGAGACTGAACTGGTTAACATCTAAATCTAATCACAAGACCCCTGTTTGTTTAACGGTAACCTGTCTCTTGGTACAATTGTTCCGGCTGTATTACCAACCAGGAACTGATTCATTAAAACATTAATGATCGGGTATGAACTAGAAAGGAATGGCAAAATAATATCAAAACAAATTTTCAAATGGCAACCAGTGTCTAATGCAATACTATGATCTTTTTTTACGACCAAAGAGCCGACCGAGTAAAATTCTGAAGGTAGGATACAAACCAGAAAACAGCAAGGAGGTCGGGTAGACAATGACACCAGTCATCACGAGGAATACACAATGTTACTCCCCTTTATCAGGAAGCAGTTCCACGGATCCACGGTGTGTCACCGATGACAACCAGGTAGAAGAGGGCAGTCAGGCCACGAGCAGTCGTCTGTTGCCACCCAACCGACGGGAGTTTGGCCTGCTGCCTGTAGTCGATGTTGACCCCAGTGAAGTAGCCCGGTATCCTTCCTCTTCGCAAGCTCTCCTTGCGTAGCTCGTGGCTTCGGCCGCTCGGACCTAGTAACTGCCTCTTGTCGCGACGCTACTGCCAATCCCAAAACTTGGTGCCTCCACTCTCGGGCCAGAAAACCTGTATATATATCGGCAAGCAAAAAGCTTTTGAAGAGACAGACACCAACTCTTCCTTGTCAATATTGCCAAGAGGGATAGTCGCTAGTACCATTGAGCTATTGGTGCCAGACAGAATAGTGTACTAACTTAATGGTGCCACGGCTTAGGAATGAAGTCACAATAAAGAAAAAAGTAGCAGCCTCTCGCGTCCTCTGTTTGGCTCCCTCTCCTTCCCATCACCCTCTGCTATTTCCTCCCTCCTCTCCTCCTCTCCTACCTGTCCTTCTCACTTCGTTTCCCAGTCCTTGCGCTACCTCCCCACCTCCTGGCCCTTGGTGTGCTACGGACTCCACTCCTTCACCCCCTTCCTACCCCCGTCCTCTGGTTGTTGTGTGCTGTCCTTAGGTTAGTTAGGTTTAAGTAGTTCTAAGTTCTAGGAGACTGATGACCATAGATGTTAAGTCCCATAGTGCTCAGAGCCAGCCACCCCCGTGCTCCTCAGTCAACCCCTCATCTCTCTATCCTCTTTCTCTTCTCTCTTACCTCCCCTTTCGTTGGTAGGCCCTTCAAATTTTACTGCAATTACTTCGCCGTATTTCGATGCTTGCCCTGTATGTAACATGAGTGCAGTGTGTGTTCAGTGTCGTCGTCCCATGATGTGAACGCCGTTTCTCATTGTAGTATTTGTGCCGCCAGTATCTCCATGCTACGCCTTCATTGAATTGCAGTATACTCCATCTGCCTTTCCTGTAAACGTACCTCGTCCAGCTACCCCTTTTCGTATATTGTAACTCCAGTTGCCCAACCCCCCCCCCCAACACCCCTCCCATTCTCCTGTGTACATTTCATCTTTTATCCCCGTATTGATATGTACTATGTTCCCCTGTGGTATTCTAGGTAATCTCTATGCTGATGAGATGAGAATTGTGCTCCTGCTGCTGGTAAAGGAAAACAAACAGCAGTCTCCAGTGGCGGACACAAACCTAATGATGGCTGGACGGTTGCCAACCGAAACATTGTGGCAAGACATCAACGTGATCCGACTGCAATCCCGAAACCTTTTACATGTCATAAACATGATGTTCCATATAACACCTTCGCGCATAATATAGTAAAAAAATGTTGTCATTGGAGTTTGAATCCGGGGCCCTTTGGACGAGAACGTAAGGCTCTGCTAACTTCCTCACCGGATGTAAGCTTTTCATGCACTCCGTAGTTCTAGTATTGCCTTCAATTAACGTTTAAGCCCGTTCTGCTGGACGACAGCATATACTACGAACCAAATCGGAGTTTTGGTTGTAGTGTATCGACGTACAACGTTTGATACCTATCTGACTGTCTGATATCTGCTCATTTTGGTAATAAATGAAATGTTTAAGACCATGAGTTGCGCTCAAAAAATATCAGAGCTTCTTCCAACTAGTGTGAACTAATGAAGCGAGAGAGACTTTCTTCGGTGGAGTTGTGTTACGACGTTCATGCGCAGTCGATTTCTTTTTCTCGCCAGCAGAAACTGTCAGTCGTTGGCAGTACCCCAATGAGTGAAGACGTGTGGTGGGAGCTGGTTGGGTTCAAGTAATCTGCATAATGACGGAATAGACTGAGCATTAATATTGCGTCAAAATTTACGAAGAGCTTGATAAAACTCAAGTGGAAACCATTCGGAAGATACAACACTTTTTAGAGACGATTAACAGCTCACAGAGAAATGATGGTAAATCCGCTTCAAAGATGGCCCCACATCAGTGGACGGCGAACCATATACAGGCAGATCATCAACACGGCAAAATGGTAATGTTGACTTTGATGACGAAAGACCGTCATATCATAGAGCAAAAGCTAGTGAATGATTGCAGTGTAAGCATTGGAGTGATTAATTCGGTTTTGACCATTTTGTGTATGGGGAAAATATCCTCGAAATTCTTTCTGAAACTGCTGGTAAAGGAGCAGAAGCAATTCCATCTGAATATAGCACAGGACTCGCTCTGCAGTACGAACAGTAACCAAAGCTTTCTCAACAAAATGATCACAGTTAATGGACCGTAGGTTTCTGAACACGAGCCAGAAGCCAAGGTGTTGTCGTCACAGGGGAAAGATGCGACATCTCAAGCTCAAACCGCAACTATGGCACTGTCATGATGACCGTTTTCATCGAATTTAATGGGGCGGTGCATCATGAATACGCACCACGTAATGACACAAATGGGTAAATGGAATAACACACACTTTTGGAACATGAAGACCAGCGTAAATCTTATTCGTGTATCTGCAAGTTTCTGTACACAGCGCAGGTTGAGATATTTGAAACTAGGAGCCAGTATCCTGTGGATGTAATAAGTAGCGCCATATGTTAGAATCGTAAATAACAATGTTTCACAAATGTTGACATTTTCCTGGATGAAAAAACTCCTAAAGTACTGATGTCATAATTTTCGTAATTAATTCTTTAAAAAGATTAATAAAGTAAAACCATTAACTAAGTAGTGAAAGCAAATGCGGCATATATAGAAAATTAACATAACTGTACAGGAGCTTCACTCGCTTGGCAGACTACTTTTGTAATAGTTTTATGTGCAGTTACAGTCTGTGACAGTTTGTTGTAGTGTGATGTGTTCAAAATACAGTAGCAGCACGTCTTTCTAGTGTTAAAGGAAATTCGTCTGGAACATGACAACATAAGGGAATGTTACAAGAAGGAGACTATAGAACCATTAACATGACATTGCAATAAAATTACGAAGGAAATGAACGTTATCTACCACTAAAACACGACCACAACAACTCAGCTACGTTAACTTTCTCTTTGCAATGTGCAGTTTCACAAGAAATGAGAATCTTTCTACACTCAGTTTAGGCAATACCGCTCATTAAAATCAGTAAACTGGATCTGTGTGTTACTTGACTATTTTTATAGTCCAATATCGTATAACCTTTGATACTGAATCTATGAGAACATGATATTTTGCCACTGCAAGAAACTGATAGAATTAAATCTGCACAATATTCGTTGTACTAATAATTATCTTACCTAATTCGTAATTAGTAGTTTATGACAGCTTAAAGTGATTATTCTGTGTTCTATGGCATGTTACTGTGTACCTACTTGAAATTTAATTACAGCACGGATCACGGTCACAATTTTGTTTAAATCGGTACTACTAAATAGCAAAAACGCGACAGCCATGTTGCAACCATCACAAAAGATTACTGCCTTCGCTACCTTCGTGGAGCTGCGTGGCGTGAACGGCCGGATTTGGGGCAACAGAAGACATCATGCGTAAGCGAGTGCCTGGTTGGTCACCATATCAAAAGACGAATTCTAAAAGTTTTTCCAGCAATGACCGGAGCGTTGGAGAAGTGTTTATAGTACCAGGAGACTGCTCTGAACGGATTCTGCACCTGCAAATCGAGAAATGTGTTTCTGCCGACCAAGGGTTCGATACTTGTTGTACACGCCTCGTATAAACGGTATACAGATGGCCGCTCCGAGGCCGTTGCGAGATAAGCACCCGCCAAGGGTGCAGGCCCAGAAGGGGCGCAAAAACTGACCAGTAAGAAAATGAAAAGAGAAAATGTGAAGAATGGTTTAAGAATTAATAGGGAGGGGTACATGCATCCTGCTAGTGACCAAGACGTTCGCGTTGCTATCCTTTGCCTATGCCCTCGGCCCGCGCATGGAAAGCACACTGATGACACAGTGTAATCTCTACAGTGTCATTTCACTGGCTCACGTTACCGTAGATTCCCAAAGGCCGTCGAGCGGATGGTGTAGTAAGCGTGCCGTTTTACCTAAGGGTTCCGATTTCTGCCGACTGTGGACTAGAGTGAGAGAAGACAGCAGACGAGGGGAGCAAAACAGGTGGGGAACGTATGTAATATACTTACTCCTTCTGCCAATACTTCAGTTGCCCAAGAATTCATTCGTACGCCTACAGCATGTATAAAGAATTCAAGAATACACTATCTGTGGTTGATAAATAGTATGATGAGAGTTTCTTAGTCATTGTTCCTGTAGACAGCTACACTGTGTTATCATGTGAACGTAATTTCAACGAGTTAAAAATGATAAGATCGACATAAGGGAGAGTATGGTACAAAGCAGACTGTATAATTTATCTGTCTTGTTGGTAGGAGATGACACGGATGGTAAACTTGACTTCAGTGAATAGTCAACTACTCTCAGACCAAGTATACGCAAAGTAAACTTATAATAAAAACAAAATCTTTTTGATTTATTTCTAATAAATGATCTGGAAGGAGAAAATGAAATTTTTTCTTTATTACACACGATACCAAAACCAAAGCACACTAGCTATAATATGTAATATAACTTCCAGTATTTTAAAAAAAGCTTATTCAATTTATTTACTATGGAGATTCATTTGATTTGCTGTATGCAGCATGTGTCATCAGTATACTTTATTTAAGTAATGTATAGCATTATTGCTTAGTTTTTACTAAACCTACTAATCAAATTATAAAATCCACTAACTCTATGTAGAAGAAAAAATTTCGGAATGATAGTTTTGCGGGAATGGGAGGGAGAGGGGTGCAGCTTTGGCTGTTCCCCAAGGACGCAGAAATATCTCGATGCGGCTCAGTATATACGTACTTTAAAATAAATTCAAAGAGAGCGTCATAGGGAGCAGGGCTTAGTCCGCTAGGTATGTCGACCGTTGATTGAATAAATCGAGTAGAAAAAAGAGTGAACGCCATTTCTCACGGTGAATATGTAAACAAAACACACCCGATCGAGCGTACTGCATGCGCCGATTGCAAAAGCTGATTGTGTGACGTAGATGAGGGTGGTGTGGGGACAGACGACCAAGTGCGCGTAGGGAATCGAATTGTTAATTCATATCAGCCCCGTTAATAAAATCACAGAATCGCGAGTTCTTTGATGTCAAAGCGAGAATAGCCTATGTCTGTTACAGATTTTTTGTTTTATTTTGAGCTGACAATACATTCATTGGTCGATTTATTTTGGAATTGAGTTTTATGGATGAATGACCAGGTTACAACTTATCTCTGGGTTTTAAAGATATTGCAGAGGAAAATTCAACCAAGTTTCTTGAAACAATACTGCGTGAATTCAGTACTGATCATTGAGATGACTTTCATTATATGAGTACAACAGTTGGTTCTGTTTACTTTCATGTTTACTCACGGAGTTAGCTTGGTTGCTTTTTGTACATAGAAACAATGGTGGACAGGAGAAGTTGAGCTGTGCGCTATCACATTACAGTTTTGTACGCCGCAAAGCTAAAAGATTTGTAAACTAAATCAAATTGAAATACAAATACCAAACCCACTCAGTATCTTCGATCATTTGTGTCTCGTTGGTCGTTGACAGGCCCGCTGAAATCACAACTAAGCTTGTACGTCTTCTCGAGTACGCCATAATTGGATCGCACTATGTCTTTCTCTCATTTGTTTCTTATCTGCCGCTGGTATTACTCCCTACATTGCTCTTTGAGTTCTATCTTGGAAAATTTTCCGTTTTTTAAATGTTATGTTTATGTTTCTTTATTTCTTCGGGTTCCAGCTTGTTCGCACCATCTAATATTTTTGACCAATAGGTTTCCTTATTTTCTTCTTCATGTCATCAGTATTTTGGCTGTTTTGTGTTAGTCCACCAATTCTTTGTCTAAGAGAACCTATATTTTTCAGTTGTTCGACCTTTACCTAATTTTATTACCCTTCGTTTAAGGAGCTTTCGTCCATAAAAATCGAAATTTACGCTTTTCTATTGTGTTGTCATAATTCGCAACAGTTCTTAATTCACCAAATTATAGTTACTATTATTATTGTTACTACACCTTCATCACCATTATCTTTCTAATATGCTCATTTAAGTGTCCATTGCGTATGTCCTCCCTGTTACTCTGAACCACATTAGAAGGTTCAAAAATTCCGATCTTTTGTATTGCATAAATCGTCAGTTTACCTATGCAAGAATACGCTGTCAAACTTTCAAAGCGAAATTCGCATTCGTTTAGATTTTATGAGCATAAAACCGAGTGCACATTGGTTACAAGCACGAGCGCAGATTTATCAAGGAATGAATTACTGGAGACATGTTTAGGTGGCCACACCCAAAATGCGAATGAAAGTCGTTGAATTGGCATCGTATTTAGTGTTAAGCAGCAGGCTTATTCAATGAAGGAAATTCATCCCTTCTGATGCTCATGAACAAGACAGGAATTGTAGTAGGCACGCAAAGCTTCAATTATGCCTAATAAGTGGATAACCAGCGTGTGAGCCGGCAGAATCGACATAATTCATTGGAATCGAAGAAGGGTCGGCAAGCTGGGAAAGCATTGCTGTAAGCGCAAAAGGAAGTCTGTAAGGAAGAAAAAGATTAAGCGGTAAGAATTTTACGTTACTGTTAACTTCCTTGAATTTATAGTTTCCGAGAATTTGTTTTTCAAACGCGTTTCTCCCGAAATGATTTCTTTTTCTTTTTACAGTTGCGTGCAATCTAACTCAAAAAGTAAAGAACCGATCATTATGAAAATTGAAAGGGTGATGCTATATAAAATTACAAATTATATGAACCGACTTGTGAGATGATATCATGATTTTAAGGGTATTTGTCTTTGCATAATTAGAAAAAAATCGTGAAAGTCGAAGTAAACTGTTCCAACGCCAGCAAAATTTTTAATTTTCATTATTTTTACTTGCATTGGGGTTCATATTCTTAGAATATAGGTTAATAATGTAAAATGAAAACCTTTTTGATGTCAGATGAAAGCCGGAGTGGCTACATTGCACGCAGTGGTAAAAGTATACCCAGAACCTTCAGCGGACATCACAGCTTAACTTTGTTACTTTTGGCTGAAATTATTCAAAAAATATTCACAAAAATTTTTCTACATACGAGTGAAATGATGTCAAAAATTGATGAAATCCTCATTAATTCACGTCTGCTGGATCTATATCATTGTTACCTACTCCATGTAACCTGTAACGAGGAGGTCCCAGTCTCTTTCTGCCCAAGAGATCTAGTGTGATTACTTGTACACGCACCTTTGCACCTATTAAAAACCTGTATTCCTTGCCACCAACAAAGCTCCTCAAGACATATTTAATCTCTGTACAATAATTGTGCACTATCACATTTTACTGGGAACGACACTGTTTCTGGAGATGATCACATATCCGTACCTGCGACACATTACTGTCGAAACAAACAAACGACAGTCTCCATGACTCTTGGTCACTATACTGTGTCCTGTGTGCAGACATTTTAACAGCTGCAGCCAAATCCGAAGGATTCTCCATTTTAACCCTAAATGACATTTAAGCAGGAATACCCTGCAAAAATACGTCGGGAAGCCCATTTATAACTTGTCGGTGTAACACCATATTTACTTCTTCATTTCATGTCAGCTCCCAAATCTGAACATTGAGTCTTCGAATCCTATGAAAATGACTTGACCAACTCGTTGTACTTCTGAGTTAACGTATTTAATTTTTTGTTAAAGAAGCGAGTACTGTACTGTTTACGATATCTCAACCATAGCCCCAAAGAAAACTTTTGAAACTTTTGTGCATCCACAAGGTTGGTAGATGACATATGCCTTAGCTTCCCCAGTCAATCACGAATTGGCCACACGAATGCATATATCGTCAGGCCAGTCACCCAGTTTGGCTTCGGTGCAGTATGTCACTGAGATATACAGTCACGCCCTCTGTCATCCGCCCAGAAAATTAAATTTGCTTTCACAGGATCGGTAGGAGAAGAGGATACACTCTGCATGATTTTAACTTCCTGAAACTGTCCTAGTATCTGTTCCTTGTAACCATGCAGTGCTTCTGCCAGGCTTCTGTACTCTTCTTATTCTCCACTTTTCTTCTCAAGCACAGCCTGTCATCTGTTTGAAGTCACAGCAGCTAGAGAATCACTTGTATATCAGAGGGTGTTTCCATAGGCCTATTTTGTACTCGTCTGCTGCCTAAGCAAAGAAATACGCAATACAAGGGAGCGAACAAGGCACACAATACAAAAGGAACTCCTCTTGAAACGTCCCCTTTGAACAATTCATACACGACTGTCCTTAACCTGACACACAATATTTTGTTAGCGCAACGCAATCTGACTTTCAAAATTCCCTACAAAAGAATGGCCCTGACTAACATTAAACTATACCTTTCACAAATCACTTACCTCACAAAAATCTTCGCTGCTCAAGCTACTGCAATACAGCAAGCGCCACTACTGCCAGCTAAATAAAAGATTCAAACTACTGAAGGCACTAACTACTGATAGGGATAGTTAGCAAATGAAAGATATTAATAGAGAACAAACAATGTATTTACCTTGATATCATCATATATAAATATATCAGTTCATGACAAATTACAAAACTGCGCCATCTCTCTCCCCACATCCACCACTGCTGGCGGCTCACCTCCAACTGCGCAACGCTACGCGCTGTTCACAGCCAGCTGCCTAACACTACAATGGCGAGTATTACAACAATGCAAAGCAGCCACAGACTGCACACAGCACAGCCAGTGATTTTCATACAGAGGTGGCATTACCAATAAAAAACCTAAACAGCCTACTTACATAGAGAAAACATAAACAGCCTACTTACACTCTATTTCTTACGGCATATCATAGCTCAGTTACATTCATTACAAACCCATGCCAAATGGCACTAAAATCGGAACGTAAAACACTGGCTAGCAAAGCATTGATGTCAGGCTTACTAAATTCATACATAACAGGTGGCAAATACGTTTCGCGACAGTTGTCTCTGAAATCGGACAGGTCAGGAGGTACACAGTGCTGTACCAGAGTCCCTTGACATTGAAATGAGCGTCTCTCCTATCGACCATGGCCAACAAATTACATAACGAAACAAAAACTCCACTTACAAAGTAAAAAAAAAAAACTTTCACTCATCATTCTGAAGTGCAAACTGCAAGAATAACCTAACTGACAGTAGCGATGTCGATGTGATTAGCTGTTGTAACGATGCTAAATGTCGTGAAGATCACTTCTGACAGCCATTTAGGACAGTGGCTTGTGTCAGGGGAACCACTCCTGTACACCATCTGAGACTATGGGATGTGTCAAGAGGCGAACTTCTTCACATCATTTGGGACAGTGATGTATGGTCAGAGGCCCACTTCTTTGCTCCATTTGTGACAATCACTCCATGGGCCGGGAGGTCGAGTTTGGGTCGTTGAAGTGTTGACATTATAAGCGTCAGAGTAAGCTCTGAGGGCAAGTGAATACACCAGTTTTACGCCTGAAAGTGTCAGATATGAATATTGTCTTGCTATGAATGTAAAAGTGGACCGTGCTGCTCGCTCATGTGTCGCCTAGGAATGTTAGACACGGAACTCCAGTAGCTCTCGGACCTTGTGCCAAGTCAGGAACACCGCCTGACAGCAAGGCGGCATATGGTGAAGCAATGGCAGCCAGCGATGTGGGTAGTGGACATGCCTCTGTGGATGGGCCTAAGTGCTCTCGAAAATGGATGCATCCTTAGACCTACCTCTGCAACGAATTCCAATTGGCGACTGTCATGAAGGCAAAAGTCCAGCGCTCCCTCAGCACTCACAGCTCACAGCCAGGAAGGCGGTGCACATACATATTGGAAGGTGCCCACCCAGTAAACAGAAGGTGATAGCTTGCAGTTACTCGTTTGGCCTTTCACCAAAGGTAGGCCAACAGATCTCCGTCTCCTATCAGTCACGGCTGTGACCCTTTGGTAGCAGCAGAGCGGAGCGATGAAGTGACCCACAGCTGCCAGCCTGCAGTATCGTAGTTGATACCTCACAAAAGTAGCAAGCAGCACATCACTGTTCGCCAGCAGAGTTAACATGCAAGTAGCGAGACTCTCATTCCGTCCGGGACCGCTGATACAAACCAAATGGCCCCACACTGGTGGGAGATGTTTGAAGCAGGGACACCACGTCATTGTAACAGGCCAGGCGGCCATTTGCTCACGTTTAGCGAGCGGTCCTGTCCACACCATGTTGTCACAGTTACGGATAGATTTCCCTCCTCTGCATTTCTCATCAATAGTAAAACACCTGGGTGTCGTTTACGAGAGTTGTTTTGCTTTTGCAATATTGGCATTATTTGCTTGCTGTAGATTATGACCTTGACAAAAGGTCAGAGTTGGAGTTGTTCCTTTTGTAAGTCTATGTCGAGCGATAGCTTCGAAAGTATATTAGTACACTCGGGAGTAGCATTAATGTGCTACAATGTCTATCGTATATATTATGTATTCTTTTACGATGTGACTCCATTTATTGATTCTGCAACAGAGGTGCCGTCTGGTCCTCATGCTTAACTATCTTTCATTTGTTTTAACAGGCTTTTTATATTTCTGTTGTTAATCAATTTAACATACTGTTTCGTTATATGTATTTTTTTCACATTTCTTTGTAGGATATTATCGTCCGGTACTCATCTAACTTAGGCTTACCTATGATTTTAGCCTATTTCAGACATTTGAAGATGACAGTTTCACTACTGCAAACGATAAAGTGAATCCGGTAAAATATTTGTGCAGCTGAGAACAGATTTTTTTCTTTGCTGAAAGAGTATCTGTCTATGTTTGTCTATCGTTTCTCCCCACGCAACCACTGTCTTGGAGACAGGCTGTACAGCAAAGAATACAGGCTGCTATATTGAACAACACCTCTGGCGTGAATTTCGAAGGCGCACAGGCCTTCTACGAATACCCAGTGCGTGCCTAGTCGCTATAAAAATTCGTGAAATGAAGTAATCCTCTTTGGATTTTGCGAGATTTTAATATCAATTATGAGGTGAACGTAACATGTTTTCATTATTTAGGAAAAGGGAAATTCAGCACCAAAACAAGACGCAAAACAGAAATTAAAGAAGTAAATCGGGTATTGAAATAAAGTGATGATTATTCCATCTTTTTGAATAACTGAAATTAGAATATCCTTTGTTCTAGTAATCGGAACTTAAATTTGCGATGACAAACCACTCCAAAAATACTACTGCGTGACCTGCCATGCCAAAGGAAGCAACGGAGCGATCAGGATGAAGTAAACTCAACATCCCCGCCACACGTTTTGGGGAGGCAAAAGGAAAAGGCGTGCTGCATGATAGTGATTACGGAAATTACGACACAACTTCCAATTGTCACCTTTTATCAACTGTAGGCAGAAACAGTATTACCTCTCTTAGCATACTAACATTTTATTTACATCGTCTTTCGATCGCAGAATGCCTACACAAAACATGGCGGTTAATAGTTCTGTGTGTCACCGCAGGGAGCACTAAACATCGTGACACAGCCTCTCTATGTACATCCTTTGTGAGTGCCAAATTGTCGGGCCTGGGGGTCTATCGGGAAAGAGCATAAGTGGAATCCGAAAGTTCGCGGGATCGAATCAGGGTCCCACGACGAAAATTTTCAGTCCATCTTTAATCTAACCACAACCTCTCACGAATGTGAGGAGTCGGCAGGAACGACACGTGATTCGAATTACACGTTAGACTACACGTCCCATTCCCTCTGTTGGATAAGTAGGGTGGGTTAGAGAGATGCAAGTCGCCGAAATGATATCCCAGCTAAAGATCTCCATTCGCCCACTGAGCAGCATACAGTCATTATTACATAACAAACTCTAGAAGATGTGCAAAAACTTCTGAAATATGAACTTGTTCAAGTGTCCGAACAAAGCTTGTATGGTACTCCACTTCTGACAGCCGCATCTGAGCGGTGAAAGGAGAAGTGATCTGTCAGCAACACGAAAGCGTTAATATTTGAAATTGGATAGAAACGCCAGTAGTGAAACAGATGTAATTTTAGATTATTACTAATCCAGTAATAAACGCTAGTCTTTACCGTCTCCATTTCCACATCTTATGTTGCTCAGGTGAATGTTTTAACGAAGCCAAGGCCCGTACTAATAATGAGCTGCCAGACCCCAGATAGTCTTTTCTATCTAGAAACGGAGTCTAAGCGACTACGAAACAAGCTGATCGCACGTCCAGATGAGGTGAAATGTAATACGAGGCTACAGTCTTACAAGACGTTCGTGGACTGCTAGTTGTGGCTCACCCTGGTTAAATGGAAAAGAAAGAAAAGGAAAACCACACTTTCTAATACGTGTGGTAATTGGACATACGTCCCACGTTCCTTCTGCCCCCTGTCCCTCTCCCTGTCCCTGTCCATCTCCCCCTCCCCCCAATTTTTGTCCGTCTCATCCCCTCCCCCTCTCTGTCCACTACCTTCTCCACCTCTCTACGTCCATCTTCTCCTCCTACCTCCTTCAACATCTCCTCCTGCCTCTCACTCTATCTGTCTCCTCCTTTCCGCTCTCTATGTCCATTTCCTTCCAGCCTCTGTCCGTCTCATCTCCTTCCTCCCTCTTCTTTCTTGAACCTTGTTTATTGTTACTGAAAATTCAGATTCTCTAGTAATATTCGCTTCGTAAGGTGATAATTCAGAAATGCAGCTTCCCTACAATCTTTCAAAACACTGTGTTAGGAAGAAAACAAAGCATCACTTTTTGCGTATACAATTTATCTTTAAGATTACATGAAAGAATAATAAACGTTCCTCTATAATAGTTACAAGTTCCGGCGGTAAAGGGAAAAAGTGTACATTTTTATTGCAGAGCATTTTCTTCCTTGCAATCGTTTTCTATCATAAAACTTGTACACTGTTGTTTACAAAAATATATAGCTTAAATCTGCCAGAATGTTTAATGGAATACCGATACCGTTTAAAATTTGAGGTAACTCGGTCAAGAACTTTTCGACACTTCGGAATTTGGCTTATATATATATATTATGCGTGTGTGTGTTTGTGTGTGTGTGTGTGTGTGTGTGTGTGTGTGTGTGTGTGTGTGTGCTATTTAAACAAAAATAAGAATATAAAATCATGTACTCCAAACTTTTATTAGTGCACCGTGTAAAAATTCGAAATAAATCGGTAAAATAGCCTTTGACATTTTGCCATCTCCCTGATAAGATTTCTTTGATCTCACTCTTTCTTCTAGGTTTATCGGAGGGAAGGGGGAATACAGGTAAAGGAAGGGGCGGAATAGGAATCACTGCAGTTATAAAACACGAGAAATTTGTTGAACACAATGTCCAAAGTAGTAGAAACTTCAGAATCATTCCCAAGAGAAATTATGACAGGAGGAGGGGACAGCCTTTTTCTATTATTCTTTATTTGTGGTCTTGACTAACGCAAATAGAAATGTGTCAACTAAATTAAATTTGAATCCAGTAAGGCAGTGTAAGAGGAAAATTAGAGACAGGTTTCCTTGCTATTGCAGGTGATCGGACTTATGGAAACTGTGATGTAATCAATCCCAGGACACACTGTGAATTCTAATAAATCAACGGGTATCTTCGTTTACAAGAGGGAAAATAAATTTAAAAACTACGTTCACGAAAATCGATAACTTCATGTTTAAATATTTATATTCCTTGTATTTAGGGCAAAGTTCGATTTTTAAAATAGAATTATGTAATTTTATTTCTGTTAAATTTTGCAAATTTGTAACAGGGATTGCCTCTGACAAAGATGTAACCTCAGAGATCCGTATAACACCTGTGTTCTCCGTCGTGTGCAGACTTGGCAGGAAGTTGTGCTGAATTGTGGTCAAGTCTTCGTGCGAGGCAGCAGAATGCAGATTTTATTTCTGTTAAATTTTGCAAATTTGTAACAGAGATTGCCTCTGACAAAGATGTAACCTCAGAGATCCGTATAACACCTGTGTTCTCCGTCGTGTGCAGACTTGGCAGGAAGTTGTGCTGAATTGTGGTCAAGTCTTCGTGCGAGGCAGCAGAATGCAGACTTATTGTTCGAGTTGTTAATGTAAACTGTGTTGTTAAAATGTGTGAGAAGTTTCAGAATACTAAATTTTAATAGTTCATATACTCCTCTCCATTTTGTAATTTGAGAATTACCATATTTTCACAATCATTTCATCAGTTAATTTTCTTCGTAGTAGCCCAGCCTGCGGACGTTACCATGCCTGGAAACTAAAGAAGCCAACAAAGCTAACATCGAGACAATCAGCTAAGGACTTCATATATTAGTATGTGGATATGTGTTTTGATGCAACTCACTTCAAAGTAAATACTGATGTCGTGTCTGAGGACTGTTCATTGACTAAGCAACACGGAAGAAGCATATTTCTCAATTTAACAGGCCACATACAAAAGGAACATGTAAAAAATAGCAAGAACCGTCAATTTACGGATTTAATTTGAGCAGACATGAAACAAAATAAAGTGTCTGTAACAGCTGTGATACTGTGGAGAAATAACGTAAGAACCTGTGATTGAAAAGAAAGCTAATGCAGTTAGAAACAAGAAATACTAAACGGGACAAAGTTTAACAACGACAAGAAGAAGTGTCTCTCGAAATCAACCACACTGGGATATTGCAATTCTTTCATAAAATCAGACGTCTTTTGGCTTAAGAAACAACCGCAGTGGAAACGAGAGAGTGTGTTGGTAATGCTGAAATAAGAAAACAAAAACAAAACATAACAAAAAAAGATTTTAAGAAAAATGTTGAAACATAATGCACAGGCGAACACTTTCTACTGAAACAACCGACACGTCAAACTGTGCACAAAAATTTAAATGGACGTTAAAAACCGCAGATTAAACAAGCTAAGACTCAAATATTCCTGTTATCTCTGTCTAGTAACTTACAAGAAAAACAGCTGAATTTCGTGGGAGTGAAGCAAAATAAATCAAAACGTTCTAAAATATACGGGATGTGTACAAGAATATAGCAAAGTCTTACACCTGAAGTTCAAAAATGGTTGACTGACAAGGAAAATAAAGTAAAACAAATTGAAGACGTTGGATGGAGCAACTTGGTCTCAAAAGTGAAAACACGCTCATAGCTGTAGAGAGGGAGATCAGATAACTTTTCTTAACACCTCACGCAATCCTAAATTGGCTCATTAACAAGTAAAGGAAGAATATATTAATGTTATACTGATATTTCCCATTGACCAAATTTTGTCCTAACTCGTTGCGGTATATTTGCCGTCTATAACAATTGGAAAGACATGCTATTGTCACAGTACGCTAGATGTATGATGCAATGAAATTACGTTTCAGAAAGCAATAGACTACTTGTTGGTAATTTCGAATTTACGCCTGATGAGCTATTGATAGTCTCGCGCCACTTTGCGCTGTAGCGCAGTTCTCGTCTTTGTGAGCGTGCTGCCCTTGTAGTAGACAATGATCCACAGTCACTTCATGTGCAACCCTGAGAGCATAAACAGCATTACAAGGGGATATACGTGCTCCGTTACTCACAGTTATTGCACAATCTGTTTCCGCGCTCACGCTGAGCATCATTCATCGCACATCCTATGCCGGTACAGCGGCGTGCGGAATGCTTTGATTCAGGATGCGAGCGCTCGTTGGGGTACGCACGCAACTGGTGTAATATAACACACATGGGGCCCCACATTCATTGCTCTGATGCTGTGCGAGATCCCGTTAACTTCTAAAATTTAATCACTCGCTTGCCTGTCAGCTGCGCTGGTATCTGTTGTTATGAGTATCATAGTATGCGTTGTTAACGATAAAATACATCACGAGGTATAAAACTACAGCCACGTCGTACGAGGCTAATAGCAGTGAAAACATAATTAACCTTTTACGCTTCTATACGCGCCTGCCAAAAATTGGATATCCGACACCAGCCTCTCCTTCTCTTCAATTTTCCGAATCGTTAAATGCCCCAAACATCCCATAAAATGTACAGCCTATTTCATATCACTCATATACTTATATATTCATGTTTGGTTGGCTTTTGACAAGACTATCTTTTAAAATACAAATGAAAAACCACAACGTAGCCAGTCGCTAAGCTTTAATTTTGTTTTAAATTTCCACGCGTTTGAGAGGCATTGCTCCATCATTAGGTACCACTACCGTTGTTTATGTCCACTGTTGCGGATAAAGGCCAGCGATGTCGACATATCAAGAATGATTTCAATCTATCACTCTGACTTCATTATATTTTTGGTGTGAAACTTAATATTTTAGAACTGATGCGACACAGGACCGCCTCTGTACACCTTATTTGTCTACATTCCCAGGGAGTCCTCCATTTCAAGTTTACACATTCTCTGTTTACAATTGAAATGTTACACTTATTTAGCGTTTCCTACATTACTGATATGTTATTGATCGTTTGGTACACCTTTGTACGAATTTTATATATAAGTTTGAATTGTGTCTCAAATTCATGAATTCGAATTCTTTGTTTCATTACATAGTGTCCCATATATCTTGACCGTGAGATACGACGTTTTATTCATAAACAAAAAAAAATGTATCCAGTAAATTTTCTTTATCCATCAGAGGGACATCTGCCAGCGTTACCATTTTTCTTGTAGCCTCATTCGTTAACAAGACACGAGCAACAATACATTCCTTTTAAATGGCGCCCTGTTTTTTATTCGGCAATCCACTTGCTCTCCAGTTGAAAAACATATCACAGTGTACCATTCATCTAAACAAGACGTAAACGATCTAAGCTATTTGTCAAACACGCTGTCATCTATTCATGAATTTGTCGAACGAATCCGCGCTCGATCCATCAAGTTTGTCAATTAGTCTCACTTCTGACGCAGACGCTGTTCGCGTATCCTGTAATCTGACACAAATGAGAATGGATACAGATTCAGATGAGCCATTTCTGGCACTGATATTGACACTGTTTAAAGAAGAAGAAAACAAGATGCTGGTCCACGGAGTGTTCTAAAATGAGAAACACACACGAAAACCCGTTAAAAGATGCTTTACAAAAACAGTAATATCAGAAAATTGAGTCCGCCTTGATGCAAAATACATTGTTATTCGTTTATTTCTTTATTCTCCCAAACTAGTTTCGGCAGCAAATATCGCCATCATCAGAGGGGTTTTTAATCTAAAACATGAAGAAAATAGCATGGTTATAAAAACACAGTAGCACATTATTACATTATTTACTCTTCTTTTTTTGTAATATTGCTTTCTATGGATACTTTCGTACTACCTTATTTATTGTATGTTACAGCATGTTTTAAGCAATTATTGTCGCTGTTTTACACTCGGCACCCGATGATTGCATTAATTTTGACTGGGCCTTACGCCGTGTTTTGACCTCACCATCCCTTCCTTGGCCTTCCGATGTTTCTTCTTTCAATAGGATTGTAGTCCACTGCTTGTCGAGGGATTCTCTGAGGTGACATACGCAATACATGCTCTTTCCAATCCTGCTTTCATTTGATTCCTTTTTCAAATTATGCATGAACTCCCAATTATTTACTTATTTTATCAATTATTATTCCGTCTTCTCTTGCGCTACCTTTCACTGATCTAAGCAACTTCACTTCTGATGTTCCAAGTTGTCTTAGATCTTTCGTTCTTCGGGTCCAGCTTTCTGCTGCATGTAATACTGTAGGGACTGCCATGACTTTATAAAATTTAATTTCTGTTTCCCTTTCAGTTTCATCCTTCAATATTCTTTTTATCGTGGCACATATGCGTTGACATGTGTTAATTTTCTAATTTATGTCTTTCTCTTGTTCAAAAGTTATGTCACATCCTAGATACTGAAAATGGGTCACCTGCTCTGTTATTATGTTATTGATGGTTATCTTAATACTTATAGGGTAGTTCCTGATAGGACCATTCTTTTTGTATTTGTTGTTGATATCTTTAGATTATAACTTAGGCTTCTGTTGTTTAATCTATGTACCTCTATTTGCATGTTATTTTCACTGTCGTGTGTTATTACCTGGTCTTCGACAAAAGCATGAGATTTAGAAATTTGCCCTGCGAAATTCTTATACCTTGAGGCATTCCATCGGTCATCCATTCCCTATCCAGGTCATTGACGTTCAACACTTTAGGTGACATACTACAACCTTGCCTTGCCTTACTCCCTAGTTTACAACTGAAAACATCGTCGGAGCAAGATATTCCTTTACGGAAGCCAGTTTGCTATTGTAATAAAATTGAATCAGGTATGTTTCGGAGCCTATAATTAATAATTTTGCTGCAGATTTCATAAGAAGCATTCTGAGGCCTGATTTCTCTGTAATTAGGTGTGCTACTTCTGTCTCCTTTTCAAAGGTGAAATAATTTTAGCACACCTCCATGCTTCTGTTATGTAACCTTTATGCCACCACATGTTGTGTAGCTGGGTTACTTTGAATTCTAGAGCTGTTCCACTACAGATTATCAGCTCTGAATCAATTATGACTAACGCAAGTGCTTTTCTACTTCTTTATTTTCTTGAATGCCTGTTTTAATTCTGTCAGTTAGATCTGTCCCTTCCTCTGCTATCTCTTCGGTCGGCTCTTCTGCATCATTTAGCGTAGTGACTTATCCAGTCATCCGGAGGAATGATATTTATATTTTCATTATCTTTCTCTATTCTTTTTACCTGTCTGAACAGTTTATATGCTATTTCCACTCTGTCGTATATGTCATTTTCAATCCTACTTATAAATGTATCCCATGAGGATCTACGTGCCTGACTTAGCATTTTCGTTGGTTTCATTTGTGATTTATTATATTTATCTTTATCTTCGTCCGTGTGTTTTCATAAGAACTCACTACATGCTTTATTGCTCTTTTTTATGGCTTCTTCTATATTTTTGTTCCAAATCTTAAGTCCCCTTTTCCGATTCATTTTGAGTTTCTCATCTAGTATTTCCCTTGTGATCAGTATTAAGACATAATAAATGTCCGCCTATTCTTCAGTTAGATCTTCACTTGAAGGCATTTGTTGAAGTAGCTCAGTTAGCCTGCACTTGTATAGGTTCGCAAAACTATCTTCTTGGAGCAGATCCACCTTGAAAGTTTTGTTTCCCGGTTCTACGATTTTTACTGCTCTCTGTTTCTTCCATCCTTCCAGCTGGGAATCTGATGTAACGAGGTAGTGGTCGGTATTAAGGTTTCCCCAATATATCCTACAAACCAGATTTTTATTTACTATAATTTTTTTATTAATTTTATTTGCTATTTACTTACTATTTACTATTTTATTTTCTATTTAATATTTTTATTTACTCTTATTTTATTTACAGAGATCTGTGGCCTCTTGGAGATCATTCTTCTTAAAAAATATCTTAGTAGTTTCACTTCGTTAAAGGTGACCAACTCTCTCAATTTTATTCCTTTGTTATTAAACGTATCTTCTCCGTTGCTATCTATCAGCCGGTGGATGAATTATTTACTTATTCTTACATTTAGGTCTCTCGCCAAGCGAGACATGATCAGTGCTACTGATTTTTTTCAGTTGTTTCAGCAAGTCTTAGAAGTAAATATCTGTTTCTTCCTCCTTTCCTTCCTTTGGTATGTAGGTTCCTATAGCTCTCAGATATCCCCTATGGCATTGCATCCTCACTGTCATAATTACCTCATTTAATATCTATACTGCCATATATTACGTTCTCACTTTCTATCAATAATGCCACCGCAGTACATGCCCATTGTTCAGATACCACTCTATATAACATAAGCTAATCTTTTAGGTATTTGGTACCTTTCAGCATCATTTTTCGTTTTCGTAATCACTGCTATATTGATATTGCAGTCTTTGAATATTTTGTTAATCGCGATTTCATGTGACCTCGAACCTTTTGCCATGTGGCAAAATTATTTCGTAATTCTTAATATTTTCCGTTCTTGATATTAGTCCATGATTTTCAGCTTCTACCCGAAACATATTTTGAGGATTGCGAATAACAAAATTGTTACGTACATACGCAACCAGTCTAAGCGTATAGCCCCCAGTTTGAAGGATCAGGCTTTGTCTAAAGGCTTTGCTCCCCTAGGAAGGCTGGCTTCACAATGACTGAGCAGGACTTCCTCATCATTTTTATTATTATTATTATTATTATTAGACATCAACATTTGGACTGGACTGAAGCGGCTCACAGCGACTTCTCACCTTCCTCCCCGACGGATAATAAGGTTATTATTTTTTCAGTCATCAGCCTTCTAACTGGTCTGACGCGGCCTGGAAAGAATGTCTGGTCTGTGCCAACCTCTTCACCTCAGAGAAGCACTTGCAACCTGCACCCTAAGTTATTTGTTCGATGTATTCAACCTCTGGCTTCCTCAGCAGTTCATACCCTCTACAGGTCCCTCTACTACCATCAAGTTATTCCTTGATGTCTTAACATATGTCCTCCATTCTGTTCCTCTTTCTTGTCAGTGTTTTCTGTATATTCCTTTCGTCGTCTATTCTGCGGAGGAACTCCTCATTCCTTACCTTACCAGACTACATTGTTTTCAACATTATTCTCATCTATTCAGTTCCAGTTTATCCGAAAGCATGTTTCAGCAGCATAAAAATGGTGTGCTCCTAACTTACATTCACAGAAATTTCTTCCTCAAATTAAGGCCTACGTTAGGTACTAGTAAACTTCTCTTGGCCAGGAATGGCCCTTCTGCCACTGCTAGTGTGATTTATATATACTACTTGCTCCGTTCTTCAAGGGTTATATTGCCGCCTAGATAGCAGAATTCTTAAGCTTCATCCACTTTGTGATCACCAATACTGATGTTAAATTTCTCGCTTATCTCGTTTCTGCTACTTCTCATTCCTTTCGTCTTCCTTCAGTTTACTCTCGATCCATATCCTGTACTCATTGGATTGTTCATTCCATTCAGCAGATGCTGTAATTCTTCTTCACTTTCGCTGAGGGTAGCCGTGTCATCAGCGAATCTTATCATTGATATCCTTTAACCTCCAATTTTAGAATCATTCATGAACCTTTGTTTTACTTCCCTCATTGTTTCTTCGATGTATTGATTGGACAGTAGAGACGGAATACTGTATTCCTGTCTTACACCGTTTTCAGTCGGAGCATTTCGTTCTTGGTCTTCCACTTTTACCTTCCCCTCTTGGCTCTCGTACATATTGCACATTACCCGTCTTTTCCTATGGCTTAACCCTAATTTTCTCATAATTTCTAATATCTTGCATAATTTTGTATTGTCGAACACTTATTCTGGGTCAACAAATCCTATGAACATGTCTTGATTTTTCAGTAGTTTTGCTTCCATTGTCAACTGCAGCGTCAGAACTACCTCTCTGGTGCAACACCACCGTCATATAACTGATCCTCAATCCTCTTTACCATTCTTCTGCATGTTGACTGTGCAATAATTCTCAAATATGTCAGCACTTGAAAACGTCGGAAATATGTGGATGATGTTTTTCCAGAAGTCAGATTGTATATCACCAGAACCGTACATGCTATACACCAACGTTAATAGTCATTAATATTATCTATGCTTCTTGCCTTATTTGATCTTACGTCTTCAAGAACTCTTTTTGAATCTGATTTTAGTACTGGATACCCTATGTCATCTACATCGAATCTTGTTTGTTCTTCTGCCACGCCATCAGACAAGACCGCCGCCTCATCGAGGCCTTTTTCCACCTTCCCGCTCTCTCCTCTGCATTGAGCAGTGAGATTCCCATTACACTCTTAATGATACCCATCTTGCTTTTAATTTTGCCGATCGTTCTTTCGACCCTTCTGTACGCTGAGCCAGTGCTTCTGACAATCATTTCTTTTTCGATTTCTTCACATTTTTCTTGCAGGCGTTTCGCCTTAGCTCCCCTGTACTTGAAATTTATTTCATTCCTAATTAACTTGCTTTTCTATTTTCATGAATTTCAGTGAACGTTTTTCCTCGCTTGACTTATTTTGCTACCAGTGGTTTCTTCGGAGTTACCAACATTGTAGCTAGTTTTCCTTACCAAATTCTGTGAATGCCATTTTAGGGATGGCCATTCCTCTTCAACTGTACTCCCTACTGAGCTATTCCTGATCGATCTATAATCTCATTGAAATCTTCCTACATCTCACGGCTTTTTCCAAGTATACCTCGTCTTCCTGTGATTTTTGAAAAGAATATCCGCTATTACTAGTTGAATCAGAGAATGGAAGAATGAAAGACTCTCTCTGGCTTCGAAAGTTGACTCCTTTGTCGTCGTAAAGAAAATAAGTATTAGCCAAGAGAGGCAGTAGTAAAAGAAAACAGAATAAATCTGACTTGAGTAAGAGTAACTAAAGTTTGACTTAGCTAAGGACCCATGTAGCTGCTACCCACATATTTTTTTAAATTTTTTTACTTAGTTGCTATCCCCTTTGTATGTTGTGCATAGAATACAGATATTACTCTTAACCTCTTTCTGCGTAATGTATAGTTGGGAAAGATGGGACACTTCTATCATTTTCGTAGCTGGTAGTGCTACTATGTTTTCGTGCTTGAGAATAGTTTCCATAGTTTTGGAAACTCCCAATACTGTAAGATAAATTGTAACAAAACTCTTTGCCACTGAACATAGGCGGCGAAACGTCAACACCTACAACGTCCGCCACCTTTTTCAAATTTCTGTCATTAAAATTTTGCTCAAACATGTCAGATACGCACTATGTTTGAGAAACAAATCAAGGGGCACCGGACACCATCAAATATTCAACAAAGTTTTACAAACAGATTGATAAAATACATGGGCCTTAAGTTTGTACGGTAACGATGGATCTGGTAACATGCTAAATGCGATGAACATTTGTTTCAGAAATGACAATGAACTGTTCAAACTGTCATGTGCTAACACGTGTATTCATTGCAACACAAGGGGAAACCGCAATAAAGAAAAATAATGATGATACAGTTGTTACTGAAGTCCTTTCTTTACTGCACACAACATATTGTTTAGGAGAACTTCAGTACGGTGCTTCATGTATCCATTTTTCAAATAAAATATTACTGAATCTCTTAGGTTGTTCGCAGATGATGCTGTAATTTACCGTCTAGTAAGGTCATCCGAAGACCAGTATCAATTGCAAAGCGATTTAGAAAACATTGCTGTATGGTGTGGCAGGTGGCAGTTGACGCTAAATAACGAAAAGTGTGAGGTGATCCACATGAGTTCCAAAAGAAATCCGTTGGAATTCGATTACTCGATAAATAGTACAATTCTCAAGGCTGTCAATTCAACTAGGTACCTGGGTGTTAAAATTACGAACAACTTCAGTTGGAAAGACCACATAGATAATATTGTGGGGAAGGCGAACCAAAGGTTGCGTTTCATTGGCAGGACACTTAGAAGATGCAACAAGTCCACTAAAGAGACAGCTTACACTACACTCGTTCGTCCTCTGTTAGAATATTCCGGCGCGATGTGGGCTCCTTACCAGGTGGGATTGACGGAGGACATCGAAAGGGTGCAAAAAAGGACAGCTCGTTTTGTATTATCACGTAGTAGGGGAGAGAGTGTGGCAGATATGATACGCGAATTGGGATGGAAGTCAGTAAAGCAAAGACGTTTTTCGTCGCGGCGAGATCTACTTACGAAATTTCAGTCACCAACTTTCTCTTCCGAATGCGAAAATATTTTGTTGAGCACACCCTACATAGGTAGGAATGATTATCAAAACAAAATAAGAGAAATCAGAGCTTGAACAGGAAGGTTTAGGTGTTCGTTTTTCCCGCGCGCTGGTCGGGAGTGGAATGGTAGAGAGATAGTATGATTGTGGTTCGACGAACCCTCTGCCAAGCACTTAAATGTCAATTGCAGAGTAGTCACGTAGATGTAGATGTAGATGTAGATGTTCTGCTATCTTCCAGTTTTTACACATCAGTAATATCCTTGTTATGTAAACTAAAAGTGGATGAGGGAGAAAGGAAAGAAAAGGAGCTACTGATATCTGATACACTGGAACTTCATGTTCAAACAGTGGCGACGAAGGAAAATGGGTGCTGGACCGAGATTCGAACTCGGGATCTCCTGTTTACTACGCAGTTGCGTTAACCACTGCGTGATCTGGACACTGTGTTAACCGCAATTGCGCGGAATACCTCAGCGCCCCTCTGAATCCGCTCACACTACGATCCAGCACCTCCTAACTACAGTGCCCGTCTATGTCCTTCACGCTTGGAGGAGGTCCAACGTAGCTGTGCGTCCACAAAGATGGTGGTGGATTCATTGCCCATAGAGGAGAATCAGTTATATGAATGTATGGTGTCTGTTCTTTCGGTTGTATACGTATTATGTAAAATGAAAGTTGAAAGCGGAGAAAGGAGAGGAAACGGAAGGAACCGCTCGCAGCTGTTTCAGCATAAACTCTCGATGCAGCTGACACTAATAGTTCCTCCTCTTTTCATTCCTTTCTTCTCCTTCCATCTTAAAGTTACATAATATGTATCACAGCTCCGGCTTCCGTGTGGTATCTGTTCTTTCGGACATGTCCGACCAAACAGACTCCACGCATTCACACAAACAGTGGCACCTGCCGTGTACGAGGGTTGACTGAAAAGTAATGCCTCCATCTCCGTAATTCTTCAGTAGTTGGTAGCATTGGTATGCGACAGGTATTGGCTTGTTTCGTACCTTCCTCTCTACTGCCCCAGTAGGCGGGAAGCCTTAGCATTGAACGGTTGTGTTGTTCCTGTGTAAAGTATGTAACCCTGCCCAGAAGGTCAGTCAATGCGATTTAAGCAACGTGCAATCATTGAATTCTTGACAGCAGAAGGTGTCGCCCCAAAGGAGATTCATCAAGCAGTATATGGTGATTGTGTTGATGTGAAAAGTGTGCGTCGTTGGGCGAGTAAGTTTAAAGATGTTCAGGCGGGAACATCTGACCTGTGTGACACACAAAGAGTTGGACGACCTGTGACAGCAACCACCGAGATTCACAAGCAAAATATTGACAGACTGATTCAGCACGATCGTCGTGTCACTCACAGAGAAACTGCAAACACAATCGACATTCCACAATAACGTCTGGTGGTCAAGATAAACGAGAAACATCCTTTCTAATCGTATTAAATCAGTGGTCATATTTTTACAGGAAGCGAGAAAATCGTTTCGCTTCCCAACTAAATGAAATGTGTCGCAGTTATCAACAGTAGGACTTAAGTATTTACATGTTCCAGAACTAGTCATAACTGAAATCATTTCACAATGCATGAAGGCGTCGTTTTAATTTTTAAATTTGTCTTAATACGTTTTTGCCTGTTTTTCGTTAAGCGTTGTTTTCCCAATAAATATCTAGCCAATGTTCAGTTGCTCCATTTATTCTAGGATTGGAACCGAAATACGAATCCCGATTAAGTTGAAGGTTCATCACAACTTGGGGAACTAATTCACATGTTATTCCCAGGGGCAGGTTGCCAATGGAAGGATTAGTTTAAATGACTTTTTTGCGTGACCACTATACTGCGAACACCACACTAACGTCCATCTCACATTCAAAGGCCGTATGCTACCAGTTCTTGACGTTCCACTCCGGGGTAAGGGAGAATTTTTCAAATGACTACTAAACTGATCTAGCACATGAGGAGAACCCTTCTTCAGAAAAGCACCTTTCCTTCTCTCCCACACTCTGTTAATCCATAATTTAATGCCAGCGTTGTCCATCTAACCCTTGTCATGTATGCCAACCACAACAACGTGCTGTATTTGAGAGGGTTTTGACCTTGTTTTGCGTTTTAAAATGATCAATACATTAACTTTAGAACTGTCAGCAAAACATAAAAGGACAACAGTGTACCACATTTTTTTTCTTATAAACCTTTTCTTATGGTTACAGTTTTAGCACCTTTCATAGCAACGGTTCTGTTACTCGGCACATTAAATAACAGAGGAGATTTGCCCATATTGGCTATTTGGCTTAGTTACACACTGACTTTCTTTCGATATTGAATATTAAAGTGATGGAAAGATAATACTTTCTCTTCATACTTTGGTGGCATTTTCTGACAAACTTTGGTTTTGTTTCGTATGCAAATTTCATGAGCCTGTTGCACCAACCAACCCCACACTTAAAGTCTTTTAATTTACACTGTAGCGCTAGCTTACGAACATGTATTCGAATCATTTTTCTGTTACTTCCAATGATATTTTGACGGCGTCCTTGAATCCATTTCAATACGTCATCGTCTTGTTTTCGCCGTCGTTTTTGCATTCAGTCCTCTATTTGGACATTTAGGTTTCCTCATTTTTTTTCAGTAGTTCTATACCAACCCGCTAACCGGGGATGTTTTCTTCGGTTTTTGGACGACCAACATGTTGCTCGGCTGCTCTGTTTTCACGTTCTTCTTTCGATGTACAGCCCGCACCATACGAAAATTTTTTTCATTATGAAACTAGCTAGTAACAAACTATTATACTGCTCCCAATAAAACAAAACACTTTCAGTTCAAGTTCACTGGCACTGAAGACTGCATTGACACATCACAGGCTGGACAGTGTTCTGGGTTTGTGATGGCGGGGCGGAAGGGAGACTGCTTTAGCAAGCATGTCAGTCACCACAACTCATGGTCGTCACATTGCTACACTATTGCTGCTAGTTGAATCCAAGATTTCCTGATAGAGAGGTTTACCGCACCATTGAATTTAAGGCCACTTTCAAAACTCGGGAATTTTCATTTAAACACTGGTCATATTTATATTAACTTCGAGCATAATACGCACTTGAATGTTGGAAGCAATATTTCTAAGAAAAAGCTGTGTCTTATAGTCCGTAAATATGCTAAATCTTACATTTCTTGTAAGGTAGTTAAACCTGTGCTAACCTAATTAGTAATATATTCATAACGACTCCTTTCCTTTCGATTGCATGGCTACTGCAGATTCTGCTAATGTTCTCTCCATTGATCCTGACTCAGATCTGTTTAAGTGTCTTAATATATTGAAAGCGAAAACTTGAGTGCCATGATGATGATGACTGGTTTGTAGGCTCTCAACTGCGTCGTCAGCAGCGCCCCTTCAAATTCCGAGTTTTTACACAGTCCAATTACTTTTACATAGTCCCGTCTAGCTACTGTCACGAATGATGATAATGATGATGAAATGATGAGGACAACACAAACACCGAGACCCCGGCAGAGAAAATCCCCAAACCGACCGGGGATCGAACCCGGGACCCCGTGATCCAGAAATATCAACCCTAGCCTCTAGACCACGCACTACGGACAACTTGCTTGCCATATACATCAAGTTGTGTGTATATCTGCTACAAATTATTTATCTTCACTTTCTCGATGCGGTTTTCTTATTATTGATTTTGCTTTATTTCTCATCAGTCTGTAGTTTTCTCTTGTTTTCCCATCGATAGATTGCAGAAAACACTCGTATCCTCCTTGTTTTCCTTTAGTTATTTCTTTATTTACTTCATTTCACATTTGAGGTCCATTTTTCTTTTGCAATGTACATCGATTCCCTACGGTTTCACTCAATGCTTTATTTATTCAGTGTTGGATGTTTTCATATTCTAAATTCATATCGGCTTGTGTAAGTGTGTTTGTTAAATAGTGACTGAACCTCTGATGTCGGAGTCACCGATTTCTCGATCTTAACGACAGTACACGACAATGGCGCATGGATTACAAATTCACATCCACAAAGCGTCTGCAGATGGTTTGTGAGACAACTGGCACCCGTGCATCTACTTGTATGGTGGATCGAGTCACTGTAGTATCCCTCATCGACTGCGACACGACCCTTCGATTCTCTCGCCTCACCGTCTTTCTGGCCACTCAGATCCGGTACATCGCACCTGGGAGCGATTCACTGTCCACTGTTCCCAACATCGTCTGACGGAACTCTCCGAACGATCAACGTGGCGAATCACGCTGCGTGTCGACCAGCCTGAGCTTTTCACGTAGACGATTAGGCCCGTCTCAAACTGGATTAACTACGAGAAATGTCGTCTAGTACGTCTACTTGGCATTCTGCGTCTACTAACGTCCTCTTCGAGTTGGGATGTGATCGTGACATATACGACTCGTTCACTATGCGCTGTTTAAGTGGAGTTCACTGGCAGACTGCCGTGCCAGTGCAGGGTCTGGGGATACGCACATTGGCAAAAAACTCGGATCACTTGCACGTCGCATACCACAGTATTTACTTGCAAAGCTTCGGGTTTGTGCCTGCCTTCCCTCCGGATACTCTATTTTCGATGTTCCTGACAATATCATCCTCTGGAAGAGTGATTCGATGTGTTAATAACTTTTTCCGACTTTTTCATGATCGTGACCATAAATTAAATCTTTTTCCTCACTAGCATTTATCCTGTGAAGTACGCTGGCTGACTTTTTAAGGATTTGATAAATTTTATTTTAATATTCGAATTTGTGGACGGACCCCTTACCTGTTGCTCTTACAGTATGCGCGAGAAGTCTATAAAGGGGACCCTCCACACTGTAAATCACGGATTTTGATGCGCTTCAAATATGTTGTAGAGGCACTTACCCTAAGTACCCGGCTACCCGGTTTTTTAGCGAGGGGCCTTGAATTTTGAGGAAATCGATTTTGAAGTTCATTGTGTGATTTCTACATGCGTGATATTAGGTGTACTATGAGCAAGTCAGCGTAGCGCCGTGGTAAAAGTTCACAGCTGCCGCGCTGGAGGTTCCGTTTTCTAATCCTGCCCCTGCACCTTTTTTTTTTTTTTTTTTTTTTTTTTTTGAAAAGTCGACAGAATTTTTCAATATTATTTCAAAGAATATCAACACAATGTAAGGTGTGCGAAATTATAAAGATATATTCAGTTATTAATTTTTTCTGTCATACATTATTACAAAATCATATTTTTCGTCGTCCACATTGCTTGATGTGCCAGAACAACATTGTGGACGATTAGAAACAACCGAAGCACAAATTTTCGCAGCACCACGCGCATCTTACCGAAGCAACCGTCTTGCAGGCGCACGGTTTCTTCAAGAGCGATACCAGGAAACACAGTTGTCTTGCATTCAAAAATATTTCACTTTCATCCGCTAATTTCGATGCGAACCATGCGTATCTAACCATGCTATCAAAATTAGGTGGGCTGAATTGATGTAGTATTAGCGAATGTAGTTTTATCGAATTATTCCTAGAAGCGATCTCTCTATTGTCTTTCATCAAGTCAGGAGCATTCAGAATAATTTTCGTGAAGATTTCTCAGCTGTCGGAAGAAACAAACATCACAGGGCTGGCAATATGGAGTGCACTTTGGTGGGACCACTTTTAGGGTGCAGGTGCTCGCTGTCCTTTCATCAGTGAATAGATGATCGCATAAAGCTGAATCGGTTTGCCCTCCCCACGAATCGATAACGTACAAAACTTTTTTTCTATCCCACGTCCGGAAGAATTACAGAACGCAAAAATTCTTCATACGCCAGTTTCGTGAACTTCCCGGATTTCGTGCAGGACATGACAACATTTCTGTATTTCCGAGTTAATTCGTCTACTCGTTTTTGAACGTAAATTTGAATAACAAAGTATGTACAACGAAAAGCGCATGTCAAGAATTGGCTTATAAAACAGAACATAAAAGTAGAAGAACCAGCAGAAAGATATTTTCTGAACTGAAGTGTAAAATTTTGGAGGGACTGCAAGGCAGGAGTGGAGGAAAATAGACGCGTAAGTGAGAAGAACACAAAAGTTGAAATAAAAGCTTCCTTCAACTGAAGACAGGCAGACTTAAAATACAGGGTGATTCAAAAAGAATACCACAACTTTAAAAATGTGTATTTAATGAAAGAAACATAATATAACCTTCTGTTATACATCATTACAAAGAGTATTTAAAAAGGTTTTTTTTTTCGCTCCAAAACAAGTTCAGAGATGTTCAATATGGCCCCCTCCAGACACTCGAGCAATATCAACCCGATACTCGAACTCGTTCTACACTCTCTGTAGCATATCAGGCGTAACAGTTTGGATAGCTGCTGTTATTTCTCGTTTCAAATCATCAATGGTGGCTGGGAGAGGTGGCCGAAACACCATATCCTTAACATACCCCCACAAGAAAAAATCGCAGGGGGTAAGATCAGGGCTTCTTGGAGGCCAGTGATGTAGTGCTCTGTCATCTCGCGTCCGTCGGCCGTCGTAATTTAATATATTATTATTGTTATTATTATTTTTTGATTGTTGCCGACTTACGTGGCGGGCCTTCATAAAAATGATATTTAAGTTGAACAATGTAATAAACTTTTCATATAAATTTCCTCGGCTAGTCAGTTGACGTTAAAGCAAAAGATCTTTAGTTATTAATTACGATTGCGGCCCACACACGCGCGAGAGTATTTTTCTTACCTCCGTTAACCATTGTATTGTAGTCAGAGTCCTGGCTCTGGGTCTCGGCTATGCTACTGAAAATAAGAATCTTAAACCTAAGTATTTCTGCAACTTCGTGCGGCTGTGGAGAAAAATTAATATTATGCTAATAGCGGGCGAGTTTTCCGCTTCCGCTAATTTTTCATAAGTTAAATTCGCCACGTAATGGCGTCGTTGGCTGCATCGGCCGCTGCGATTGTTGAGCTGTAATTTACTTGAATGCAGATTAATTCAAGGAAGGCGGACATGAAATCGGGATCACTTCTTACAAATTAAAAGTACACAATAATATTAAATCGGTATATTATATGCTTAACTCATACAAATATGCTTACATTTCTCAGCACACGCAAGATTCCCTCTAGACACATTCAAGACAAAAGAAGAAGTGAAGTCGACTAAAAAATTAACAAAAGAGCGTAACTGGGCGTCTCTTTAGATCATTCTGTCATAAATTATTTCTTTGCAATCTAAACCTACACAGAGAAATTATTATTTTACGGCTACATGAAAAAAAAATCTCTTACAAATTATGAATGTCTTCTTTATAAATAATTTAAAGTCTTTTCGTAATATGGCACTGGGGACGCTATATTGCCCCCCGAAATGTTTGTGTCATAAAAAATGTTCGTGTTTTTTGACACAAATATTTCCACTTTCATGTCCACAGTGTCCACACGCAGATTTTTCTTTCACAGTTTACATATGTCACATCGTATGTTGTAATTACAGAGGTGCGTTGCACACAAAGTGTAATACAGATGAAGTTCAAGGTATACAACCACGAGTTAGTCCGGAATATTTGAAGTCCCAGGGGTGTCAACTGTTCGCTCCCCATTTGGCGCGGCCGTAGGGAAACCTGGGGAAAACCTCGGCGGAGCGACAGACTAACTACTTGGGTCACTTTCACTTAAATGTTTCTGGGATGTCATTGGAGTACAGGATGTGCAAATAATGTTTTGTTGCACTACGCAAATAAATGAGGTCATTAAAACAATTGATTGCGGTGTCGTTGATGATCTACGCCGCGACGTTTGGCTCGCGACGGCGTCGGTTGGTGTGTTCGGTGCTCGGCGTTCGCGGCGGCTGCGGAGAGGTCAACGCCCGCTCGACGCCAGCGTGTGTCTCGCCGTCGCGGAACGTCAGAATCAGCTGATCGGCTGCACCGTTGGCGATGCGCTTCTGTCTCGGCCGGGCGTGGCGGAGTGGGATGATATCCGCCCCCCGCTCTTGTTGGCAGGAGTCAGCTCTGCTACGCATCTCCGACGTAGTACATGAAACATACACACAACCAACGTAATATTTGTTTCCCGCTGCAGATGGTTACGCTAGTGGGAAAGGAGCATTTATTAGTGCGGCAGTTGTTGTTAAGTTTTCGCCAGTTTCCGAGTGTCAAGCTAGCACTGTCTTGCAGAAAACATGACATGGACCTTCTCCCGTGAATGCAGTTTTGATGCAATACTGTTTCCATTACAACGTCAGTTTTTGTCTTGACAAAATTGTTTTCGCCGCACTCGCAGGCACTGGTGAGTGTCCCAATACGAGCTTAGCACAAACATTCGCCGTTTCTGCGGTCGCTGTTTTGCAACAGTCCACGCATCGTATTCCAATTTCGCATTATTGTGCTCACTGAAACTACAGTCTGTCCCAAAAATATTGACTGTGGGTTCACTTCACGTTAATAGTTCACATTTATAGTAAATTCACAGTTTTTCGTGCGTAATATTGGCGTTTGGCGTCCTCACCGCTGTTGAACGTTCAATACTAGCACTTCACTGTCCACATCACAGTTTCATCTTCACAGTTTTTCACACTGCTTAAAGTAACTGTTTCGATTAGTTCACAAACACTAATGTATTTCATTCAGTCTGAACTGGATTTTGGCTAGTGCTGGATTTTACCAGTCTCTCGCACTAATTGTCTCTTTTCCTTTTCCACTTAGAGTCGTACTTGCCTTCAGATTTTTTGACTATACAATTGTATTTCCGTCTCATCTGAGGTCAGTCCCCATGTCATGTCTGCCCACTCATTGCGTACTTGCCCTCCAGAGCCAGGCTCGACTTTACAAAACTTTGCCTCTCGCATTACTGTACACATTTTATAATCTAGGCCTAGCGTGCAAGTTCCTAGATTAATGTTAGATTTGTGACTTTTGTTTACACTACAAATTCGTGCAAATCTCTGCCTTAGCAGATGGCAATATGTTTTAACAGTGCTTAGCGGTAGTCGCGTTTACTGATTTGCTTTGTACCTTGTCCATAACACATGAGGTACCTTGGGTGATGTACACCCTGCACTCATGTTGTTTAGTAAATTATGATTGACCATATTTCAAGATCGGTATAAACATAAATACATGAAACGACATATACACTATAATATTGAATTTCATAAGTTGCATTACTACTACAGTTCAAAAATGTTCATGACACACTAATGAAAAATTCTTTCATCATTACATGCTATTGAATTTTTTTTAAAAAAATATTTTTAAAGCATTTTTCAACATGGAATTTTTAACATATTCTTAAACCTACGTTCATTTTTTTCTTCAAAATGCAATTGCTTAAAAATACTATTATTCCTTAACATCTACAAAATTGAATCGCACTAATCTTGTGTGCCTCATTGTCTTTAAATATTACACTAAAATCGGAACATTTACACACAGAAAAAATACACTATAAACTTAACCTACTACACACAAATGTAAACGTTGCTCTACTGAGCGAACTTCTTTAAGTCTTTGTAAGTATTTTTTCTTATTTCCTTGGTAACTGCCTCCTTATTTGACCACGGAATGGCGTAGTTTGCGTGACAGAAAGTATCGTGAGGTACCACTTCGATGTTATAGGTGTAGCCCTCGATAACACCGGATTTTTCCGAAAGCACATTCTCATAATCTGTAAGTAGCTGAGTCAATTCGTTTTGTTGTGCTTCAGTCAAATGTTCTGACTCCCTAAGTTTCATGGCTATCAGTTTCCTTTTTTCCTCTTTGTCTTCAGTAATAAAATCTTTAAAATATACTTGTCTTGTACTTAAGTCAGAATGTAAATTCATTACCTGTATTCCTTCGAATCTCGTTTGAAAGCTCCGGCAATATTTACCGTGCACTTCCCGTGTCCTCAACAACGGCAAAATTACACGTCTATCCTCATTCATAAGGCTTACTTCCCCGCACAAGAGGTCGATTTTTGCGTCCCTCTGGCGTAAAAATTCCATCCCCAGGATGCAAGCAACACCTAATCCCTTAACTACTAGGAACGAGCTTTTCATTGCTTCATTTCCTACCGTAAACTCGACTTGCACCTGGTGCTTTATGATATGAGATTGTGCACCTATTGCACCTGTTACACGACAATTCTTCACTGGCAATACTGGTATTCTATTATTTTGACTCAAGTACTTGTAAAAATTTGCACTCATGACATTGGTTGACGCACCGGTATCGACTATTATCTGTATTGGTGCTCCATACATATCTGCTTGGAATATAGCCTGCACAACACTTTTGTCGGTTCGGTTACATGTCTGCGGTATGTCTACAAGTTCCTTTTCTATTTTTGTTCCTTCATTGTATCTCAGCATACAAAGTTTATGGCTGTCATCCGTGAATGTGCCCTCACTACACCATCCTGCAGCCAACAACGGAGAGCGTATTGTGGCTGTCTTTAGTTTAACGGATGAGCATTAGTGGGTTGACAGTTGTCTGTCACTTCCACTAACCTCACATTGTGGTTCTGGTTGTTGTTGTTGCTACTGTTGGGTTGGCCGCCCTGCCTCCCCGATGGTGTATTTTGATATTGTGTATGGCTCTGGTTTTGCGGTGGTCGGTTGTAACTTCCTGACATGTTCTGTGATGGACCTGGGTTGGCGTTCCATTGTGGCGCTGTGTTTTGTTGCCACTGTGGTGTCGGTTCGTTACGACCACGCCACTGGTTTCGGTTGTTCCGCCATTGCGGATTGCCGTTACCATTATATCCATTACTCATGCGTCCATCATGATGTCTCTTTCGATTTTCACGATTATAACCGTTGCCGTTATAACCATTGCCATTGTTTGTGCCTTGATTCTGTTGCCGGTGCTCTTGCCTATTCCCGTTACCATTTGGTACTAAGTTACTACCATTACTGTGGCTGCTATTGTAATCGGCTTTGTGTTGATTATAGCCTGCATGGTTCCACTTGTTTTCGGTTTTCATATCTTCGATCAATAGGTCAACAGAATCCACTATTTCCATGAATTGTTCTATATCGTATTCCGGCACATTGATGAAATATCTTTTAATTTCACTGGGCAACTTCATTTTTATTAATCTGATTATGTCACGATCGGACATTGGCTCGTCCCAGTACCTGGTTTTGTTTATATACTTTTCGAAATATTTGCGTAACGTTCCCATCTTAGGATTGTACATTTCTGGACTGTACAACTCCTTTCGTAGTCTTTCTTGGACGCTATCGGACCAGAATTTTTGCAAGAATGCACCTACAAACTGTTGCATCGTTAGACATTTTTCGGACACGTCGGTGGCCCACAGTGCCGCGTCACCTTGAATAAAGGAGACCACGAACTGTATTCTTTGTCTTTCCGTCCATGTCCTGGGAAACACATTCCTGAAGCTCTTAATAAATACAACAGGGTGGACCTTTCGTTTTTCGCTATTGAAGGGTTGGAATGTCCTGTGTTTTATTACATTGTCCTCTTTTTTGCACATCTGATTGCTACATTCTGGGACATTCATCACTTCGTGATGTACGCTGCACGGTATCGCATGTTGTTCGTGCTCATAATTCGCATTAGGTTGCGGTTGCGCACTCGCACCCTGGCTACCGTCAGCGTTATTATAGTAATCAGTACGCGGAGTCGGATTCATGATCTGTCCGCCACTGTTTACATTGCTTTCCAACGCAGACAGTCTCCGCGCGACCTCCTGTTGCCAATTTGGCAACTCCGCAGTCACACGGGATTTGATCTGTGTTAATTCGGCACGTAGTGCGGCAGCGCCAGCGTCAATATTTACACTCGCGGCCGCAGTCGCTTGTTCTACAGCTGTTTTTACGTCGCTTTCAATCTTTGCAGATATCTCGCGATCCTTTACTTCTAGCCATTCATTTAATTCTTTTTCTACTTTTTGAGCTTGCACTTCCAAATATGCGTCAATACTTTTCCGTGCATCTATCTCCACATTATCTACGCGGTTGGTTAAAGTCTGGACATTGTCTTCAAGCCTAGCCTGCGATATCTGTAATTTTTGCATCTCTCCGGCTAAGCTTTGCACAAGATCGGGGATCTCTTTGCACGCATCCCGCATCTCGGCTAGTTCGCTTTGGATCCTATCTAGTTTCGCTTCATTGCGCTGCTCTTGCTCACGTAGCATCTGAGCCAGTTTTTCGTCTCTTTGTTTTTCCCTCTGTTCTGACATTCTTTCCTTTTCCCTTTCTTTCAGTTCTCTTTGTTGCTCTTGCTCATGGAGCATCTGAGCCAGTTTCTGATCTCTTTCCCTATCTCTTTCTTCTAACCTGTGCAGAAATTCTGCAAATGGGTCTGCAATCGGTGAGCATACTGGTGCCCCGCTTAATCTAGCACTCGATTGGCCCCCCTGCCCAGGCACTGGAGTTGTTACTCTATTCCCATTCTGCTGTGGAGCGTCATTCACCGTCCACAGATCCTCGCCCCCCGCTCCGGAAATTATGTTATCCGAGGCGGTGGCTTGGGACTCGTTTACGTATTGCAAATGATCCTCACTTTCCATATTAACAGAATTTTGTTCTTCTGGTACGGATGCTTTAGGTTGTCCTATCTTACCCATACTAAATTCACTTTAAGCCACTGACAAATCTTTAACACTGATACACACACGATTAATCATCCCCTCCAAAAATAAACACATGAATACACAAAACACCGAAGGTATCTCATGTGCACATGGGTTCGATATTCCGCACAGAGCTACACAGGATACTTGCACAATAGGCCTTACCTTACTTATTTTTCTTTCTCGCAATCCTCTTTCTTTTCTACACTTTTTCCTCTCCAGATCTCCTCAGGGTGTGGTTTTGTTGTTGTACATGTAAAAGAATTCATACAAGCATTAATATTTTACAACAATTAGACACATACATAATTACATTCATTACAATAGAATCATATTAATCGGGCCCCAAAGTTGCGGCGCCAATCTCGCGTCCGTCGGCCGTCGTAATTTAATATATTATTATTGTTATTATTATTTTTTGATTGTTGCCGACTTACGTGGCGGGCCTTCATAAAAATGATATTTAAGTTGAACAATGTAATAAACTTTTCATATAAATTTCCTCGGCTAGTCAGTTGACGTTAAAGCAAAAGATCTTTAGTTATTAATTACGATTGCGGCCCACACACGCGCGAGAGTATTTTTCTTACCTCCGTTAACCATTGTATTGTAGTCAGAGTCCTGGCTCTGGGTCTCGGCTATGCTACTGAAAATAAGAATCTTAAACCTAAGTATTTCTGCAACTTCGTGCGGCTGTGGAGAAAAATTAATATTATGCTAATAGCGGGCGAGTTTTCCGCTTCCGCTAATTTTTCATAAGTTAAATTCGCCACGTAATGGCGTCGTTGGCTGCATCGGCCGCTGCGATTGTTGAGCTGTAATTTACTTGAATGCAGATTAATTCAAGGAAGGCGGACATGAAATCGGGATCACCTCTTACAAATTAAAAGTACACAATAATATTAAATCGGTATATTATATGCTTAACTCATACAAATATGCTTACATTTCTCAGCACACGCAAGATTCCCTCTAGACACATTCAAGACAAAAGAAGAAGTGAAGTCGACTAAAAAATTAACAAAAGAGCGCAACTGGGCGTCTCTTTAGATCATTCTGTCATAAATTATTTCTTTGCAATCTAAACCTACACAGAGAAATTATTATTTTACGGCTACATGAAAAAAAAATCTCTTACAAATTATGAATGTCTTCTTTATAAATAATTTAAAGTCTTTTCGTAATATGGCACTGGGGACGCTATACCTTCTGTTATACATCATTACAAAGAGTATTTAAAAAGGTTTTTTTTTTCGCTCCAAAACAAGTTCAGAGATGTTCAATATGGCCCCCTCCAGACACTCGAGCAATATCAACCCGATACTCGAACTCGTTCCACACTCTCTGTAGCATATCAGGCGTAACAGTTTGGATAGCTGCTGTTATTTCTCGTTTCAAATCATCAATGGTGGCTGGGAGAGGTGGCCGAAACACCATATCCTTAACATACCCCCACAAGAAAAAATCGCAGGGGGTAAGATCAGGGCTTCTTGGAGGCCAGTGATGTAGTGCTATGTCACGGGCTGCCTGGGGGCCGATCCATCGCCTCGGGTAGTGGACGTTCTGGTAGTTACGGACAGATAAGTGCCAATGTGGTGGCGCTCCATCCTGCTGAAATATGAATTGTTGTGCTTCTTGTTCGAGCTGAGGGAACAGCCAATTCTCTAACATCTCCAGATACTGTAGTCCAGTTACAGTAGCACCTTCGAAGAAAAAGGGACCAAAAACCTAATTGGCTGAAATGGCACAGAAAACGTTCACCTTAGGCGAGTCACGTTCATACTGAGTTGTTTCCCGCGGATTCTCAGTGCCCCATATACAGACATTGTGACGGTTGACTTTCCCGTTAGTGTGGAAAGTTGCTTCATCACTAAACACAATCTTTGAAACGAAAGATTCATCTGTTTCCATTTGAGCAAGGATAAAATCACAGAAATCGATTCTTTTAATCTTATCAGCTGCAGACAGTGCTTGAACCAATTTCAGACGATAAGGTTTCATAACTAACCTTTTTCGTAGGACTCTCCATACAGTTGATTGTGGAATTTGCAGCTCTCTGCTAGCTCTCCGAGTCGATTTTCCTGGGCTGCGAACAAATGCTTGCTGGATGCGTGCTACATTTTCATCACTCGTTCTCGGCCGTCTAGAACATTTCCCTTTGCACAAACACCCATTCTCTGTAAACTGTTTATACCAACGATTAACCGAGCGAGGTGGCGCAGTGGTTAGCACACTGGACTCGCATTCGGGAGGACGACGGTTCAATCCCGTCTCCAGCCATCCTGAATTAGGTTTTCCGTGATTTCCCTAAATCGCTTCAGGCAAATGCCGGGATGGTTCCTTTGAAAGGGCACGGCCGATTTCCTTCCCAATCCTTCCCTAACCCGAGCATAAGCTCCGTCTCTAATGACCTCGTTGTCGACGGGACGTTAAACTCTAACCACCACCACCACTACCAACGCTTAATACACCACCTATCAGGAGGTTTAACACCATACTTCGTTCGAAATGCACGCTGAACAACTGTCGTCGATTCACTTCTGCCGTACTCAATAACACAAAAAGCTTTCTGTTGAGCGGTCGCCATCTTAGCATCAACTGACGCTGACGCCTAGTCAACAGCGACTCAAGCGAACAAATGTACAACTAAATGAAACTTTATAGCTCCCTTAATTCGCCGACAGATAGTGCTTAGCTCTGCCTTTTGTCGTTGCAGAGTTTTAAATTCTTAAAGTTGTGGTATTCTTTATGAATCATCCTGTATTAGAGGTTTTATTTATAGTATTTATGGCATAAACCATGTATTTCACTGATGTATGAAAATAGGGAGTGTCAGAGATCGGACGAATAGTGTAGCCCCCACTGCTTAGCAGGAAAATTCGGATAATCGGTCGCCTATCGGGACACAAACTGAACTGATTGTTGGCACAGTCAGTGGAACAACGCCATTATTGTGATGCGCGTTGTGACAGAGAGATCTCAGCTGCAGCAACGGTGCTACAGAGTTACGTGCGAGCAGCGGAGTGCGGCAGGCGGATCTCTAATGGACTTGTGGCAGTAACTGCCAGTCGCCCGGAGAGAGATGCGGCCGTAATTTTGGCAGCATTGCGGTTCGGGTCGCTGGGGCGGAAGATGAGCCAATTAGGGCTTCGCGCCACGCGAGTCAGAGAGGCTGCGGTGCTGGAGGTGTAAGGTCGGCCTTACAATTAGAGGTGTCCAGAAAGATACAGACGCAGCAACTGGTTCAACGTCCGGAAATACACACACGCTGTCAGCAGCGTCACAGTGAGACAGTAGCTGTGTGAAAAATACAGTTCATTCTCTATTAAATTTAAAAATAAAAAACAGTCACTTTTAATTTATTAAAATTCTAAAAGGATCAAACACCTTTTACTAATCCACTGCTTCGTCTTAAATCGCTCTTCATGTTTTTTTGATGTGTCTACGTGTGTGTTGTTTGAGGGTGATATACTGGTGGTTTCGTGCCATGGGCAACAAGGACAGGTATTGCAAGGAGTGTCTTGTACCAGACCTATAAATAAACAATGATACCATACTGTGTTTCTACGAGTGTAACAGTAGAGAATGTGAACGAAAATTCACAATACCCGATCATAGTAAAGTAAACGTGGTGTGAAAAACTCTGTATGTTACTGTAAACTATAAATGAACACACTAATGGTGAACAATATATTAACCATCGGTGCAGAGCATCTAACACTGTTACGCTTGTTAAAAGTACACAAAAATTATTACACTTCGAACCAAAAAACATATTTTGCGCACTGCTTTGCAGATGACAAGCTCTTACTCTATAAAAGCCATCAAAGCATGCTAATCTATAGAATCATGCCTTTTAAGTAAATCCATTTCAACTGATCAGCCACAACAAAATTGTATATATACGAACTGCAAGTGCAACTGTCAATTAGTAGTAAACTGGCAGTTTATACAGGTATGACGTGCAACCGGCAGCAGTCGATTTTGGAATTTTATAAGATATATAGTATAGTTAAATAGTTCTCGAGCCAAGTGTTACAGGAACCTCATTCCCTGACCCACTGACACTGTATGATGAGCTGGCAGTAGCTCATCCACTAGTCAGTGGTACAAATCGTATGACATTAGAAAATCGATTTGTTGCGTATCATAGCTACATAAATAGCCAGTTTTATTGTTTTTAGGCCTAAACGAAAAACCGCAAATGCAAGGGATTTTGTGTAGTCCTTCCATGGAAATGTCTACATACTCAATAGGCCACAACACCGACGGGCCATAGAACAAAGTGAAATAAATGATGGCTATCCTGACTGCGACTTGTTTGTCTGAACTGCAGCTGCATGCCCCCACGCCGCCAGCATACCGTCCTGCAAGCACCCACCATTCTGAGGCAAAAAATGTTAATTTAATAATTTTATTTAATGTCAGTGCACCTCTTGTAACTGATCCTCTGTTAAAGAAAGAAAACACAATCGTGACGGCCATAAAACAATCTTGTTTCCACGAAAATAGGCGCAATCAATTTTCCTTTAATTTTATGAGCAAAAAGGGTATAGATTGAGAGCATTTCTCATGTTCAGATCATAAACTGCTAGCACAAATCACTAATTCATACTTCACGATTGAATTATCAATATACAATGGCATCTACACAGTGATTCTTTTATGTTAGAATGCGCGATACAATTAGCAAAAATGGCTCTGAGCACTATGGGACTTAACATCTGAGGTCATCAGTCCCCTAGAACTTAGAACTACTTAAACATAACTAACCTAAGGACATCACACACATCCATGCCCGAGGCAGGATTCGAACCTGCGACCGTAGCGGTCACGCGGTTCCAGACTGAAGCGCCTTGAACCGCACGGCCACAACGGCCGGCAATTGTTATGCATGAGGGCATTAATTTCCGATGTATGAAATACCAATACAGATCAGCATCTATACAGTGATTCATTATGTTCGAGAGCTCTCCTCATTGTAACTTTGTAGCAATCACAGCAGATACAAAACGATGAATTAGCTGCAACCAGACTTTAACTAGTCACATCACTTGTACTGTATTTCCTGGGTTGGTCATGAATTTGAAATTTATATGTGCTATGTGGTGATAGTTATTGTCTGAATTGTTGGCGCGGTGCTCTAGACAGTAATCAAATGCATTGTGTTGAAATATACTCCATGGACATTATAGATTCTGTGTCTGAACTCTCTATTCTTTTGTCGTCTTCTTCTGTTACTGGACTTGAAGACGAAAGAAAGATTCTCTGAAGTTCATCTTGCTGTAATAGACTATGTAAGTTGAAAACGAAGGAAAAAAGATTTGTGTACGGTATTCAATAATGTGTATTCTTCAGCCTTCCTTGACGTGACAACACGTGGACAAAACGGAATATTGACCATTATTAGGCGCCATACTAGAAAATAATTAATAATAAATTTCTTTCAGCTCATCTTCGAGACTTGCCGCTGGTTAGGACACGAAACTTTATTTCAGATTCCACGAGCTATGCAGCCGCTATGAATAATTTAATATATTTAATTTCCAGATTTTCTCAAGATTGCGAGATTATATCCCAGGCAGAAAGGCCTGGTCACAGGATTCTAGTTCTACTATAAGATTTTATCTGTAAAACTTTACGCTTGTTATATTACATTGGTATTCGTGACGAAACCATGATCTTGAGTTATGGGTTGCACTACTTCTCATTGTACTGTCATACGAAATATTATCTGGTGCTATAAGCACATGAGTCTTCACTGTACTTCTGATTTATGTAGATTGGGGAATATCTGTGATAATTCAAGAGAGAGGCCATTAATTGTTTATAATCCCGCAACCACCCTGAGTACTGAGCTAGTTTGATGATTGCTGATCGGTGTCGGGCTTAATTAAAATACATTACACTGTTCACAGTATTATTAGTTATTTCTCTTTTGTTTTGACGTCATTTCATTAATAACTATCAAGCAGATAAAGTAAATTTAAAATTTTATAAAATTACATTACACACTTTTTGTAATAGAACCTCTTATAACATTTTGCCCTGTCTCTCTCTTCATGTTTACATACTACCTATATATACATGTAGATATTACATATACATGTATTGGTCCACTGGAGCAGATGGCCAGTGATCAAAATCGTTTGCACAGACCTGTGTATGTTTTTCAATGTCAATAACCTCTACCAACAGCCGTACACTGTAAGATATTTTATTTTATTCTGAAAGCAACCAGTTTTGGCAATTCATTTTGCCATCTTCAAGCCACTGCATTAGAAAAGAGTATACACGTAAAAAATATAAGGGTCTGCAACGCAAGCTTACAGGAAGTGACAGGTAATCATAATACCTATAAAGCAAAACAACTTGTTATGCCTTAGTATTTAGATGGTCTGGCATCTACAGATAGGTCATGTTAGGTAGTGCCTTATACTCCCAGTGCAATTGTGTGAAGCTGTCGGCTGTGAATTTAGAGGACTCGCCTTGCTTACATAGGATTTGACTTTCTTGTTGATTTGTTTCACTGTGGTAATGCGGACCCCATTAAGTGATATAAAGAAAACCAAATCATATCTTTTATTCCGATTTACTGACGGCTAGCTGTTACGTCTAATGCACTTCTTCCCGAGTGGGAAGGCATGGCAGTCCGTGGCATGAATGCGCCCAGCGGATTAGTGTCAACGTCCGATGTGCTGGCCAGCTTGTGGATGGTTTTTAATGTGGATTTCCATCTGCCTTTGCGAATGTGGGCTGGTTCCCCTTATTCCGCCTCAGTTACACTATGTCGGCATTTGTTGTGTAAACACTGTTTCCACGTATACGTACACCATAATTACTCTACCATGTAAACATTGGGGTTACACTCGTCTGCAATGAGACGTTCCTGGGGGGTCCACAGGAAGCCAAACTGCACAATAACCCTGGGTTTGGTGTGGGACGGCGGTGGGGTAAGTGGACTGCTGTAGCCTGTTGTGGGCTTGTGTACAACTGAGGGCTATGGCGGGGACGAAGCCTCTCCATCTTTTCTAGGTTCCCTGTTCAATACAATACAATAGTGTATGGCCTAGGCCACAACATAGTTGTGAATATTCTTAGTGTTCACTATGCATGCTATTTTCTGTTAAAATGTCGACTGCATTGGGTTTTGCTTCAAGTCATTTTCGATGCAGTGGCAATTACTTCAGTACTATCTGTGATATTGCCTAGTCTGTTAATATGCATGCTATTATATTTCATAGCTTACTGTATGAAATTTTTCTTTAAATGAACATTGATACTAATATATACTAGCCTGTTTCTGATCCAAAAGAACTTTATAGGATTTTATTATTAAAGAAAAATTATGAGCTTTGTTTCAATGGAGCCTTTGATTGTGCACTGTCTAGTGATGATCTTTTTAATGAATTTAGATGTTCCCTTGTAAATCTGTGATGTTAAATAGTCTCATGACTAATAAATATGTACACATTTTTTTAGTCTACTTTGCTGGATATGCACAGAGATTTGGGTTAACGCTACTAACAAATATATACACATGTTTTAGTCCATAGTGCTTGACGTATAGATAGATTTGAACTAACGCCAGTACTTTCATTTTTAAGCTTAAGCGGTATTATGATTACCTGTCACTTCCTGTAATCTTGAGTTGCATACTCTTATATTACTAAATGTATATGCTTTTATTATACAGGGGCCTGTAGATGGCATAATGAATCGCCCAAACTGGTTGCTTTCAGAATAATATAAAGTATCTTAAAATGTCCGTAAAGTTTATTGACACTGAAAAGTACATACTAGCTGATGTCCCCTGGTTGTATAGGACCAACTGAGATTGTGTGAAGTTTTGTCACCTGTACTGGAATAAGACCATACCCCACAGATTGTCAACCACAATAGAGGATTCCTGTGTTGTTCTTTCATAAACAGTTTGATACAGTGTTTTCCATCTGTAACACATCCAAGCAACGTATGACTACAGCTCTGTACACCATCATGCATTATGTTTTTCTACTATAAATTCGAGGTCTATCAGGTGCTATACTGACATTAACACATTTCTATCCCTTGGCTCTAACAGAAAGGTGGATATCACATGGTGTAAACTATGCTGCTCCCACAGTACAGGGAATGGCAGAAATTAAAACCAGAGGTGATGTTTCTTATTGACGAAAATGTAGAAGACATCACAACATATGGAATCTGGAGGAATTTGTGGCATTATGGAGTGTTTTCAAACAGCTGTACAGAGATGATGATCTGTACATTTAACCTTATCTTCCACTGTGCTGTGTAGCATATACTCAGTGTTCCACGAAGACTCTGTCAATCTAATGTTGTAAAACACAACTTCACAGCACTACATGATATCGAGACCGAAAGAAATGTGCACTCTATCCCATTCAAGTGCTGTAACTATCACCCGCAAAAATTAGCCGCCAACTGGAGTGGTAAAACTCCTTTAAATTACACATCGGACATACAGATCAGAAAAATTCGATGGCTAAGGAGCGTTCCTCAAACGATAGTAAATCATATATGTGATGATCGACGAAATTATGTGTGTTGAGGGATATCTAAAACGCTCCGAAAAGTGCCAAAGCGCTAACCTCAACTGAAAAAAATCACATACATTTACTATAGTAGTCTGACGCTGTTCATTACAGCAACATGACGCAGCACTGCTAGTGAAATAGGAGAAGTGGACTTATTCAGACTAAGGATGGTCTTATCTCCTGAGCTGGAGAGGCACTCAATGTCTTGATATAGGTAAGAAAAGGGGATGTATATTATTTCACCTACTGAGAATGCTATGGAAGTCACGGGCCGCAAAATAAGAAAGATACTGGTTCAAATGGTTCAAATGGCTTTGAGCACTATGGGACTTAACAGCTGAGGTCATCAGTCCCCTAGAACTTAGAACTACTTAAACCTAACTAACCTAAGGACATCACACACATCCATGCCCGAGGCACGATTCGAACTTGCCAACGTAGCGATCGCGCGGTTCCAGACTGAAGCGCCTAGAACCGTTCAGCCACCGCGGCCGGTACGAAAGATACTCCCGTAGCCTCAGTATATTATAACTTCCACTTTTATTCCAATGACAGCATAACTATTGTGCAAATACTATTCTCTCTCAGCCCTGAACACAAGAGCTCGCTGTTTGTTACATGGTCCATAGATTTCTGTCAGCAAAATGCCAGGGAATTAATAGCAGGTTGGGGGAGGAGGGGGGGGGGGGGGGCGGTTCTGACTTGGAAATGTATAGAAGTGGAATAGCAACACTTGACTTTGTATTTCAACGAAGCAAAACCTCTGGATAATACTTCTGTCAGCCACGTGATTGAAACTAATTTATTTCTGGAAGAAAACATCCCTGAGAAAAATATGGAGATCTGATATACGTGTATGTATCCGATCCGGTAATTAAGTTCTGTCATCTGATACCAAATGTCACGAGGCACTTGCAGTGAGAAAATCATAATCGATGCTTTGTTGTTAGGGGAACGCAGCAAACAACTAACAATACAGTTGCAAGTACCGAGATGCTCAGTCATCATAGGCTAGATGCTCTTACAAACCAACATCCAATACAGCAGAGTTCCATAATCCAGATCAAGGAGCAGAAAATGAGATAACACTGGAGAGTCGATATGGCTGCAGCTTCAGCAACGAAAGAGCAACAGCTGATCAGCAGCCGTACCGGGCATTTTTTCACTGCGGAGTGTCAGTGGCTATCCTCCATCGCTAGTCTGCAGCTACTTCTGGGCTTGCGGGTGCCGAAGGCGGAATTATGCGCCATACAAATAGAATCAACGCTGCTCTCTGAGAACGACTCCATATCCCTGGAGTGGTGAGACACTTGAATTGGTAGTAGCAGGTAAGCTAGTTTACTTACGTATTTATCTGTTTCATATATTATTATAAATCAAGTAGATAATAGGGATTAACTAATGTTTTAGTTCTCTTTATATCAGTTGATGATGAAGGACGGTTAGAGTCGGTTGTGCGCAATGGAACTATGTTGCACGAATTTCAGTTACTTTCCTATTCTCTCACGATTTACTCTTTATTTGTGCCTATGAAACTTGTGCTTATTTTTTTTTCATTCTCTCCATTTTGCTAGACAAATGTTACCCTCTCACAGATATATCGGTTTCATTTGTTAAAATCGCGCCAACTTCGTCTATGTACTTCATCGTTCTACAGTGGCCATGAAACTTCAGTTAGTTAAATATTCAACGGATAACGTTTACGTTACTTCGAACCAACTCACTCGGTGGAGACGGGGGCTGACATTTTGATTATTCATGACCATAACCAAACGTTCGGTGCAGACTGTTCTTTAAAGTGGGGTTGAAAGACAACCTGCATTGAATGAGAAAAGAGACTGGAACCTTTGTTTCATCGACAGCAAATCGTAAATCTTTAGAAGTATCTGTTTTTATAATTCTCGAAAAATGTTCAAAATACGGTTATATAATATAAATTATTGGTATGCAAACACATTTTGCCTTATGGTGAACACTGAAAACAATTAAGATTTTCCTTTGGTCTCCTACGTACAAACGAATTTCAGTAACATAATGGGATATGGACAAGGGTTACTCTCAGTTACGTGCAGTAGATCAGAATACATCACAATAGGCACACATGGGCACGCAAACGCATGGATGTGGGGGCTGGGGTGGGGTTAATAATCAGACTAATTGTGCCAGCCTACGCTGTCAAAAACCTAAGTAAAACGAAGATTCCTAACAGGACTAGTGCAACTGCACATTGACTGTTATATTTTTCACCACTAGGATCATACACTGTACCTGAAATTGCTCCCTTAAAGAGAGAGAAGGTGATTTGTCTAAACAACTAAAATCTTACGAGAAGTTCAAATTCTAAAGTACGTTAATGAGTTGGTTTTTAATGATGACTACCTTATGTTATTACTTCATGCCAAGGTACGGAAACAAACCATTTGAAGAAGCAAACAGGGAAGCAAAACATGCAAAACACGCAGAGTGAATACGCAGCATCCGTTAATACAAAGACAAGTAACCGAGAAACACCGTTTTGTTACGCTTAATGTGGCTGAGGATTTGATACCATAAGAAGTTGAGTAATATCTGAACTACTTTCGATTCAGATATTACACGAACCATTGCTGCACTACATTGTCAGTTCTTACAAAGAAACAAGTTAAAATGGAACGAAAATCCTCAAGCAAAGGTTCTCAGATTTATGCAAATCACTTTTAGAACTCATTATAACAATTTCCAACACTCTAATGCCTGATGGGAGCTTCGAATAGATGTCACATGCACACGTGGTGGCCTCTGTGACTTACAGTGTACCTAAAGTGGGATACCTGAAAGACTGTAATTTTTTAAATAGTTTGTCTCCCTCTCTCTCTCTCTCTCCCTCTCTCTCTCTCTCTCTCTCATGATTTACAGGAAGATAAACTTAACTAGATTATACAACATGTGGTACAGAATCAATGTCATCTCGGTAATTTCAATTTTTTTAATTTCATTTGTCAACAGTTTTTTAATCACTTCTCTTGTTTCGGACGCCTCCATGGCATGATAGGCTATTTGATGGAGACGCTCCGTCTTTTGTGTGAAGAAAAAAAAGTGTAAACGTATATCAATAAATATTCAATAGAGCGATTATTGCAAATTTGGAGAGCTATTTTATTTAGTTGGAGGAAAAACCTACGTCTACTGAGATTCCTACTACAAGAAATTTATATCACAAATGCGATGCCTTATGGATGCTAATATGAGGAAAGCCGCATAAGAAGATTTAAGAGCTGCTACAATTAAGAAGAAACGACGCAAAGCGATAACTTGCACGAACGTTACTACAAGACATTAATGAGCGTTAGCACTCTTACAGGTAAACGCAGCAATAGTAGCTGTTCAGTCTGCAGTTCTCCCTACGTGTCTTTAAAGATCTACCATTATTTAGCCAAAAAAAAAAAAAAAAAAATCACGTCGCCACTATTTCAGCAGGCTACCGACGACAGGACCGAGCTGAAACAATATATACGTGGCTAGATAAAAATGTTATGTAGTAGTAGTAGCAGTAGCAGTAGTACCGTTCTAAAAATTGTTTCAATGTTATGTAAGCCATAACGCAGCCAACAATTAGTCGCCATTTAGACACAGAATAGATTGGACAAAAAAGTTTTTAAATGTCTTGTAGTATATTGGAACGGTGATTACTGCTTTAATTTGCCACACAAGTTTCTTTTAATTTGCCAACATGGAAGCAGCCTGTGAAGTTGTTGTTCAGAATAGTGAATAAAATTTAGATGCAGAAAATGTCGCTGCGCAGACCAGGACGACAAATGCTAGGGAACCACGAGATGGATACCAACGGGATAGCCACAAGTTTTATTTCAACTCGGGGAGAAAAATGTACTGATGGGCGACGTAAAATTATCAACAGTATACGAAATCAACTCACAAGCAACCCCAGGGGGCATTTTCCCCAAGATAATTGCGGAAGACATGCTATTGTGTATTCTTGAAAATATATTTCTTCGTGGTCTGTGAACAGACCCCTATCACGTCTGAATAAATCTGAAAGACACACAAGGAGCTGGAGCGTCATCAGTGTCCGAAATGCAGGTAATGCTAAAAACTATTTGTGACCTAAATACGAACATACACAGTTTCCGCGCAGACTTGTATAATGACGTAAGAAACTAGTATGACGGACGATTTAAGCACGAAGTTGGGCCTGGACCTGCACAAATTTGGCAATAGATTTACTCACAGATTCGTTCACTGGCTTAAAAACGCTAGACCAGAAGTTCTCGTCTATAATTTAAGACCAAAAGGAAACCATGGACAGGCTCACCAGTACAACCGAAATTCGGAGTAATTTACAAACAGCACAGGCCGTAATCACAGAAACCGTGAAGTTTGTGCAGGACAAAGTCACGGAACTGCAGTTAGTTTGCCAGGATTCATCGGATGATCTGAAACATCTATTAGAAGAGGTGGAACACTTGAAACTAGGTCTCGAATTAGCGAAAAAAATATCTGGAAAGTATATACAAGGATATGAAGACATTAATCGAAGGAACCGATGTTGGTTTCTTAGATAGCGGCATTACTCCTGCAGAGATGTTCTAGCAAGAGCGTAAATGAAGGAGTATGACACGGAAGTAAAGTAAAATAATTGCTAAAATAGACTCAATAATCATCTTGTGGTGAAGTTCTTCTTGTTGTTTCCGTGCTTGCTAAGAAAATGGGATGAGAAGTTCCGCCTCATGCAAGACATTTTTCTTCTTGTTTCACCCATACATGTTGCAGCACTTTTGTGCTATCGTCAGTGGTTCTATTTTTATTTTTAACTGTAAATTTGTTGTTAACATATTAACATTTGCGTCGTTTACAACATTATGTAAAAGGTGCATTTATAACTTAATTGGCGAAAAGTAAAATACCTTACATGATGTTATTGTCCTCTTGTTTTGGTAGCTGTTCTGCTACACAATATACAACGCATCATCTGCAAACAGCAAAACGTAATTTATTTTCTGTTTGTTATGCATTTACGAACGGAAATAAGACTTTATCACGTTTTCTTTCTGTAACTTACAGTTTTGAAGTTGTGGTACGTTTTCCTGTATTGTTGGCGAAATAAATAGGCTTACGTCTTTGCCTGTGTTTGCGTGGCAATGCAGTTTCCGATTACTCAAAACACAGGCGATGTTTTCACTGCCATTATGTGTTGTTGTGGCTGTGTGGCGTTCATTTGTTTCGTAGCGTGTTCTGCTGGGTGAGGCACGCGAGTTTGAGTTGTATTTGGTGTTAGTGGTGTGTGGTTTATGTGGGTTTGCGTGTGTGTGATGAGTACTGGGACAGAGAGAGAGAGAGAGAGAGAGAGAGAGAGAGAGAGAGAGAGAGAGACAGAAAGAAAGAAAGAAAGAAAGAAAAGAGAGAGAGAGAGAGGATTTGTTTGTGTGAGTGTGTGTGTTTGTGTGTGTGCGTGTGTGTGTGTGTGTGTGTGTGTGTGTGTGTGTGTGTGTGTGTGTGTGTTACTTGTATAGTTCTTCTATTGTGGCGAAGAGTTTTGTTGCACAGTGATGTGTATTCATTGAGTACTTTCTTTCCTTGGGCTATTGATTTTTGGATGTGGTAGTTTTCTTCTATAGTTAATTTTTGGTATAGGCTGCTGCTGCTTTTTAGGATGTGAAGGTCAGTTTCAATGTTTTTTGGGTGGTGGTTGTGTGCTACCAGGTGGTCTGCAAATGTTGAGTGTGTGTTATCGCTTTTCAGTGCTCTGAGATGTTCATTATACCTGGTTCGGAAGGTCCTGCATGTTTGGCCCACATATACAGATTGACAGCGGTTGCAAGTAACTTGGTAGATGCCGGACTGGCTGTATTTGCCAGTGTTGGTGGTAATTCTCCCGAGACGGCTCTGTATTGTGTTGTTGGTTCTGTATGCTATGTTGAGTCCTTGTTTCTTTAGTATATTACCCACCCTGTCTGTGACTTTGTTGTTGTAAGTCATTATGTGCCATTTGTTGCTTACTGTCTGCTGATTTGTTGTGTGATGAGTTGCGTTTGTATGTGTGTGTGTCTCATGGTTATGTGCTGTTTGTTTTTGTATTTTGTGGTTTATTTTGTCTACTCTCTTTGCGCAATATCCTTTCTCCTGTGCAATTTGTTTTATTGTGTTCAGTTCTTGTGTGTAGTCATGCTTATTCATGGGCATATTGTTCAGCCTGTGAAGTAAATATCTGAAGCTGACTTCTTTGTGGGTTATCGGGTGATTGGACTGGTTATGAATAATGGTGCTGGTGAGTGTGGGTTTTCTGTAGATTGTGAATTCATGTTTGTTGTTTCTCTTGTGTATAGTGAGATCCAAGAAATTATGTTTTTCATCTGTTTTTTTTTTTTTTTTTTCTATGGTGAATTGTATTTGTGGGTGGATGTAGTTTATGTTATCTTGAAGTTCTTTTATGCGAGACAGTGGATCATTTATTAAGCAAATTATGTCATCTACGTATCTGTACCAATATATTATTTTGTACTGTTTTGGTATTACTATTTTGTCAAAGATTTGTTTTTCTATCTGGTTGCGGAAAATGTCAGCTAGGAGGCCACTGATTGGGGATCCCATGGGTAGTCCATCTTGTTGAGAGTAAAATCTGTTGTTGAATGTGAAGTAGTTCTGTTCTGTGATGAGCCTGAGTATGGCTAATATTTCTTGTATGTTTGTTGTGGGTATGTTTCCTCGCAGTTGGAGGTTTTCTTTCTTTTATATTGATGGTTTCTTCTGTTGGGATGTGTGTGTACATTGAAAATATATCAAATGAAAGCAATGTTGCTGTGTTTGGTATGTTTTCATTTTTTATTTTTTCTATTAAGTCACTTGAGTTCTTTAGACTTCTGTTGTCAGTGTATTTGTATATAGTCTGTAGCAGAGTGTGTGTGTGTTTGGCTAAGTGGTATGTTGGTGCTTTAGTGAAGTTTATTAATGGACGTATGGGTATTCTGGGTTTGTAAACTTTAGGGCATTATTTTAGGGTGGGGGCCTTGGGATTTTTCTGTATCATTTTTTAAATCTGTGTTTCTGTGAAAATTGTTTCTACGTTTCTCAGGGTATTCTCTAACTTAGTTTGGTATCGGTTGGTTGGGTCACTTGTTAATTCTGTGATGTAGTTGCTTTGGATGAATTCTAATGTTTTGTGAATGTATTCCTGTTTGTTTATGACTACTATTGAATTACCTTTGTCAGATTTCGTGATGTTGGCATTTTCTTGTGTAATTTATTCTCTAGTTTTTTGTAGGTTTTTTCTTCAGGAGTCCTAGTGTTTTCTTTTATGGTGGTTTTGTTCTCTCTGATTATGTTTCTTATTTCCTCAGCAACTAGTTCTCTTGTTAGGTTTGCATTGAATTCAGGTGTGTTTAGTTTTTCTTGTTGCTTTATGACGTTTCCAGTTTCTGTTATGATATTTTCTACTGTCCTGTGTGACACCATTGTGTTAATGTTACGTTTGAGACCCTTTTCAAGTAGGCTGCGTTTCTGTTCATATAATTTTATGTCTGTTAGATTAATCACTCTTTTGTGAAAGGTGTGTTTGTTGTATTGGTAGTGGGATTTGTGGGTGTTTGTGTGATTTAACGTTTTTGTGAGTTTCTTTTATTGGATTTTCTGTTTTCTGCCTATTATGGTCTCAGTGTATGTTCTAACCCTGTACATTAGTTCATCAAAAAATGGTGGGTATGTTATGTGATTAGCTAGTTCTAAATGCAATCTGTATAATTCAATATTCAGAGTCTGTTTTTTGGAATACAAAGACGGAGCCGGCCGGAGTGGCTGAGCGGTTTTCGGCACTACAGTCTGGAACCGCTCTAACGCTACGGTCGCAGGTTCGAATCCTGCCTCGGGCATGGATGTATGTGACGTCCTCAAACTCGCTCGCATCACCCAGCAGAACACGCTACGAAACAAATGAACGCCACACAGCCACAACAACACGTAATGGCAGCGAAAACTCCACCTATGTTTTGAGTAATCGGAAAAACTGCATTGTCAAGCGAACACAGGCAAAGAAGTAAGCCAATTTACTTCGCCAACAACACAGGAAAACGTACCACAACTTCAAAACTGTAAGTTACAGAAAGAAAACGTGATACAGTCTTATTTCCGTTCGTAAATGCATAACAAACAGAAAATAAATTATGTTTTTCTGTTTGCAGATGACAAGTTGTATATAGTGTGGCAGAGCAGCTCCCATAATAAGTGGACAATAACATCATGTAAGGTATGTTACTTTTCGCCAATTAAGTTATAAATGCAACTTTTACATAATGTTGTAAACGACGCAAATGTTAATATGTTAACAACAAATTTACAGTTAAATATAAAAATACACTCCTGGAAATTGAAATAAGAACACCGTGAATTCATTGTCCCAGGAAGGGGAAACTTTATTGACACATTCCTGGGGTCAGATACATCACATGATCACACTGACAGAACCACAGGCACATAGACACAGGCAACAGAGCATGCACAATGTCGGCACTAGTACAGTGTATATCCACCTTTCGCAGCAATGCAGGCTGCTATTCTCCCATGGAGACGATCGTAGAGATGCTGGATGTAGTCCTGTGGAACGGCTTGCCATGCCATTTCCACCTGGCGCCTCAGTTGGACCAGCGTTCTTGCTGGACGTGCAGACCGCGTGAGACGACGCTTCATCCAGTCCCAAACATGCTCAATGGGGGACAGATCCGGAGATCTTGCTGGCCAGGGTAGTTGACTTACACCTTCTAGAGCACGTTGGGTGGCACGGGATACATGCGGACGTGCATTGTCCTGTTGGAACAGCAAGTTCCCTTGCCGGTCTAGGAATGGTAGAACGATGGGTTCGATGACGGTTTGGATGTACCGTGCACTATTGAGTGTCCCCTCGACGATCACCAGTGGTGTACGGCCAGTGTAGGAGATCGCTCACCACACCATGATGCCGGGTGTTGGCCCTGTGTGCCTCGGTCGTATGCAGTCCTGATTGTGGCGCTCACCTGCAAGGCGCCAAACACGCATACGACCATCATTGGCACCAAGGCAGAAGCGACTCTCATCGCTGAAGACGACACGTCTCCATTCGTCCCTCCATTCACGCCTGTCGCGACACCACTGGAGGCGGGCTGCACGATGTTGGGGCGTGAGCGGAAGACGGCCTAACGGTGTGCGGGACCGTAGCCCAGCTTCATGGAGACGGTTGCGAATGGTCCTCGCCGATACCCCAGGAGCAACAGTGTCCCTAATTTGCTGGGAAGTGGCGGTGCGGTCCCCTACGGCACTGCGTAGGATCCTACGGTCTTGGCGTGCATCCGTGCGTCGCTGCGGTCCGGTCCCAGGTCGACGGGCACGTGCACCTTCCGCCGACCACTGGCGACAACATCGATGTACTGTGGAGACCTCACGCCCCACGTGTTGAGCAATTCGACGGTACGTCCACCCGGCCTCCCGCATGCCCACTATACGCCCTCGCTCAAAGTCCGTCAACTGCACATACGGTTCACGTCCACGCTGTCGCGGCATGCTACCAGTGTTAAAGACTGCGATGGAGCTCCGTATGCCACGGCAAACTGGCTGACACTGACGGCGGCGGTGCACAAATGCTGCGCAGCTAGCGCCATTCGACGGCCAACACCGCGGTTCCTGGTGTGTCCGCTGTGGCGTGCGTGTGATCATTGCTTGTACAGCCCTCTCGCAGTGTCCGGAGCAAGTATGGTGGGTCTGACACACCGGTGTCAATGTGTTCTTTTTTCCATTTCCAGGAGTGTAGAATCACTGACGATAGCACAAAATTGCTTAAACGTGTATGCGTGAAACAAAAAGAAAAAAGGTGTCTTGCGTAAGGCTGAACTTCTCATCCCAAAATAGACTCAGTTGTTAAAAGAGCAGATGAGCGAATCCGCCAGTAGCTCGTGGGTGGCAGCGGTAGCTCAAAGGACCCGACCGCAACTAACAATCAAAGCCGAGTAGATAAGTACGTCCTGAGGCGGGAATAATTACACCCAATCACCTGCGATTATACCCCACTGTGAAGAAAGAGAATATAGTTTGCAACATCTAATACCAAGGGCTGCACCGTTATATGTTGCGTACAATCTCATGCACCCAGAGACGGTGTCACTTCCTCTGATTAAATCACCTTGTTCGTCATCTATTTAACAAACGAAGGCCTACTCAGGCACATGCAATTTCCGTTATATTCGACTGAGGGCAAGAAGACAAACACTGTCGTACAGATAAGTGCATTCCGGGGCGCGCTAGCACGTAACTGAACGGAAGCACAAAAGATCAGATTTGTAGTAGGCTATACTCATGGCGACGCTTTGCTTTGGGCTACTAACGTGGCTGAGGGTTGCCACGCCTAATGAAAACTTTAGTAAGCTTTCTTTGACCAATTCTGGTCTGTCGCTGAACAAGAGAGGTTGCATCGTGAGGAGTTTAGCCCTCAGCCCTTTCGTAGTAAACAGGGAGGATTGCACCAGTACATCGAAAAATATCTTGATAAGATGCGTTACTGAATAAATCCAACGTAACATGTTGCCCTATTAAGGATACTCAATAGTCGGTTGCCGGCAGATGTGAAGGAAAAACTGTTGACAGTTCCAGAGAACAATCTGGAGCACCTTCTCTGTCTTCTCAACTCGATCGATCTCATTTATGAAGAAGGGAAGCCTCCAACTGAGAGGAATATACAGCCTGATACATCGCGTAATGGAAACTACTATAACAATAACTATAACAGTGGAAACAACAAGCACGGTTGACGCCTCGGCAAAGTAACGAAAATAATAACTAAGGTAAGAGACCAAAGTACGGATACCAAAGTTGGGGTTTCAGAGAACGTGATCCACGTGACCATGACTCAATACCTATGAAACAAAGGGGTCCAGATACTATATTCTAAGATCCACTGCCAGTAGACAATAAAATAGATATGGTAATTTGCCAGGACATAACGACAACAGGAGGCGACCTGACAGTAGTAACAATGGTTACAGACAAGGTGACAGGGGATAAGTACAGGAGGGAAGACAAGGACAAAGGGAAGACATCACTACAGAGTGCACCTGTCTGGTAGTAGAAAACTGATTGTCAATTGTTTAATGTGGATGGATGATTTCAGGCTATTCAAGGTAGAGATTGATGTAGGTGATGGTAAGTATTATTTCACAGTGGATGAGCAAGAGATATCAGTAGTTTGGTGAGGGCAAGAACAAACCATAACAACCGCAAACGACATGGTAATATAAAAATACAATTGTAACCTGATATATTATTAATTGATGAAGAAAAAGACGAACACATTAACTGAGAGAGCATAGATGTATTATCAGTACAGGCAAACAGAGGAGTTACAGTTTTTCATCCCACAATAAGCTCATGTGTTTTAGAAACGACCAGTAGCAATAAAATGTTATGTCTACAACATAGTTGTCTATCTCCATGAAACATATCGTTATTCGTTTTACTCCACGTCGTGGTCAAAAAACGAAGCAGTAAGTAAGGAAATGGAACACATGATCGACTGGGGGCTGGGTGATAGAACATTCTCACTCATGCTACTATAGTCTCGTATTAGGAATTGCAAGGCCAGATGGCACCATGATCTTAATACTTGACGGAAGATATATAAACAGAATTATCGTCTCAATGAAGACACGATCAGAGAGTTTAGAAGACCACCTGTTGGAGTTCGATTTCTTACGGCGATCGACCTCAAAGAACCTGCTGGCATATAGCATTGCACCATAAGAGCAGAAATTACACAGCATTTGTGTGTGGTGGAAGGAGTTACGAATTTTGTGTGTTATCTTTTGGCTAAAACGCAAGAGCCGTGTCTTCATCGCAGCCCTTGGTAAGGTATTGGGACCAGAGATCCTTAGGCTAGTTAGGGTATTATTGCCGACCTTTGATTGCAATTCCCACATGAGAAGAATACCTCCGCGTAACAGCACAGGTACTTTACCGTTTCACTGAGTGGGGGTATGGGCTGTGTAGGGAGGGAGGGGTGAGGAGGGAACGACGAACTTGAGAAAATTCGAATTCGCAAAAGAAAGGATAAAATTTTTAGGACACATCATTTCGCTTGAAGGGATCTTGCCAGACCCTGGGAAAGTGTATGTCATTAGATACTTTCCATCTCCACAAAGCAGGAAACAGCTCAAGGTGTATCTAGGTCTGGCCACCTTCTTTAGGAAATTGGTGTCTGACCAACTCCTAAATGCCGATGCACTGTTGAACTTACTAAGAAAAACAGTACTTGGTTATGGACAAGTCACTCGCAAAATGATTTTGAAAACATAAAGGAGACATTTGTTGAAGCCGATATTATAAACCACCCTAATGCGAACCAGAGATTTTGACTAGTTACAGACGTATCATCAAAATATCTGGGGGCATGTCTTCTCCAAATTAAGGTGCCAATTGGTAAACAAACACCAAGCATTGTGTGTTTCGTTATTAGAACGCTTACGGCGAGCGAAACGGCGTTCTCTGTAACCGAAATCGAAGCACACCCTGTCGCGTGTGTGTTTCTAAAATTTAAATGTTATTTATGTCGCTGGTGCGCGAAGATTTACTGCAGGGCTCCCCAACCTTTTCAGCTGGCGGACCCCTTCTTCAGTCGAAAATCCATGGCAGATCCCTAGTCAGTCAAGAGCATAGTAACTTTAAATTTCAGAGTGAAACCCATGGCAACTGAAAGCTTCTTAATGCAAGTGCCATGTTCCCAATGCCCCCCCCCCCTCTGCCCCCCTGCCACCCCCATGAAAACAACTTGAAATTAACGATCCAGTTTGAATTCCCACTTTATCCAGACACTTACTAATGGATTTACTCCCTTTGCTCACCACACTATAGCCTGATTAAAATTACTTGGTAATTGGAATTTCCCACGATGGAGTTGTCTTCCTCCAAGAGCAATGAACGTCACATCCAAATTGTTCGCTGTTGACAAGCTTCCGCTTATGGTCTGTTCACTTCCACTATTTGGCTACTGTTGTGTAAGGAGCATGCATATTTCGTAACAGTCGTGCATGTGTGCGTGTGTGTGTCAACTGGAAACTTCCCTTGTTGTGAAGGCGATGGACAAACTGCACCCTTCTTCAATGATCCTGACTTCAGCCAGCGATCCATATTAGAAGTAATAAACTGGTCAAAAATCTACTTATGAAGTAGGTAGTGCACTGACAAAGCAAGTTTAACGCTGTGATTGGTCGACAAAGCGCGCTCCGCGCACGCATAAAAGGTTTCAGGGCATCTAGCGCCGTGAGCCGGCGCACAAACGACCCCCGTATTGTTGTGAAACATTCGATCAGAGAAGCCGCATTCTCCGGCACTAAACTGTGTGTGTGTTCTCACTTAGGAGCCGCAAAGGCTGCTTGAGGATAGGACCTGAAGTAAAAGTACACACGTTTTTCACACGAAAAAAAGTAGTTATGAATTTGATTTTCACATTTTTATTTAATAATTTTACTCATTATTTTACACGATTTGGTGAAAGGTGGCCGCGGACCCCCTAGAAAGAGCTGGCGGACCCCTTAGGGGTCCGCGGACCACAGGTTGGGAAGCCCTGGTTTACTGTAATCATCAAGCCTTCTCGTTTCTCTTGACCTGCAAACTAATACAGAGGAAGATAGTTCGGTAATGACTATATTTACAAGAATTTAGTTTTGAAGCAGTGTATGTTAGGGATGCACTATCGAGACTACCACATGATTTGAATAGATTTTTGTATTTTACTGAACAGACCTCAGGTATTGGAGTCCTACTAATGCGCGTCAGAACTCATCGACCTTACTATATAAAAATGTGCACAGCCTAGTACAACTGCAAGAAGAGAATCAGTTCTGGCAAAAGGTAAGTAATCTAGGGACACAAATGTAAACAAGTTCTACACGATGTACCAAGAAGCGCTCTTTCATAGACCCACACCATTTCAAGAAAACTGGTGTATGCGCTTACCAATATACGTTCTTAACTTTATTAAGCACTCTCGTAACTTGTGGAATACTACAGTGTCTCCATACGTTCGGGAAAATTCACCATCTATTTCTACTTTCCGAATACGAGACGTAGGATACAACTATTGATAAGAAAGTTGAATGGCTGACATGCAATCGTTCCTTCAAAAATTGTTCAAATGGCTCTGAGCACTATGGGACTTAACTTCTGAGGTCATCAGTCGCCTAGAGATTAGAACTAATTAAACCTAACCAACCTAAGGACATCACACACGTCCATGCTAGAGGCAGGATTCGAACCTGCGACCGTAGCGGTCGCTCGGCTCCAGACTGGAGCGCCTAGAACAGCACGGCCACTCCGGCCGGCTATCGTTCCTTCGAAACCACTTGAATTAGTAACAATGGACGCTTGCTAATTAAATATGTAATAGCATTGTACGAAGTCTTTTCTGAGTACCTCAAATTATATGCTGTAAAGCCAGTAACTTATAGCCCGATCGTAGGGGAAATTGTGGAGGATTACTGCCAAGAAATGCCTAGGATAATCTTGACAGATAATGCGTCATATTTCACCTGTAAGAAGTGGAAAAAATTGTTTATAAATACAATAAAAAACATAGCAGTATCCCTTTTTCACCCCGAGGCCAGTCCCATAGTGAGAGTATTCGGAGAGATTAAGCGATTAATCGGTACATACATTCTACAGAGAGACACTACCGTACGTGAATTCAACTCGTGTCACCATTTCACCATTTCAGCAGACTGTGAGTAGTTTATCACACACATCTATTGGTTTCACACCAACAGAGTTAATGTTCCACAAACTTACTACGGATGCATGGGCAAAACCATTACCAAAGAGATCGAAGAAACAAATGACAATGGAGAAGAAGGTAAGACAAACTGTAGTAAGCTTAGAGGAAAAGACAGAAGACGTAAAAAATTATATGATAAGAGGTTAGAATGTATAATTTTAAATTGGATCAAGAAGTCTTGGTGCGATCCCGTCCATAAACGACAAACTACAAGAGACTAAATCACCATTGGCAACTATAATCTACCGGACTGTTTATTATATGCAGTACTCCATATCGAAGATATTACCAATTAGCGTTTCCAAAACGAAAAGGTATTGTACCCACATAAAGAGCTGAAGGAGTTTGTTTGTTATCAGAAAACTATTTCAGAGTGTATACTCGGAAAAGAAAAAAATATTTCAAGATTTTTCCCGGGTTTCCGGGGTAATAATACACTTTTCTCGGCTGAAAATACACTTCTTTCCCGGTGAGAATCCACTTTTTCCCAAATGAAAATTCACTTTTTATCGAGTGAAATTTTTTTTTCCTGATGGTCACAATATACATTCCCTGAGGGCTGTAAAACATTTCATTCCTTTGAACAGTGATGCTTTTATATATTGGCGTAGAACTTCTCGTCACTCTACGAAACGAAACCTAGTTTTAAAAAAATAAACACAATTTTTTTAAAGAGTTACTCGTGGTGAAAAAATTCTCTTCGCAGATGACAGCAATATTGCAGTCACTGAGGAAACAAGAGAATTCCTTGCAGAGAAAGCAAATGAAACTCCCAAGGAAGTTTATGATTGGTCAATAAGCAATAAAGTGACATTGAACATAAAGAGAACTAAAGCCATGAATATCACTTTGAAGAAGAAAAGTTACGATCTTAAATGATGGCATTTCTACAGACTGTGTAACAAATGCAAAATTTCTGGGAATCAATATTGATTCTCAGTTGAAGTGGTGTGACCACACAAAGATACTGGCAATCAGAATGTCATCAGCATGTTATGCCCTTAGAATTCTGTCATCAGTGTGGAACATGCAGTACCTTTTAGTTACATTCTATTCATATGTACGCTCAGTTCTTAGCTATGGCACTCGTTTTTGGGGAACAAATGCACAAAATATGAACACAGTTTTCAAGCTCTAGGAAAGATAAAAAAAATGGCTTTGAGCACTATGGGATTTAACTGCTGAGGTCATCAGTCCCCTAGAACTTAGAACTACTTAAACCTAACTAACCTAAGGGCATCACACACACCCATGGCCGAGGCAGGATTCGAACGTGCGACCCTAGCGGTCGCGCGGCTCCAGACTGAAGCGCCTAGAACCGCTCCGCCACTCCGGCCGGCTCCAGGAAAGAGCCATAAGAATAATAACCAAAAATAGTAGTCGAGCTAACTGTAAAGACCTGTTCAAAATACTGGGAATTTTGACTGCTCCATGTGAAAACATTTATCAGTCAGTTATACACATCAAAAATAACATTGGTAATTACTTCACAAACAGTTCTGTCCATGACCATGCAACAAGAGCTATACTCAACTTCCATTTAAGAAGAAAAAATAAACATAAAACTCAAAACAGCATTTTATACCAAGGAATAAAACTGTTCAACAAATTACCAAAGGAGATTAAAGAAATTGCAAAAATATACTTATTTAAAAAGGCAGCTAAAAAGTACCTATGTGCAATATATTTTATACACTGAAGGATTACTTAGAAAAAACAGAGTAAGGGTTTGATAAAAAATGTCATTCAAATAAATAATAATGATTATGAAACATCCAACATTCCACACAACACCTTCACTTTATGTTTTTCCGTTCTTTTTTCCTTTCTAGAAATACTTACCCCCCAAGCGAAGCATAGCACTGTACTAACACCTCTTCCTCTTTCTGAGCTCAATATCTTACTGTTTATGGAGGGATGCTCACTCAGTTTTTCAGGACAGCAATGCGAAGCTACAGTACAGAAAATGGCCCAGAGGTCACCAGTGTGTGTGTGTGTGTGTGTGTGTGTGTGTGTGTGTGTGTGTGTGTGTCCGTGTGTGTGTAGTGAGTAAAGTGTTATGAAACAATGTGTACATAGTGTGTGCAGTGACTGACAGTGAGATATGAGTGAACAGTGTGGCATTATATTATATAATAAGTTATTTGTAAAAAAATATTGTATACCTGAAGTAAATCTAATGAATGTCTCTAACTACAAGTCTGTAAGGTATGTGCATAAAATTAGCTTATTTTAAATTCATCTAAACTTGTAAATACTTTGACACGTCCTATATCCTTGCAAAATGAGATCTACTGACGAATAAAGTTACCTCTGAAGTTCGTGGCATATTTTACAAATAAATGATATACACCGCTCTATTATAGCTCTTAGATTGCAAATAAATCTTAAATTGATGCATTCAACATTCATTATACGATCCCTGAAACATAACCTATCAAATGTAACTATGTACAGAAATAAAACATGGACGATAAACAGTTTAGACAAGAAGAGAATAGAAGCTTTTGGAATGTGGTGCTACTGAAGAACGCTGAAGATTAGATGGGTACATCACATAACTACAGAGGAAGTACTGAACAGAACTGAGGAGAAGAGAAATTTGTGGTACAACCTGACTAGAAGAAGGGATGGGTTGGTAGGACACATTCTGAGGCATCAAGGGATCACCAATTTCGTACTGGAGTGAAGCGTGGGGTAAAAATCTCAGAGGAAGACCATGAGATTAATATACTAAACAGGTTCAGTAGGATGTAGTTTACAGTAGTTACTCGGAGATGAAGAGGCTTGCACAGCATAGAGTAGCATGGAGAGCAGCATCAAACCAGTCATTGGACTGAAGACCACAACAACAATAGGTATATTTGTGCCATAAAATATTGTTTATTTTGAGTTTCTGCCATTGACTTGAGAAAATTTGAGGGCTTATAAATGCTTCTTAGAATTTACATGGTTCTACAAATCTTTTTCATGTGTGTGTATTGTCCATTTGGACAATTTGCCAAACTCTTTGGTTCCATCGCCTTTTGAACATAAGAGCCACCATGAAACAACACCGGAATATTTATCCTGAACGCAGAAAGTCAACTATGAAAAGAAAATTCAAAAAAATTATTACATGTTAAACAGTAAAATAGTATCTGGTGTTTCACTTGTCAAAAAAACATTGCATTGTAGAATCCTTCTACTTTTAGTACAAATTTACATGTCTCGTGTTTGGCATCGAGTCAGCACGTATTACCAAAATTAAATCGGAATAATATATATTTTGTGAGTTATTAAGGTCAAACAGCAAAAACGTAGAGGTTATATGTGTTTAATTTAGCGAAAAAATGCCACTGTTGTCTTGGGACACCGGAATGGCAACACCAAGAAAGCAAAAAGAGGCGTCTAACAATAATATCGTCTGGACCACTGACTAAAGCAAAGACCGCACTGCTCCGCTCGTTTCTGACCAAAGAGAGTAAAACAAATTTGTGTGTATTTTCGGTCGGTCCGAGGAGTATGGTTTGGTCCACTGGTCAGTATCATTTGGTCCAGCCGTCTACAGGCGCTTTAGTGAGCGAATCAGATTATTCCACCAAAACAAAAATAAACCTAAAACTCCAGCAGTCCTGTTACCGTTAACACGTAGCTACTTCTTATTTTTCCCATAGTGCTCAGAGCCATTTGAACCATTTTTGAACTTCTTATTTTAATGGCATCCAAACTACATGAAAATCCACAAACCAACCCAGTAAAAATAGTAACACAAACCAGTAACCTGTATTCAATCTTCCATATCTCAACGCTCTACTAAGTATTGACTGATCTCACTCACTATTCAGTATCGGAATGGTATGATATCTTACAGCGTTATTTCGTCATGATTGCATTTATTCTAGAAATAAAACACAACTTGCTTATTTGTAGCTTTTTAGGCAAGATTGAAACCCTAGTCTGTATCAAGTGAAGTATCTAGAAACCGTAGAAATTCAGAAACTTATCACAAAATCGATGTTCGACTTCCCATGCAGGCCGATATCTTCGCATGATAGATAGTTTAAGTTATACATACCTACTCCCTCTCTTTCAGTTAACATACCCTAAAAATCACAGCATCAGCGGACACAGTAACAAACAAAACACCCAAAACACCAATACCACGTACTTCTAAACCTGCACCTTCCGGCAGCTTTGTTCGGATTAAATTACTTCTTTCGTAAATGCAAGAAAGAGCCACACATGGATGCCATGTGGTAAATGGAGACTCAGCATTGTTGTGCTTAAGTTTGGAGAAATAACAACCACTTGTCTAATGTCAGTCGGAATCATTTCTTACTATCTGTCACAGCTACAAAACTGTAAATCATAATCATAAATCTTTCTTTAGTTCACTAACGGAGACATGAAAATTTGTATCAGGCACTACACGGGATGTTTCTATACACCTTGACATCTATCTTATTGTATCTATATCTTGCAGATATCGGTATGAAGCTAGCGGCAAACACCAGAGACGATAAAAGGAAAGATGTGTCGATTGATTTGAAGATAGAGAGAACGAGAGAGAGTGAGAAAGCATATATACAAAACTGAATATGTGTTATATGAACTAAAATATCAGACATGGCATTATTAGTATCGTTACATAGGAAAAATATTTCCCCAATTTCCCTACCACCGAAATTTTTTCCCCAAAATGTTTCCCCAAAGTTTTCGTTTCCCCAAAACGAGCCATAAAAAATTTTCCCTTAAGTTACGAAAAATACGTCACGAGGTCACGATGCTATGCCGGCATACTGATTGGCTCCAAGATTGTTCGACGGTTTCTCGTTAAGAACGCGGTGTGGAGACCGAAATATTCAATAATCCCACTGCAGGGACAATATGCAATAACAAAGTAAAAACTGGACTAAACAGGGCATGTGGAAGAGGAAAATTAAACAAAAAGCTTATTAAGTATTGAAAATAACTAGCCTAAGGACATCACACACATCCATGCCCGAGGCAGGATTCGAACCTGCGACCGTAGAGGTCGCGCGGTTCCAGACTGTAGCGCCTAGAACCGCTCGGCCACCTCGGCCGGCTGTAGGGTAGTAAAAAAAAATAGATAACAATAAAAATAAAAACGCATTAAGTCTGACCAAAACATGAAGGGTATTGACCCAGGCCAGAGACCCAATACAGAAAGTGTAGTGAATAAACCTGAAACAACACCATTACTGTGACTGTCGTCCAGTGAAGGTTGGATAACGCCAGTGTAGAGTAATACAGTAGAAGGGCATTTGTAGCATACCTAATCCTGAGAGACTGTAATTTCTTTCAGTTGTTTGAGTCCCTCTTTTTTCCTGTTTTATTTACAGGGAGTTAAATCTAAAAGAATAAATGTTATCTTAGTAACTTAAATTTTTAAATGCTCATTCGTTAACACTGTATTTATTAATCACTTCTCTTGTTTCGGACGCCTATATGGTAGGTTGTTTTTATAGAGCGCTCCGTCTTTTGTGTGAGTAAAAAAAGTGTAAACTTATATGAAAAGGTATTTAGCACGGCGTAATGTATTCACTATAGCGTTTGTTGCAAGTCTAGACTAGGGATTTATTTATTTAGTTAGTTTGTTTTGTTTAGGACGCAAAAACAACTAAGGTCATTCGCGCCCATGTCAGAACCATAGATCACGAAGACGTTTCATTTAGTTGGAGGGAAAACCTACATGTATTGAGATATATACTACGAAAAATTTATATCATTTACCGATGCGACATGATCGGGAGAAATGTATTTATCTAATAAAAGGAAAGTCTCAGAAAAAGGTTCTGGAGCTGCTACTGTTATGAAGAAATAAGGTAAAGCGGTAATGTCCACGGACATTACTTTGCTAGACAATAATGACATTTAGTACTGTTACAGGTGATCATAACAATAGTAGCTGTTCAGTCTGCTGACCTCCTTAAATTTTTTAAAGGAACTAACATTATTTATAGAAATTTAAAGGAGTAATTAAATCGCGTAGCCACCATTCCGACTCCAGTAAAAGTCACAAAGAAACAACCCAAAATTCATAAAATGACTGAATAAAAAAACTCTTGTCTGCTTTTGTATTCCCTTTTGCAAATATTTAACATGGTAAACATACGAAAAACTTAGATTTTCCTCTAGTTAAGTTCTGCTCCAACAAATCGGTGCGAACATGGGCTATCACCGCCTTTACAAAGATATCTTATAAAATCAACGTTATCCCACAAAAGTTACAGTTAAAATGCAACATCGGCACAGTTTCTCTCAACTGAACAAAGTTTACCTGCAAATATTCCTGAAACGGAATGCAGAGTTGATGGTCAGCTCCCACTCTCAACAGTCACAACTTTAATTACTTAAACCATCAAAATTGTCAAAATTAAATCGCTTTCTAATATTTTAAAACGTAATTTGGGAAAGAAATTTCTGAAACGGTGCTTCGGAGCATAATTATACGGTAGTGAGTCATGGGCAGTGAGGCAACCAGAAAAAAAAGAGAGTCAAAGCGTTGGTGGTGTTATCAAAGAATGTTGAAAATTTGGTGGACTAGTAATTGGCCAACAGCTTAGTGCAGTGGTAACACCGGTTCCCGTCAGATCACCGACGTTAAGCTGTATCGGATGTGGCTACCATTTGGATGGGTGACCGTCCGGATCTGCGGAGCGCTGTTGGTAAGCCAGGTCACTAAATATTTGTGAGGCTAACTGAAGAGCTACTTGACTGAGAAGCAGCAGCTCGAATCACGAAAACTGACAACGGCCGAAAGAGCGGTGTGCTGACGACATGCTCCTCCATATCCGCACCCATTGTCGCATATCGGCTGAGGATAACATGGCGTCCGGGTGGTACCATTGGCCCTTCCGAGTCTTGTTCGGGGGATGTTCATTCAATAAGAAAAGTAATGAAGAAGTTCTCTTCTGAATCGTCGAAGAAGTGAGAATTTAAATAACACAACTAAGAAGTAACAGAATGATAGAACATGTGTTTATATACCATGGAATATTTTCCATAGTACATGGGGGAGCTGTGGAGGAAAAACACTGTTGAAAAAGGTAGAGACTGAAATTAAAGCCAAACGCGGCCGGTGTAAATAAAACTTTTATTACAGTCGTGAAAGACGGAATATTTCTCAATATTACATACGACACCTATGTGGTACTTAAATTAAATCAAATATTGTTATACAGTAAATTTTATATGAAATTTAGGTATCTTGTCCACATTTCATTCTCAACATTGTGGCAACCAAAATCGACCATACGGAAAGTATACGCTATGAAGTTTTACCTCTGCAAACTCTTCAAAATTTCGTGCAATGGTTTACTACATTTAATGCTGCACAATAACTGCGTTGAACATAGAAACAAAACTAAGTCATTTATGGGGGGAAGGTATCAGTCAAGAAGATATGTAAAAATCAAATTTTTGGGCCAAATAGTTTTTGTTAAATCGAATGATAAGTGTGTCAAAGTAGTCGGAACACCATGTGTCTGCACAGGCGAGCAGTGCAGTTATGACAAAATCGCGCACAGCGCGGAATGCGGGGAGCACGTGTCTGCAGCAGCGAAAGAGTTAATGAAGAGACAAAGCACTAGAAATTTCAAGAAATTGCATTTAAACGAAGAAAATTCGTGAAGTAAGACACTTCAATATTGTTTTTAAATAAAGAAAGTGTTTAGCACCTTACAAAGTTTGAACTCTTTACCTTTCGCTTATAAACCCAACGCCTTAACCGTTACGCCATCGCAGCTCGTCTGACAACGTGTCTCCATGAGGAGTATAACAAGTCACGCAGAGTACTGACACTGTTGATATGACTATGAATTACTCACACTTCGTCGAAGTACAATAGGAAATAAACAATTACCGCTGTTCTTTATTGCGAAAAAACGGTTAGTGAGATTGATACAAACACCTTTTCTTGCTATCGCCTGAATTAGGAGTCTTATTGCTTGTTTGGTTTAATTAATTAATATAATATGAAGCAATTGGTACAAATAATGTTTTTTCCAATCTTTCTATAAAAGAATGTCTGCTATCAAGACATTGCTTTAGCTCTATTACTTTATTTATGACTGAACGTTTCTAAAACTGAAGACACTCCTTCGTGCTCTGCTCTGCAGTCGAGATCTGGCAACGTCGTTCTCTGATCATTGGCTGACTGTGTTTTGTGACGTCAGATGCGCAGAACGAACCTAAACTCGGCCGCCAACATAAATGACCTCAGAAGTTATATCCCATAGTGCTCAGAGCCATTTGAACACGCACACACACAAAAACAAAATAATATTTATCTTTCATCATCTTAAAAATACAAGAGTTCCAAGAAAACTCTTTCATTCTACAGGTTTAATTAGATGCTAAAGTTGGTGATAATGTGGAGGAACAGGGGATGGATAGGACGGGGGCGGGGGTACTAGCTAATATCTGATTGCACACGGAGGTGATGGACTAAGAATGGTTGGGAACTGTTTTCTTCACATAATAAGAGTGACGTACATGGAGACTAAACGTGCTGACTTTCCAGACGAACACTGAAGTATACCTGTGTCTACTGATACATATGTATATATTAATTTTACGTCTAGTTTCGTGCCCTGAGGAGAGGGGTGAGTAGTATGATACTTAGTCCTTGTGACACTGTTATTTGAGGTTACAATGTGTGCTTCAAAGTTAAACATACGACTAAAGAGCAGTCACCAATTGAACACAATTCTCTCATATTGAAATATATCGTGATTTTCGCTTTAGGTATTTGCCGGATTCTCATTCCAATACGAGCTCTTTCAGATCCAGATTCTATGAATACCAAAGCTGATTGCTGTATGGCAAAATTTCGTATGCGAAACGGGAAACAGTGGATGCTGATCGGTCGAAGCATTCAGAGCCAGCGGCATTGTGAGTACACAACAAAGGCATCGGACAGAAATGTGTGTGAAAATGCAAATTCCATTGTCAAAAAATGAACAGCATTTGCCCAATGGTAGTCGACACGTTCACGACATCTCTTTGAAGAAGGGGATGTGTTCTGCTTCACCAAATGTCATGTAACGTGTTAAGTATTATCCTGATTGTTGGTTTGCTATTCACAGAACCATTATCTCCCGAATTAGCAATTGCAAATCTTTGTTCGATTATTTCGATTATTTCGTCTTTTTCAGGCGGCCATACACGCGCGAAGATTTGTATATATCGATTTATTTTCTTACGTTTCATACCTGAAGTGCCTTTTTTTCGTTAAAAAACAAGACTATAATCAAGTACAGATTGTCTACGACTTTTCTTCTTAGTCTTCTGTGAGATCCAAACACACACACACACACACACACACACACACACACACACACACAGACAAACAAACGGAAACATAGAAGAGCGCCCATGCGATTGCTGTTCACCTGTATATAGTATCAGATTGCACATCGCTTGGTTGTTGTTTCAGTTTCATTATTCATATTAATGATCTTGTAATACAGGTAATATTTCTCTGTCCCATCTTAATATCAGTATTAAATATGTAGATGAATACTTTTCTGTAAACTTTTCCAGCTGAGGAAAACAGCAGTGTCCAGGGTATTTCGGCCGTTTCTACGAATTTAATAATTTTCGTCCTCAATGTTTACGCCGAAACAAGCCACTGACTTTTCCCTGGAGAAGGAATCTGCGACATGAATGAAACAACACTTATTAGCTTCTAAAGTATTTTATAATATTTTAGATAATACACAGAGAAGGATGTTAATGAGAATGAAACCAACGGCGGAAGGCTACATATTTCTTGTTTAGTCTGTTTCATGGAGGATAATGCTTTGTGGCACAGCGTCGATAGAAGCCGATGTGTAGGGATGCTGTGCAGGAAGGCGACACATCACATAGTCATGCATATCGCGTCCCTTATGCTACCAAAGGCTCTTGAGAAGCTGCGCTACGAACATGTTGCCAGATTTTCCCTTGCTCTTTGCCCCAACATTTTTGTGATGCCTCGCCTTTGTCATGGGTGGAGGTTTGAGTCCTGGTGTAGGTAAAGGTCCGTGTGCGTGGGTTTTCGGTAAACCGTGTGGCCCAAGCTACCACCTTCTTTCTTGAAAACTAGCACAGCTTCCACCTGCCTCATGCTCCATGGTAAATTGAATCTCAAATAGACCCTGTAGAGATGTTTGCGAAAACAATCCAGTTCGTCCTTGTCGTGTTGTCACAAAACAAACATATAACCCACATACCGGAACCAAATATTGGTTTTTTTCCGCAGTTTCCAATGAGTACTCTTCGAATTTTTCCATAAAGAAAATCGGTACAACCCGGCTTAAGCGGCTCCCCATAACAACACCATTCGTCTCTTCATAGAAATCCTCGTTCCACTTGAAATAAGTGGTTGTGAGGCAATATTTAAACAGTTCTGCAGAAGAGCAAAGGGGCCATTGCAGGAGAGGAAAGTCTGACAGAGCAGGTTTGCAGAACACGACATGCAGCAGAAGACCCACCACATTTATTTTTGTAGGACTCAACTACTAGCAGCCACAAGTGGAAACCATGAAAGGTTATAGAGAGGCAAATAAATTGGAAAACACCGCAGGAAATTCAGTAGGAAGGAGGAGGGCGTGCCGTTGAATGAGATCTGGATTCCGATGCTGAGAAAGATGCGTACCCGTCTTACACCATGAGATAATACCAACAGCGGCCGATGGCAGTCGACAGCGGCCAATTTCGGTCGCGCATTCAAAAGATGTAGCGTCACGCCACTGCGCGGAAACAGGCGGAAGCGGAATTTGGTTGAAGTCGGTAGCGAACCGTGGTGTGAATCGGACATTCAAAATAGCTTCGATACCCCATGAAAACTCCTTCCTCAGATGGTGACGAAACGTTGGGTTTTAAGGCGAAATCCATTCGTCCACAGCACTATAGCCCGGAATATTTTATTAACTGTGACATTTCCGGTCGTGGAAATTTACATTTCACAAAGTTTCAGCTATGATAGTAACCCTCCCTCACTTTCCAAATTTATAGAAGCCCCACGGCAAACCTCTCTTGGCTATAGTAGAGTAGATGAGTGGCAATCCCTGAGATCTCCCAGCACTATTGGTAACTCAATTGCTATGTGCAGACGGCCGCAGGCTGAAGAAAACAGTCGTCTATGCGGTAGTGGCTACACTAAGCATTGCCATAGACACATTACAAAATCTCGTTACGTGATGAGTTGAAGCAGATGCGCGAGGCAGCTGCACCAAGCCTCCATAAATGTAAGGATCTTCTTCCGCCTAATTTACCAAATCAGTTCTCGCGTCCCACATACTATTGGCTATAGTGGGTGTTTCATTGTGACTGGAAGATATCTACCCCTAAATATTACTGGTCCACCAAGTCGGACATGTATGGTGGACGATCGTAACAAAGGACACAGAAAGTTGCTTTTGGATGTTTCACATTCCAATGCGCTCATCTGTGACCCGGCATTGTCTTAATGAAGGAGAGGATGGTTCCTGTCTAGACGAACTCTTCGAATTCGAAACTCGGTTACAGCAAACTGTTTCTCACACTCTGACATAGTTACGTTACACACCGTCATGTTCCACGCCACAATCCAGAGCATTCTAGCGGCAGAGAACTGCAAATATATAGACATCAAGTATAAAAAGTAGGATGTTAATAACATTTGTTTTATTTAAAAACATTTAGAATTATTCAGGAAATCATTGACAGGCATTCATTACTTTACAGCACGCCCTCTTTGGATGGTCGTTGTGTGCTTCGCTGGAGAGCGAGTACAATTTTGTTGATGCCCTTTTTCTCTCCACACTTAAAAATTAGCCACTCTGACTGTCGATTCAGTGTAGACGTCCTTCAAAGTGTCGATGATAGCTCATTAGACGTGCCTGTATCATATGAAATGTTTTTAGTCCATTTGAATTCTGGTGTACGAATATCTACTGCATTATAATGATTTCCTCTACTTGCTAAATACTGTCATAGACTTTTTGGTAACTTTGCTGGAAGAAATCACTGATCAAAATAACATATTTGAAACTGATCATGAACCACTCTAAATCACAAAGGCACGTTTATTAGGCGGTTATCGATTCCGACCATCACACGTTCATCTTCAGACCTTCAAAACCGCAGTATTATACAGGATACAAATGAGAGGGATACACTAAAAGTACCTAAAATTAGCTATAAAATTAGAAATCATAGATGTACCCAGACTTTTGAACAATGGCTGTGCACGGAGCATGAACGGTTTAATGAAAATAGTCAAGTACTGGAGGCTCTGCCTAGAGCTGACAGCATGATGTCAGTGTTAGCCAATTAATAAGCTGTATCCTTTCATTTATATATCCATCTATAATTGTTGATAGTAATATCAGATAATAACAAAACTGGTATGAGAACCTTGCAGTATGAAGATAAATATGTGTGTATATTTCCAAACTATTGAATGTGATACGAAGTGGAAAAATGAGTTATACGAAAAATCAATGAAGCAAGATGAATCCATGATGAACAAGTGTAAATTATTACTGTAGGGATATGATTGACCTAATGTCCCAGTTATTTATGAAATGTAATGACGTTATACAAATATGTCAGAAAACTTCAATAATTCCTTTTATATTATCATAACTGTAATTTTTTAAAGGTATAATCATCTGTACTATCTTCCTTACGACTGCTTTGTTAGTTATTAGTTTATGATTGATTTCCCGAATAATTTTTGATCTATTGTTGTTTTTAATTTTTATTTTGTAATAATACTTTTTAGCTTTAACTCTATTATCACAATTTTCTGATTTTATAAGGTGTGAGCATTTCATCGGTAGTCACACATCGAATGTTAGCACTTTTCATTTCTGAAATTAAATTATATTTAAAGCTTTTTTTAAAAAGAGTGTTTTACCAGAAGTGAAAATAATATTCATTTAGTTAGTTAATCTGGGGAAAATGTCGTGTACAGTTGGTGAAGCATCTTCTGAAAATAAAATTCATTGATTAACAAAACGTTAATTTTCTTATTGTGACTATTGGAAATAGTTTCTCATAAGAGATTAATTTTCTTCTCTCCAAACGAAATTATTAGTGAGAATATTAGTGGTGTGAACTGACTGCTAATATGTAGGTGCATGTTATATGTTTCAAGATTTAATGTGCCTTTTTTACATGTGTTTATTTTCAAGTCTTAACAAAAGAATACTAATCATCTGTGATAAAAATTTAGATGCATTTGAACTGATATTAAAATAATTTTCAATATAATTATAATAGACGTGCCTTTGCGATGTACAGTGTTTCATAATTTATTTAAAACTTTTCATAGTCTCATCCGTTTGAAAACTCTTTGTAGAAGTTTGAGTACGGGACATTATCGTACTGCTGACCGATCACGGTAATCGTTCCTTTCGATAACTTGCCTTCCATTTCATCCTCTCGAAGGATGGGATGTTCATTTAGCCGTATAAAGATAACTTGCTTGTTTCTGTCCTGAAAGTACTCTGTAGGTTAGATTGCCTCGCACACCACGGCTGTATTGCGGAACTGCTTGCGGCGATATTCCACAGCACTTATAGTGCCACTTTAGAGTATGACACTACAGTGGCCTTCACATCAACGTCTTGGAGAGTATTCTTCAGCTGCTCCCCGTAATGTAATATATATATATCCGTTCAAGTGTAGGACCACCAATCCGCTGAATGGTAAGACACCGAAGCGACCTGATTCATTGACTAATTACCTTCGTAATACACTCAAGATAACTACTAGCACTGTTGATGGTGTTTTTAGATGAAACTGAACCTAGGTAGCAACCAAAAGCGTTGAGTCTCTTAATGATAAAGTGAACGGACTCCGTATGCTTGTTCATAATGAAAGATAATGTTTCTTTCTGTTTATGGTTGTTTCGTCTTTAGGTATCTCTATAAAACGATTAAACTTTTTTATTCACTAACATGTTGTGTTGTGTATCCGTAACGATCATTACGATACAAATGAAATAAATGTATTCTAATCTGTATTTCTGGTTCTACTTACCCTTCATTGTTGATTTAATTAACAGGGCATTACACAAACTCGATATAGCTACAATTGTTCCTGGTTTAGCAGTTAGCAATTTTATTAAGCTTCTGAGACCAAAGTTTCGTAAATTAAACGTTTTGTGTAGAAGATCTCATCGATACGCTGTGTGCTGTGCATCGAGCGGCCCGACCCAATTATTTCTGCATTACTACCAGGGCTGCGTCGCTCACTGTCAGCGTGATGTAAATAGGGGCATTACAGCTAGTCAACTCGGAGCTTTTCCCATTAGCAGTACAATGCGCCACGCTTGCGCGCTCTCTTTTTATTCTCATCAGATCGCTCCCATAAGCATCAATAACAAAAGACATTATGATTGATGGGCCAAGCATGTTATCATTTGTCACATAATAGTAGAGCAGCTCAAAGAGATGGCTTAATTTCGTAATATTGTGAAAGGATTTGAAACAGATTGTAGCTTAATGATGAAGTTAATTTGCCAGGTAAAGTACATGACGGTGTATTATACTGCCAAAGTTTTATAGAGCAACTCTCTATTTCAGATTGACAGTATTCTAAGTAATCAGTTTTCTTGTTCTCTGACTTCTAGCTTAGAAAGCTATAGCCAGACAACAACCACCTACCGTTGTCAATGGCGACAACATTCAGATTGTCAATATTCGTCTTACAGCGCCTTGAACAGACATCATACCATAGCTCTTAAGGATTACTATGGAGAGCATGTATTGTATCGAAAGATAAATCATGAAATTTGCAGAGCAAACGTAATTTATTATAGTGCATGCATTAAAGTAATACAAATACTAGGAGCTAAACAGTCCATATTTAGTTCCAATTTCACCAAAAGTAAACTGAATAATACAGAAAGCTGGAAATAAGTCAATGACTTTTAAGCTAACAGAACATGAAATAAATACAGACTTAGCATAGTGCCTTAGGGGAGCAAGGTGATGATCGATTATCTCCTTTTTTCAGTTACATATTTTAGCCTCAGTTCGCACATGGCTTCGACCTCTTAGCATCGTCAGAAGGTTTGAATACGTTACATAGTAACTCTCATCAGATGAAAAGTGAACAAACACGAACATACATGTGCGGATATTTTCAGAGTCTGAAAAGTTCACCAGGTCTGCGCAGCTATACACTGATGTATAACTATGTAACGTATTCCTATGACGAAATACGTTTTAAAGGTCGCCCGTGCGTCTTCTTTTATATTTTTAATTTAATTCCGAGAATAGTTAATTTTCAAGCGATAACGAAAATACCGTAAAGGCAAATTTCATTGCGCGACAGCATATATAAGAAGTATTCACATCATTTGATGAAGACATGGTACCAAATACAAACTAGTTAGAAAACATTTACTTGACTCGAGATAAGTAAATGCACAATAAAAAATTCGTAGAACTCGGAATATATCCGGAATGAACATTTAGCAATTTTCAGTGCTAGAAAGCATATGAAAGAAGTATTCATATCATTTGATGAACACATGCTACCAAATACAAACCAGTTAGAAAACTTTTACTTAACACGAGATAGGTAAATGCACAATAAAAAATTCGTAGAACTCTGAATATAGCCGGAGTGAACATTTAATTTTGCAACGAACTGTGGAATAACGTGATAAATCCCGACAGATTAAAAACGTGTTGATTTTTAAGGGAAATACTGTCTCCAAATTAGTTCTCCAGCCACGTCTCATAGTGTGATAAAGTCTAACCTTATATCTTCACTGAGGCTGATGTCCACGGTGCATGATATTATCACAACGTTTTCGTACTAAGGCACAGATGCCGTCATTTACCGTGCTGGTAGTGTCCATTCACTATTTCAGCTGAAATTGTAGATGTCACTGTGTGATATCTCCGTACACCTAGCAAATATGTGTGTGATGGTTTTCTTTTTTATGTGTACAAAGCCTACGTATCTTGATTTGGCACTTACGTAGAATCGATGTCGACTATAATTGGCTATTTTGGTCTTAGTATACGGGATAATAGGGGTAGATAGGGGTAGAGGTAGAGCTATTGTGTGTTAGTTGCTTTTTTTCTCTTTCTCCTCGCAAACAGTTCACATAATTTACTACCTAATAGTTTCTGCATTGTTGTAAGTGGACAGCGCCTTTCAGTACAGACTACCATTTTTACATCCACCTGACCGCACTTCAATAGATAACCCGCTGCCGAGGGGAAAAGAAACATTAACGGCTTCCTCGTGCATATGTATTTGGAGGTACTAACCAATCTAAAACATACTACTCAAAATAGCTATAATAATTAGCCTGCAAATGATGTAATCTTGTTCAGTACACTGTCCTGTCATTACTAGAAATATCTGCATTTATACCCCTAACAAACTCTATATTTCATAATAACGTACATATCATTGTGTTCTAACGCTTTTTAAAGCAATCGTCTCGTGTGTGTTTCATTCAAATACGATACCTCAAATGTCGTGTATACACTAATTTTTTTATGAATTATGTGTTGCCCACCTAAATTCGTTCAAAGCTGAATTATAAGAAGTCTACTCATTTCATGTGTTATAAAATGAGCAGCTGTATTCAGTGACGCCATGTAGGCGATGGGCGTATAAGATGTCCCAAAACTGCAACTGCAACAATAGATATAAACAGTATGTGTACAGAATACTTACACATTGGTTATTTGATGATAGCTGGTTTTAAGAGTGAAAACTATCTGACTTCACATAACGTCACAAATACAGTGCATGAAGAACAGACCATGAAACCCTATAGAAGATGAGCCCTATGATAGTCAAATGTAGATGAATCATATATTAAAGTATTTTTCTCGGCAATGTTTCGACCATTTCAGTAAGAATACAACTATATTTGCGTCCCAATTTATAGATAGATGATACGTGTTTCCACCACTTGATACCACAGTCTAAGATACAATCTGAATGGTGAGTTGCTATCTAATTGGAGTTTTCTACTACTTATTCTCACAACAATCCGGTATTTCTCAGTTTTCCTTTACATAATAAATCTCTTAAAAATTCTTGTAGATATTATTAGGATTTTTTTCCTTGATTAATATCAAGCTTTCTGATGGGAAGTCTAATATACTACTTATGGTAGCAAAACAGGTATCTACCTTGTCAGTTTCGGTACGAGTAACTTTATATATCGATACTTGCAACCCTTAAAAACGATATATCTCCGCGAACCAAGGACTACCTTGGTGAATTTTGTGCGTAACAGAATTTTTACCAACTGAGTAATATTCTCTTTATGGATGTATTCAAGGTACAAATCTCAAGTTACAAACTGCCACAAATTGAGGTACTACTCTTGATTCCTTGATGGGAATTGGTAAATTGAAAAATATACCTATTTACTCCCATCTGAAACGAAACTCGTCTGACTTCGCTAGCAAGTATTAGAGAACTGTACTGTTCCTTGTTTACTATTGAAAGAAGATTCGAGTTACGTAGCAATGTATTTCAAATCATTCGTATTTACATACATTTACATAGTCATACTGTACACAGCGCTGTTTCAATTCCGAGTTTTATTTGATTATACAGAGTGTTAGAGGTACAAATACAGATATTTTTATTGACGACTGAAGAGAGTGCACTGAACAACGTTATATCGGTTTTTACTTCATCTGCAGACTAATAATCATAGCTATTGCGAGGAGTAAGTTGGTAAGTTTGCTAGTACCTTTAAGAACGCATGGCACAAGTAAGCTAATAATTTTTATTTTCGCCTAGGCAGCAGTTTGGGTATTGAAGTGGGGCCACGGAGTCGCCAGATGGAAAGTATATATTTACAGGTGCAGTTACGACTCTGCAGAAAACATCAGGTCATGTTGCAAGCTACGTGTTCGCGTGGAGAATGAAAAAAGAGAAAAAATAAAACTAACACACTGAAATGGGTACATATTAAGGTACCAATCATCACAATGTCTACACCTATTCCTTACGCCCATTTCATTTAAAAGAAAAGTAATGATTTTTTCACTTGCGCTGTCCCAAATAGTAAGCTTAAATGCTTTTCATGCAACAAATTCTCATTTTATTATGTAAGAAATACACCGCCTGCAGAAAAACAAAGTACTCGGAAGCAGAGGAGGGCACGGAATCAAATCTCACGTGATGTTACTTAAGTGATTACCGTGTCAAATTTAAGTGGAACTTTACAGTAAGAACCTTTTTATCAGTATAATATTGCACTCTATCTGGTCTGAACGTGTGCACTAATTCGGGGCCGGCCACTGTGGCCTAGCGGTTCTAGGCGCATCAGTCCCGAACCACGCGGCTGCTTCGGTCGCACGTTCGAATCCAGCCTCTGGTATGGATGTGTATGATTTCATTAGGTTAGTTAGCTTTACGTAGTTTTAAGTCTATCGTATTGATGTCCTCAGATGTAAAGTCCCATAGTGCTTAGAGCCATTTGAACCACAAATTCGGTTGGGAATGGTGTCATAAAATCGTTGTCTCCTCTTATCGCGAAAGCTCGCCCACAACTGTAGTAAGTGGTCGTTGATATCCTGGATGTACGTACTTGAACGGTGTTGACGTCCAAGCTGGTCCCAGACGTTTTATCGCAGGTAGATCTGGGGTTCTTGCAGGACACAGGAGTACTTCAGCATCACACAGACAGTTTATGGAGAAACGTGCCATACGTGGACGGGCACTGCCCTTTCGAAAAAAGGTACACCACACGAGGTACCACATGGGGACGCAGGATTACCGTGGCGTATCGTTGTTCCGTCGTAGTTACCTCAATCACTAGCAGTCGCGACCTGAAGTCACACCCGACGGCTCTCCACACCACAATGGCAGCAGGTGTCACACCGACGTGCCTCTCCGAAACATTGGCAGAATGATACGCCTTACTAGCTGATAAGGGTCAGCTGGGATACTGCAGAACCGACATTCATCACATGCTTTCCAGTCACGGCAGCACACTAAATGCAGCCATTTGTGCATTGGTGTTAAAGGCAGCCTACCCATGGGACATTAATTCCCTTGTCCATTTTCAGGTAGTCTCCGACCATGTAAGAGATCGATTATCGTGAGCGTTGTAATTTACGTTCTAAGCCAACACCGCGATCTGCTCGCTCGGAGATAATGGTTGACAAAGAGACAGCGGAGAGTTCAGCCATAGTCCGAAATGGGGGGAAAACTATGCTTAATCATCGTGAAATGTATGTTCCAGGAAGTACGAGACGTGTTACTGGCCACTGCTGTCAGTCTTTGACCGGCAAATGACCACTACCAGCGGGTAATCGACAGCCAGACAAGAGTGTAACTGGAAGAAACTCGCATCTCACAAGACTTTAAGTCTCGACAATCGATGCGGCAGGCGCCATATTCATATGGCATATTTAGACTTTTTGTGTTATAACTTGTAAAGTACCGTTTCATGGCAATGACCCACTGAAAATTATCGCAAACCCGTCGCCATTATCATTAAATGTCAGTTCGTAGCGCGTCAGCGGTATAACCCTTATTGAGATACCAAGGACAGGAGCCGAAAATCATATGGCTGCCCCTCTTTGACCAAAGGAACAAGAAAAGAAAATCACATAACCACCTTCGTTTGATTAAAGAAATGGGTAAAGCATCCCTGGATGCATAGGCTGGCATCCAGGTAGCGAGGTAAGCGGAAGGCGTACTCAATTCCATCCTGTAACAACTACACAAGGAAACAGAATTTAAATGGTTGACATGGCTGTTTATCGAAAACAGTGGAGACTCAGAGACTAGGCTGGAGGATCAACTCACTCCAAACGAACCTCAGATTAACTAAAAGCTACCACTTGAAAAGAAAGTTCGAACTCAGAAGAAGAAGAAGTTTATGGCGAAACATCGCACATGTCAAGAAATCAGAAGTTTGATAAAGTAGTGAATTTACTGACCGGACTTGCGATTGAAGCTGGAAAGTAAGTTTAGGATATGCTACACTAATCGCATCAAGACAACTGAGCATAACCGCACAAGAAAGTAAAGAGCTATTACTGATATTCGGAGGAGTACAACAGACTATAATGCAACAACAACCGGGCGAGGCTTCACGAGCTGCGAATAACAATGAAAACTAGAAGTCATTGAGGAATAGGGGTGAGCGAACTCATAGGAACACTTAGAAAATCACTGTCAGTCAGAAGTCGCTCAAACACCAAGGTGGTGCAAAATCGCCAAAGATAAAGGTCAAACCAAACTTAAACGTGGCATGTTTCAAAATGAAGAATGAAGTGGAGGAGGTACAACAAAAAGACACAGAAAAGATGTGGAAATGAGACAATCAGAAACAGAATCGGAGAAAAAATAAAACACAAGAAGAGGTTTTACTAATATTAACTATTAGCTGCAAGGAAAATAGAGGTGTGCCAACATTTGTAAGGCACATTTGTGGGGTTAGAAACAAGAAAACAAGATTTTGGAGAAATTTAGCAGAACAGTTGATACTGACATGGCCTTCATCCAAGAAATCGTCTAAGGACTGATACATTTCTTGCGGACATGTACGTACACTGACGTGACAAAGTTCGAGGGATAACGATATGTACGTTCACAGATGTCGGTAGTATTCCGTACGTAAGGTATAAAAGAGCAGTGCATTGGCAGAGCTGTCATTTCTACTCAGGTAATTCACGTGAAAAGGTTTCTGACACGATTGTGGCCGAACGGCGAGAATTAACATACTTTGAACGCGGAATGGTGGTTGGAGCTAGACGCATGGGTTATTCCATTTCGGAAGTCGTTAGTAAAGTCAATATTCCGAGATCCACAGAGTCAAGAGTGTACCGAGAACAGCAGACTGCATCTATACCTCTCAGCACGCACAACGCACTGGCCGCTATCTTCACTTAACGTCCGTAGCAATGGCGCTTGCATAGACCTGTCAGTGCTAACAGACAAACATCGCTGGGTGCAATAACCGCAAAAATCAAATTGGGACGTATGACGAACGTAGCCGTTTGGACGGTGCTGTGACACTAGGCATTAATGGGCTATGACGGAAGACGATCGACGCGAATGCCTTCGTTAATAGCACGAGATCGCCTGCAGCTTCTCTCCTGAATTGGTGACCATATCGGTTTGACACTAGACGACTAGATGTGGCTTAGTCAGATCGTATTTCAGCTGGTAAAAGCTTATGGCCCCACGAAACCATGGACCGAGGTTGTCAACAAGACAATGCGTAAGCTTGTGGTGGGCCCATAATGGAATGGGCTATGTTTACATGGAATCCTCTGGTCAAACTGAACAGATTATTGACTGAAAATGGTTACGATCGGTGACTTGCAAACCATATGAATTCATTCATGGACTTCATGTTCCTGAACAATGATTTTTTTTATGAATAGTAATGTGCTATGTCATCAGGCCACAACAGTTCGCCATTGGTTTGAAGAACGTTCTGCACAATTCGAGGGAATGGCTTGGCCATCTAGATCACCCAATATGAATCCCATCGTATATTTATGGGGCGTAATCGAGATGTCAGTTCGTGCACAAAATCCAGTACCAGCAACACTTTCGTAATTATGGATGGTTGTAAAGGCTGCATGACTGAGTATTTTTGCAGCGGACTTCCAGCGATTTGTTGAGTCAATGTCATGTCATGCTGCTGCGCTCCAACGGACAGAGGGAGGCTGACCTATTTTAGGAGACACCCCATGACTTTTGTCATCTCAAGGTAATGTGTGTAAGAATGTTTGGCTGTGGTGGAAGGAGTTCCTGTGTTTTAGCCAGGAATGTATAAGAATTTCAAGACGTAGAAGGAGAGCCTGGAGGACGCATCAAATAACTGAGCTGAGCTCCAAGACAAGCATTTATCGGAGATGAAGTCACTTGGTTTCGTAGACAGGCAAAAGGCTGCATCATCATCGCTGGAGATATTAATTGCATTTTAATGGCAATAGATTCAAAAGCCACAACTTTCTGTGGTACCCTGCAAAATATGATTGGATGTTTGAAATGACTGATGTAGTGAGCGACTTGCAATGAGGTGTCTTCACATCACGTGTGTCTCAGCAGCAGCAGCACCAAGACTTGGCATAATCTACACCACAATTGGAATAACCTGCAAGATTACGTCGTAGTTCCTGTCAGTTTCTCCGAGCATCACGCTGCAATAAGTAAAGCAAAAGGTCTATCTCGTCCCACGATAATTGGCGGAAGGTAATTGAAATTACAATGTAACCTACTCCACACAACATAATTAAAGTTGAAGTTAAGATCTCGTTACGAACCGTGGGTTAACACGGAAACACATCCTCTGAAATGCGACTGAGTGGTGGGAGAACCTTGTAAAACCATGTATTCGAAAATAGTTTACAAATTTCGCCTAAGGAATTAATAAAACAAGGAGAAATAACATCGGGTATTACTGTAGTATCATTTGTAAACAGGAAGCTAAAGTATACATTGAGGGAGATCGAGGAAATGATTTGAAAAAGTAGAGGAAGAAATTATACAAATGCAGGAAATGGATTTAGAAATTAAAACTATCACCTACAAGGGTTATGGTGAGTATATCAGATGAGAAGTGGAGTGTTTATCATCTCAAAAGAAAACGAAAAGCCACGCTGCGTTAGCCGAGCGGTCTATGGAGCTGCAGTCATGGACTGTGCGGCTGGTCCCGACGGAGGTTCGAGTCCTCAAAAATGGTTCAAATGGCTCTGAGCACTATGGGACTTAACTGCTGGGGTCATCAGTCCCCTAGAACGTAGAACTACTTAAACCTAACTAACTTAAGGACGTCACACACATCCATGCCCGAGGCAGGATTCGAACCTGCGACCGTAGCGGTCGCGCGGTTCCAGACCGTAGCACCTAGAACCGCTCGGCCACCCCGGCCGACTTTCGAGTCCTCCCTCGGGAATGGGTGTGTGTGTTTGTCCTTAGGATAATTTAGGTTAAATAGTGTATAAGCTTAGGGACTGATGACCTTAGTAGTTAAGTCCCATTTCACACACATTTGAACATTTTTGAAAACTAAAAAGTAGTAACTAGAGATATATAAGTAACATAATGTCTACTGATGAAGACGCATACATTAGAATCGAAAAACATTTCCAAAGACATATAGGTCATATCCATTTGATGTATTAAAAACTGCACAACTGCTGCAAAACTGTATGTCATATATAACAAACGGAACTATCACTTTGTTGTCAGAACCAGTATCTGAGGAAGGAACTGAAGGTGTTGTAGAAAATTTGAGAAGGGGAGTTGGTATCCCTTACGTATTTTAAAAATCCTTCTGGTCAGTAATTTAAAAGATGTTCTTGAAGAAGCGAAAGAGAAACAGCGACGCGGACACCCGTTCTGGGAAAAAGAATTTGGAATTATCTTACTCATTCCAAAGAAAGCGATCCCACGAAGAATCATGGATTTCAGGCCGATAACGTTGTTGTGCGCAGACTCGAAGATATTTTCGTGTGCCATAGCGGCAGGATTAAAGCAAACTCTTCCAGACATCGTCTGGCAGAGTACCTAACAAAAATGTTATGCAATGTGCTCCTTACGACATATGACTTTGTAGTCTTGGAAGCAACAGAAACAAACGCTAGGGCTTCTGAGCCCTCGATAAAGTCAGCCATCAGTAGCTAAGGAGTGTGTTAGAGCATTTGAGATTGACACAAGCAACAGTAGATTTACTGTTACCAAACCAGTACCAAATGCTTTCTATGGTGCACGTCTATGGATATTTCACGAAATCATTCACAATCCAATGGCAAACGTACTGTTTGTCATCTCTTCTGAATCAGTAATCCGTACACTCAGCCCATATTGGTGTACACGGATTCACTGTGAATGCCTAAGCTGATGATGTTACCATTGTAATTATAGAACCTTGTGGTACGACAAAAGTATCAGACATAATGGACGATTATAAAGAAGGAGCACGGGCAGCGATGAACAACGATAAACACAGCTCTTGTGGTGAAATAAAAGTGCCCATCATATGCCACATTCCTTCACCTAGTGTGTAGAAATGGGAGTTCTAAGACTGAAATTAAGGAAAAACATAAACGTCATACTTGACGTTAAATCCAAAGAAGTGGTAGAAAAAGTAAGAGGTGCCCTGATATTGAACAGTACAAGAAAATGAAACATGTGTAAATTTACTGGCCCATCGAAATATGGTATAATGCACAAATCATACCTATAGACAGAAAATGTATCACACTAATCAAAAGCTACATAGGGTAATTTATCTGGCAAGGGATCAACTGATGAAACCATTTAACAAAGGCAGCTTAGCCTTAACGGACGGCTAGTTAACATGTTCGGACCTTATGAACAAAACTCTCATAAATAACCTTACTAAAGGCTGGGTTGGGATGTCGTGACAGAAAACAGAGGTGACGGGAGGATGCCAGTAAATGTAATTTGTGTCTTCCAAATTACAACATGGCTTTAGAGAAGACTCCCAATGAAAAAAATTATACGACGAAAAAAATAATCGGAAGCATTGGAAATAAACTTCCATGAGCCCCAGCAAACTAAATGAAACACGAAAACTTAAACTGTAAGACAGTATATTCTAATTCTGCAGAAAAATCGTTAAGTCTAAGGTAGTTCTCAGCAGTTTACATGTTTATGAATGGCATGATCCCGGCACGTGCCCGACGCCACAGAGTGAAATTGACTAGCATCCGCACTGTCTATACTGTGAAATGGTTGAGACTGACACATACCAAAAAGTTGGTTGCTCCAAAATTGCAGGTCTGTGAATGTGGATGAAATTTAGGTCAGTAGCTTTGCTATCAACGACTGTTTGTGAAACAAATAGCAAGTAAATTAAGTACATGGGTGTCAAAACGTTTCCAGCATCCAAGACAAGAACAATCACGAGGTTTATATATTGTTTTTAAAAACAATGTCTTTAATGAGGGATGAGAGTCTATAAACTGTTTTGAGAAACACAGGAATGACGGAAAACAGTAATTTATAAACTTTAAACAGAGGAGAGATTAATTTTTGGAATTATAGATCTTATTTAGATTTTGTAGTTAAAGTCAACGTGAAACTTGAACCTTTTGTTGAATAAAATAATATTTAAAAAAGCGCCAGCGTAGTGGATAATGTTGTGGTTTGTGGATTCGAAGGGTGTAAGTTCGCTTCGCACTACATGTTAATATTTTTTTACATCTTATCATTGATATATTTGGTTATCACATATACTTCCCTGCTTATTTTCGAATATTGGCGATTTCCGTGTGTATGGTTAGGCAGAAATCTAAGAGGATAGTTTAAGTAACTGCGGCTGAAATGAGGATTATTAACGTTTATATTCTTCCTCGTCACAAAGTCGATAGCAATTCATGCAGTTGTCGATACTGTGTAGACGTCAAAATGATGTCACATTTTAGAAAGTCTTGTGAGACAAGTGTTACCCTGTTACCAACATCGTACAGTACATAATCGCTACGGCCGAAGACTGAACTAACGTAAAATGTTAAAAAAGTTATTTTCTTGTGCTGTAAAATAATGTTTTGTATGTTGGTGTATGAGTTACTATCCTGTCACTATCTGCAGAATACCAGGAAAGTGAGAAGGTATACTCTGTCTGACGTATCGATGATATAAAGTCTTTGAAAAGTACTGTAGTCCAGAGTACTTAGTGAGGTAATGTGCAATATTGTAACTGCAGCCGAAAGGAAAGAGAGAAATTCGACAGTAGGACGAGAAAGAATTAAGCTAGATTCTGGAAGTGCCAGATTTGTAAAGCAAGAAGACGAAAGTCAGCGACTAAAACTAAATATCACACAGCGTTATTTTCTGACTTGCAGGCACTGTTCGCGCTTTATCGAGTTGCCTTATCCTCCTTGGTGTCAGCTAGTTAAACTGGTATTACGCTGTTCGCACGTAACTGCACCTGCAAGAAGTGAATGGCTGCTGCTTCCACCGAAACACAGATTCATTACTTGCTAATACCCGTCTCTGTAGGCGTGCAGCCACTGTGTTGCTACAACATTCGACGCATATGGAATTAAACATCATTTTCAGGAACTAGCAGCGTGGCAGGGCTAAGGAATATGTACACTAATTTCATTTTCCCCTTAATATTGGCAACGATACTATATTGTCCTAGTGCCTTCTGGCACACATCTTCATTTCCTGAAATGTGTAGTGTTCAGAAAGGCGGACGTAACAGGTTCTTATTCATAAGCTTTGTGTATCTTACGTCAGTTTTTGTATGTCTAATCATATCTGCATCGATGTTTCACACTTATAGCAAACGGGCATCATCTACACCAGCACCAGAAAAATGAATCACATGGATAAAGCACAACTCTTACTGCAATGTACTTTTGAAGAGTGCTCTATGCAGTCGGTCACAATGTTAACACTTTACTGATATGCTCCACGTTTCCAGTTGAGAAAGCATTTTTAATTTTACTTGCTGTCTTTCTGTTTTACGTTCTATTGTTTCCGCAGGTGCACATATAAAATTTGTATAGATTAAATGCCGTCTTTTGCAACTGTACTGAAAGTCTTCTTACGACAAAACGCGTTTCGCTTTACTCTATAGCATCTTCGGTGGTCAGGGTTTTTGTTATTTACGCCACTCTTCCTGTTATTCTACAAGTATGCATTAGATTTGAGCACACATCAGTTTCAGTACACTGAATATATTCATGTTTCGTGTGTTTTGTTTTGCTATTAAAAATATTAATGCAAAACTAATCTACTGGCGGAAACCAAAAAATATATCCCTACTTACGGCATTTGTAAAATATCGTTTAACATTATGAACCTAATTAGGAAAGTTAACGAAACACAGGAGAAAGCAGAAACTTGTAGAAGAACTGGGTGACGCTGTAACACCGAAAATCCAGATAAAATACCTTCTGAATCTTCCAAAAGTTTTGGTCATTTAATACCCGTTGACAGTTTGTATTGTATTTCTGATTCTGACTATCTAAGCTTTATTACAGTAACTACAGTTAATATGTAATGAATGTAATAGTGTGTTTATTTCTAAATATATATATTATACTCTAATTATAATGTAAATCTTTTAAATTGCTGGATGATAGTCAGAGAAACGTTAATTTTAATTTATCAATAGCAACGACGAAATGGCAGTAGCTGTGCCATATTTTATCTTTGTATATAGGGAGTATGTCGCGCTGTGAGCAGAGAGCGAGCAGAGCCGAATCAATTAATGTTAAAATTAATGTTTAACTCAATCTGAATCAATAATATCTCAGTCTGAATCCAAAACAATCAGGATTGTTAACAATAATATTGGAGCTGTTAACAAGAAAGTAGATGAAATTAAGAAAGAAATAATTGTTCTGAGTACCGAAGTCGGTAACCTTAAGCAGGACGTAACAGAGGTACAGTCAAAAATAGGAATCATGAATAGTAGATTTGAGATCGAAGTAGAGAGGCTCGAACAGAAACTGGAACAGAATGTAGATCTAACTATTGAAAATAAAGTAAATGAAAAGGTAGAATTATCTCGAAAAATCGATAGGTGAAAGGTTACGAATTTTCAAACTTTAGTATCAGGCATAGACATTAGAGTGAAGAAACAGTTGATAACGTGTGGTGAGAGAAAGAGGATAGTGGAAACGTTAGCGACGACCACTTGCCAAGTAGTTATAAAAGTAACCGAATTAGAAACGAGATTAGAGTAAATGCAGCACTATACGTCATGCCCCGCACACAACACTGAAATCTTAGCGAAGGAGGATCGTTTCGACCCCCTCAAAAAGCGCGGTGAATTGTATGGTGCGAAAGCGTATTGCCTGAATCGTAGACGGATAAGAGAAAAATTAATAATGTAATCGACTTGCTGGCGGGCTAGGCTAAGCGATGGCAATCGCCTTAATTTGTTTTGACTGTATAAAAGCCGGAGATGCGCTCGTTCCCTCTCTCTCTCTCTCTCGCTTGTTTAATTGTTGTCACATAAAATGTGTCACCTCTCGTACCTGTAATTTTTGGTAAAATAATTACTTTAATTTACCGATAACAGCCGTGTTTGAAACAATAAACCTTCTTTCCTTTTCCATTAATGGCACATGTCAATTTATTATGTTGCATTTTAGAGCTTTTTCTGGCTGCAACGAAAGAGAGCTGCCGACGAATTGTCTGGTGGTCGCAGCCCAACGCTACTAATGTTCAGTCGGCATTTACTTCATCAAACTTTTATTTCAGCGTCACTGAAATCTTTGTTATCACTCTGTTCTGTCAATATCCGGGCAATGTAATTACGTAAACTGAGTAATTTTGAGATCGATCACTGGTATTTAAACAATGCCGTCGCTCAACGCTCTCATCGGTCTGAAGGGAATCTGATGCCAGATGGCGGAATGCAAATTCACTATTAAGCAAACAAAAATCATCTATGTCCCATTTTACCATTTCAGAAGCGTTGCCACCACCAGATGTGGTTAAAAAGTTTTTAAATTTTTTAAAAATATCGGATAAAACTTCAGCAATCGTGCAGGACAACGCCGAATGCGAGGAGGCATGGCTAAGTTACTTCGATCGGATGTACGGCGAGCTGATGAACTACAGAGGATTATAAGGTAGGTGTACTAATGGGGAGAGCGGACATTACGTGGCGCTTCTCAACCAGCATGAAATTTGCGTTTGAGAAGAAACGGAAAGCTCTGTACCGAAGACGCCGGCTTGTCCAAATGATGTAGTAATTCAAATAGCCAACCCCAACGCTGTTGGTCCCAGAGAAGGCCAAGGCGAATTTCCTGAAGAAGGGGCAAGAGGAGTTTGCCGGTGGTCACCGGGTACGACTAATTCCATAGTGATACGGGTAGCGTGAACTCAGGAGAAAAATTAGTAGCGGAAACGGACAACATTTCTCCAAACAATTTGGAAGATGATAGCCATCTTTCCGAAGAAAATTTACCTAATTTGACAGTTAACGAATTGTTGGTAATACAAGATTCGTTAATCGAAGAAATTAGAAAGATTAAGTGTTGGGGTCAAAACGGATCCAACAACTGCAAGTAAGGAAGATAGAAATTAAGAATGTCTAAGAACAGAAAATTAAAAAACCACCAGAGAAACCGATGTCGGTATCAGAGTCGAACGGATTTTTCTAGAATCATCTTGTTGTGAATGGGAACTTGTTATGCGATATCAAATCCGAAGGTATATGATATTGTACTGTTTTCAACATGTAGAAGGGCGAAGGAAGATAGAGCGTATTTGTAAAAATATGCGTCGTCATTAAAGCGAGGACGAATGCTTGAAAATAGTGAAGACCAAGTAAGACCAAAGGAACAGTGACAGAGAAAAATTGGGAAAGTATCACAGGACTTACAACAACATCCTTTATATATGCAAAGATGAGAATTACGACACTTGGCTGGTGTGATGGCCAACCAAGTACATTATCGAATTAGTTGACCATTATGGTTATTGCGGACCAAAGAAATGGACGGAGAAAAAGGCTGAAGTTGTGAATTTTAACAATATGTTAAAGAGAAAAACAGATAGGATAAAGACTTGCGATAGGAGTCAGTGGCTGAAAGTGACGAACTGCACAAACCGTGGTCCTATGCAATCACCTGACGATGTACTAGAGTTAGCGTGCGCGGACCTATACGGCCCCCTGACAAAGACCTTAGGTAATTTTTGCTACATATTAGTAGCACTGAAAGCATTTTTTAAGTTCATTAAGTTATATCCGATACGAAAAGGAACAGCTAAAGCGGTTTACAACAAGCTGGCAAGGCCGAGCGGTTCTAGGCGCTTCAGTCTGGGACCGCGCGACCGCTACGGTCGCAGGTTCGAGTCCTGCCTCGGGCATGGATGTGTGTGATGTCCTTAGGTTAGTTAGGTTTAAGCAGTTCTAAGTTATAGGGGACTGATGACCTCAGCTGTTAAGTCCCATAGTGCTTAGAGCCATTTTGAACAAGCTGGCAAACTATTACTTTGTGCATATCGGCAAGTCAAAAGAGATTGCCGAACGTATTTTCACCACTATCACAGGAGATGAGGCAAATATATAAAATATTTTGAAAAGATTATGAACGCTTTGACACACGAATCTACAGCATTCACTCAGACGAAATCATATTAACCATAAGTCTAAAAGATTGAAGGAAGAGATAACTGGTTTTCTTCTGCGAGTTAGTATTGATATTAAGATAAAAAAGAACGTTTACGAGAGGGGAATAAAAAATAAATTAAACGAAAGAACAAGTTTACTGTTACCACTCACTGTTTATTTATCGACACGACGCGTTTCAAAGGGTTAAACCACTATCATCAGGTGGATTTACATTTGTTATTTTGACATTTGTATGTGTTGTGGTACAATTTTTTGGAGGAGCTTGTGGCACCGTCTAGTGGAGAAACAAAACACTATTTCAGAACATGATTTGAGTTTCCTTTCACAAAAGATTAAACTTATATCTAACGGTAAACATAAAATAAGAAAAATAGAGTACCTCCAGCGGTCACGGGTTCCTTTCGCTGTCGTAATAAATCACATGTACACTGTCACATTCTGTAAACAAATACGGCGTCTGGTAACTTTTGGTTGCAAGGATCGTATAGCAATATAAACGAATAAGAAGTTGAAGCTATTTTAACTTGTCAAAAGCGGATTTATATACCACCTGAAGTATTTGTTCCAACGCATGTATTCGACATTGCAAAACAAACACCTCCAAATCCTTTAAAATATGTTCCGTAATAATGTTGTTATGATGTATATTCTTTTTACGTTTTTAATAATGTTTTCTCTTCTGCTATACCCAAAAGTTACCAGACGCCATATTTGTTTACAGAATATGACTGTGTGCACGTGATGTGTTACGACAGCGACAGGAACCTGTGACCACTGGAGGTACTCTGTTTTACTTATTTTATATTTACCGTTAGGTATACGCTTAATTTTTTGTGAAAAGAAACTCAGATCATGTTCTGAAATAGTGTTTTGTTTCTCCACTACACAGTGCCACAAGTTCCTCCACAAAATCGTACCACAACACACAAATATCATACTAACAAATGTAAATCCAACTCATGTTGGTGGTTTAACCCTTTGAAACCCATCGTGGAAATAAACAAACAGTGACTGGTAACAGTAAACTTATAGTTTCATTTAATATCAATAATAGTCACGTTAATGCCTAATCTAAAATGTTCGCATTTAAAGATAAAGAAGAAAGCCGAGGTGCGAATGTGAGTTATGATGTGAAAGTGCGGTTTGCTAAATTTGCAATTGTTGACGTCGTTCTCGTTACTGCGAACAAAAGATCGACCGAGACTGACAATAAGATTTTAGAATTTACATTCATTACAATGGACCAGTTAGGACTGTCAGTACACCTCACACTAGCGCTTACGCTTTAGGTTTCGCTAATTCTGGCAAGCTGTTAGGTGTACATAACATGACTTGATGTTGTATCAATCAAGAACTGATTAATCTGGGAAAGAATTTTGAGTAAAGAGACTTAATTATTATTGGAATTTTCAAAATTTGTTCCAGATTTATTTATTGGACAAGATGGTAATCAACGAATTGGCAGAAAGTATAACGAGAAATATAGCTTAGACAGTAGATGTTCTGAAAACAACTGAAATTAAAGACAAAACCCAGACAATGACCAATGCTTATAAGTGTCACTCTAGTATATGTACAATCTATAATTTTTGTATTAAAAGTAAAATCAGTTGCTCATTTGCTAAAAGTATATTCAATTCAGTTTTTCAATAATTAAAAGTAAATCGTTTGGCTATTTCCAAATTTTGCATTACGTTATGCAGAGGTTACTGAAAGTAATTTTTTTTTACGTTACAAAGTTTTAGTTAGACCCATGTAACCAGTAACTTAATTTAACCTTACTTCCAAAATTTAGTGCTTCTGAATAAGTAACAGCAAACTCAATGCTTCCATTAGGTATACTCAATCGTGATCAATTGTATCGTAATCCAGTAGACCAACTACGAAGGAGGAGGTTACAAGGGGACACGAAGAGGTCTCATTCAGTGAAATGTTATGTTACTTAACACGCACATTTCAAATCATTGAGTAATGCACACATATAACATTGTTGTTGAAATTTCGTTAGTTCAAACAGCTACATGATATGTACTCGATTATAGCTTGACAGTCAGTAAGAGTGGATTACATATCACTATAACAAGTATGAAATATTGTAATAGAAGCAGTCGACGTAACTAAGCCACAAGTACTGCGTAAAAGGAGATTGCCGTAGAGCACTCGCTTCTCGTCATAATGAACAGTACGCTACTCCTTCCACTCAGTGTTGCGGTGTGGATCAATAACGGTATAAAAACCTTTTATGCTTCTGCTGCCCTGAAAATGGCGGCAGCATCATGAAAATGTAAAACACCATCAAGCGACGAACAAAGCATCTACGTCGGCTGGTTGAGCAAATTCTGGCGCCAGCTGAGACCTCTGTCGGCGGCGCGCTGCATTATTAGTGAGCTCCAGGCCGTAGCAGGGGCCAATGCACTGCATTTAACGAGCGCGTTGGTTCGTTGTGAACAGCTCCTTTAACCTTCCGTCTTAGCCATTGGCCAACTGAAAGATGAATTCCATCCTCTTTGGTTTGCACAACAATGAAATTCTTTCTCAACTGAGATTGAGCTTTCATTTGTATTTATAAATTCCGTTCGGTCGTCAGGCCTTTTTTCCCATCATTGAAACCAAGTTGATTCTTCTCGATCACAAGCCCAAAATAATATTTCCAAATATGTCTCATCTCTAGTAACTGTCTATCACAGAAACATAATGTCCTACCCAACTGTCTCCATTACACATCTAATTAACACATAAATTTATGATTAAGTGTGGTGTGAGTACTGTAAGACCTTCGGTACACATACCAACAGATTATGTGGCTTGTCGCTCTAACGAAGTAGGCGAGTGTCAGCAATATGTCTCGTGGTCTTATCGTGGCGTGTTTATCTTCTGCCGTTAGGTCAGACGATACAAATGCCACTTGCACGTTTAGAGTAGCAGATTGACGGTGACCTACTTTAAACAGAACATGATTAATTTTCACACATATTTATTAAAATAATAACAAGCATAAAAATAACTTAACTGGATGCTATTTACAATTGACAATCTGAAGTTCCCTTGGTCTTGGTACGTTAATCTTATTCTCACATATCTCTGATTCTTGACAAAGTGTCTACACATTTCTCTTCATGGCTATGTACAGGAATGTGATAATCTTATTAGGCGCAGACTGAAACTTGACTACAGACTAATGTAGACTAATGCAGACTGTTACAGACTGGTGTAGACAAATGCAGACTGGTAGAGACTAATGCAGACTGACTGATCGGAGGTTTGTACACTCATTATAATACCTCGCGCGTTGAGGTATCACTGCGCGAGTGTGATCCGCGAGGAGAAAAGGTTCTACGTTAGCAACAATCTCATTGGCTGCGTTACATATTATACGCGGATCGGCGGAAGCAGAATTTGATCCGCCTCTAAAGGCAGCGCCATCTCGTAGTGCGGAGACGGACGAGCGCTGTGCCTGCGCTGTTGCGCTTAGCGGGGCGCGCTCTAGTGGGAAAGTTGTGTACGCGCTGACTACGCGGAACTATGTACACAACATTAAGCTTGCAGCTCACACACCAACACAATACAAAAATTCTTTGACAGTTGCTATACTGCTACAAGTATGAGACAAAAATGTCCCTCATAAAAAGTGAAATCGCTTTCCCCATTTGATTCATAGGCGAACTGCTCATCTAACTACCTACATCCTACACTCGCCACAGTAGATTAAATCCGCTCCGGCACTTTGTCCTCCAAAATTTACAAGTCGTCTAGGAACATTATGATCACCAACTTATGACACTGGTTCTCTGTTACGTAATTCACCGCAATGCCGTTGTCGCTTTCTCCTGGAGGCATTGCCTCTCGGAACGTACTCCAACTGCAGACTTAATCTCCCCCTTTTCCACTACCTCAGCTCACAGGATGAACTCTCTTAAAACATCATTCCCCCATTTCCTGACCAATAGGACCACCAACTTCATCACCCATTATAATATTAACGTCACAAAGGTAATATTAGCCAAATGAACTCATTTCAGTGAAAGAGGTGCACACATGGGTACAATCATGATTCCACAGACAATAGAAAAAAATTTCCATGAATGCATTGGCCGTTTTGTCTCACAGTGGGAGAAACATATTAACAGTTATGGCCGTTATGATTGAATAAAATGCTAGTTACATTTTTTCCGTCTCTCTCGTTTTCATTTTAGTGTCCCAGACGTAAGTGTCCTACCCGATATTTCCAAAGGTACTATACCAATTGGCACTTATGCCATAACAGGGTACCCCTAGGAATTCCTCTTACTTATGATTCCCACTTCCTTCGTGGGAGGCAATTCAAATTTGACATGGGACGATAATTATGAATAAGAATATGAATATCCATACGATCTTATGGAAGAAAGCCTCGCTCTATACCACATCCATTGTGGGGTATTCAAAAGAGCCCAGATCTAGGACTGTGCGTGGGTTCAAATTCTGGTTTGGGAATTTTTATATTGTTCGCAATTTATTCTATTTTTATATTAACATGAGCCTCACACTGCTTCCAGTTAGTGTTCGGGGAGGGGACGGTTTGACCAGCAGAAGTGATGGATTTCCTTTACTATCAGAGCCCACTGGATCCTTTATCTCAGAAACCGTGGGTTCAACAAATAATTCTTACACATGTATTTTTCTGTGTTTTTTACCACTTAGTGTGCAGACTTTGACTGTTCTTTGAAACATCATTTAAACAGTGTGAATTCTCTGTACATCACTTTTAGTGGGAACCAAAATATCACAAAAAGAACCCAAACCACAAAAAGTATGTGAAGTCATGCTATCGTAGAGCTTTTGCAAAATATTATTAATAAACATTATGTTACTCTCACTGATTGCTCGAATTCATTTTAAGTCGTTATTCTTCTATCCCGTGAATGTGTTACGTCGCATTCCATATATTTAAAACTTGTTCCTTGGTCCCAGGTCTGTTTCTGTAGTATGATATTCTTTCATTTACAGTCGTTTTTGTCTAAAAGCGACAACTTATTTGCCCATCAATTTCTAGGTTTCACAAGAACAATAACTTTTGAAATCTACAAATAGAAAAATTGGATAAAAACAATGTTCTCGATATATCAACATCAACGATTGGTGCAACTTTTTCTAAACACAAGTCATTGGGCCATCATGCGGATCTAAATACTGGGTGATCGAAAAGTCAGTATAAATTTGAATAAATCACGGAATAATGTAGTTAGAGAGGTACAAATTGACACACATGCTTGGAATGACATGGGTTTTTATTACAACCAAAAAAATACAAAAGCTCAAAAAATGTCCGACAGATGCCGCTTCATCTGATCAGAATAGCAATAACTGGCATAACAAAGTAAGACAAAGCAAAGATGACGTTCTTTACAGGAAATGCTCAATATGTCCACCATCATTCGTCAACAACAGGTGTAGTCCAGGAATAATGTTGTGAACAGCACTGTAAAGCATGTCCGGAGTTATGGTGAGGCATTGGCGTCGGACGTTGTCTTTCAGCATCCGTAGACATGTCGGTCGATCACGATACACTTGCGAGTTCAGGTAACCCCAAAGTCAATAATCGCACGGACTGAGGTCTGGGGACCTGTGAGACCAAGCATGACGAAAGTGCCGGCTGAGCACACGATCATCACCAAACGACGCGCGCAAGAGATCTTTCACGCGTCTAGCAATATGGGGTGGAGCGCCATCCTGCATAAACATCGTACGTTCCAGAAGGTGTTTATCAGCCAGGCTCGGTATGATGCGATTCTGTAACATATCGGCGTACCTCTCACCCATCACGGTAGCAGTTACAAAACCAGAATCACGCATTTCCTCGAAGAAAAAAGGCCCGATAACGGTAGATGTGGTAAATCCAACCCATACCATGACTTTCTCGTCGTGCAATGGAATTTCCACGACTGTTCTAGGATTTTCGGTAGCCCAAATTCTGCATTTGTGCGCGTTGACAGACCCTCTGAGCGTGAAATGAGCTTCGTCGTCCACAACACGTTACTCAACCATTCGTCTTCTTCCGCCATCTTTTAAAACGCCCATACCGCAAATACCCTCCGCTTCACTAAATCGCCAGGTAACAGTTCATGATGCCGATGGATTTTGTACGGATAGCATCGGAGGGTATGCCTCAGTGCCAACCAAACAGTAGTGTATGGAATGCCGGTGCGACATGCGACTGCACGAGCGCTGACTTCCCGGTGCATAGACGAACCCGCTACAGTCTCCATTTCTTCCTGAACTGTCTCAGCAGCATTACGCCTCGTGCTCGGTCGGCCACTACGGGGTCTATCGTCTATACAACCCGTGACTTCGAACTTCGAAATCATTCTCGCCACAGCTGCATTTGTCAACGGACCTTTACCCGTTCGAATCCCCTTCCTATGGCGATAGGATCGTAACGCTGAACTAGCACATTCCCCATTCTGATAATACTGCTTCACTAAAAGCCTCTTTTCAGGTAGCGTCAACATGCTGCGGCTGCTGGTGCATCTGATTCTCTCTCTCGTTTCAGCTCCTTTTATACATGAATGTCATACGCAGTCACTGACGTTTTGCTGCCCAGCGCCAATGGTCGGACATTTTGTGAACTTTGTTTTATTTGGTTCTAATAAAACTCCATGTCATTCCAAACATGTGTGTCAATTTTTACCTCCCTATCTACATTATTCCGTGGTTTACGAAGTTTTCAAATTTACACTGACTTTTTGATCACCCGGTACACTCAGAAAATTGAAAAAAAAAAAATATCCACGAAGGACTTATCCGAATAGGATACCGGTAGATGTGACGTACATGTGCAGGGAAACAAATAGTTACAGTTTCAGCGAAACTGTTGATTTATGCGAAAGAACGCACTTCAAAAATTGTGTTTAGAGTAACGCATTGGTTCATCTCTGGCCCATGCGCAGAAAACTGATACAATTGTTGGATGTCCTTCTGAGGGATATCGTGACGAATTATGTCCACTTGGTGCGTTAGATGGTCAAAATGCCAAACTTGTTGGAGAACGTCCTCCATAATTCTCCAAACATTTTCAGATGAGGAGAGATCCGGTGTCCTTATTGGCCAAGTTGGAGTATGACAGGCATGAAGACAACCAGTATAAACTCACTTCTGTGCAGGCGGTGATTATCTTGCTGAAATGTAAGTCCAGGATGACTTGCCATGAAGAGAAACGAAACGGACATAGTATATCGTCGAAGTATCGCTGTGGTGAAAGAGCGCAGCCAAAGATGATATGTTGTGAAAATAGATGGCGTCCCGAACCATCACTCCTGAACGTCAGGCCGTGTGGTGGGTGACTGCCAGGATGGGATCCCGCCACCTTCCAGTGCGTCTCCAGACACGTCTTCGTACTGGAATCTCACTGACTGGAGTAGAGTTGCTTTCACTGATGCTCCTTGCTTCGAACTGAGCTCCAACGACCAGCAAAAACATATCTGAAGACACTACGGACGGTAGTGGTGTACCAACCTCACTGAATGAGCCGACAATCAGTAGTGATGGTCTGAGGTACCATTTCTTTTCAGAGCGGGTGCTCTTTGGCTGCCGTCCGCGGTACTTTGACAGCACACCGGTACATCGACGATATCTACGCCACATTTTGTTGCCCTTCGTGGCAAGTCATCTTCAGCGTCCATTTCAGCAAAGTAATGCCCGTCCGCACATGGCGGGAGTTTCTGTTGCTTGTCTTCCTGTTTGCCAAGCTTTGTTTTGGCCAGAAAATCACTGGATCTATTTCTAGTACAGAATGTTAGAAGCATCTTGGGCAGTGCCCTCCAACCTGCTCGGGATTTTGATGATCTAGCGTTCCAACTTGGCAGAATTTGGCACAATAACCCTGCGGACGACATCCAACAACTCTGTCAATCAGTGCAAAGCTGAATAACTGATTGCAAAAGGGCCAGATGTGACTTGGCATTGACTTGTTCAATTTGTAAAGTTTTTTCCCTCGAATAAGTCATCCATTTTTTCTGAACTTGTAATCATTTGTTTAACTGTACATGTAGTCATACCTAACGATGTTTGTCCCATTTCGATAATTCCTTCATGATGCATCATTTTAATTTTTTTTTTTTTTCATAGAATGTATCTCGAGTTCCTAAGATATGCTGCTACCACACTTGTTGGAAGACATACCACTGGACATAAGACAATGAGTGCTACCAAGCTGATGGATGTCCTTTCAGTACCGCACATGTAATAACAGATCCTCTTAAGAGATAATTTGGAAAGCACTGGATCGATAGTTCAGGAAACGCAAAATGACCTGCACAGTTGTAAGTAGGCTGTAAAGGATTTTATGTTGGTAACTCCACGTACCGCTCTGTATGAAAATCATTGGCTGTGCTGTGTGCAGTCTGTGGCTGGGTGGCATTGTTGGAATATTTGCTATTGTAGTGTTGGGCAGTTGGATGTGAACAGCGCGTAGCGTTGCGCAGTTGTAGGTGAGCCGCCAGCAGTAATGGATGTGGGGAGTGCGATGGCGGAGTTTTGAGAGCGGACGATCTGAACGTGTGTGCATCAGAAAGAGTAAATTTGTAATACTGTATATCATGAACTGGATGACTTTTGAACATTATTAAGGTAAATACATTGTTTGTTTCATTTGCTAACTATGCCTATCAGTAGTTAGTGCCTTCAAATGACTCTGAGCACTATGGGACTTAACATCTGTGGTCATCAGTCCCCTAGAACTTAGAACTAATTAAACCTAACTAACCTAAGGACATCACACACATCCATGCCCGAGGCAGGATTCGAACCTGCGACCGTAGCAGTCGCGCGGCTCCGAACTGAGCGCCTAGAACCGCGAGACCACCGCGGCCGGCTGTTGGTGCCTTCAATAGTTATAATCTTTTATTTAGCTGGCAGTAGCGGCGCTCGCTGTATTGCAGTAGTTCGAGTAACGAAGATTTTTGTGAGGTAAGTGATTCATGAAAGGTATAGGTTATTGTTAGTAAGGGTCATTCTTTTGTAGGGATTATTGAAAGTCAGATTGTGTTGCGCTAAAAATATTGTGTGTCAGTTTTTAGTGTTGATCAGGATAAGTAATGAGTGAAATATCTGAGTACGTTCAGTTCTGTTCTGGTCAGCTGTTTGAAAATAACGTAACGTAAGGGGTATCCAAGCACAGTAATTCATAAATTTTTCTAACGGGATGTTTCACAGTCCACTAACATAGAACTTCTATACTTTTATGTGTAACGATAATTAAATGGGGAGGTCTGTTAAGGAACACTGACGACTTCCGAAGACATGAAATGTCTTAGAAATGAGGCCTGCAGTGCCGTTAACTCCAAATGCATTTGAATGTGCTATATCGTTTCTCCATAATCACTTTACAGCGTAGGGTATTGCTGAAGGTCAACTTTTTAAAAGCTTGGTATGGCAGCCGTGATAATAAATACTCGCACCTTTCCCGAGATACGTGTATGCTTAGATTTGGTATAACTTTTCAGGCATTTATAGAACCTCTTCTCCTGATGACAGGATAGTGTTTGCCGTTCTATTACCTTGATACTATTTCATGATGTCCCATACATGTTACGTCATTGAAAAGGACATTTCTACTACGAAAGAAAAGTCGGTGTCGTAATTCGGCAACTATAAACGATAAAAATTCTTTGAGAATGTCCGCTATAACTTGGCGAAAACCATACCTCGATATATTTATTCATTTCTGATATTTTTGGGACTGCCTGTCTCATCTGTCTCACCTTGTATATGCCACCAGTTAAGTTGGTAGGCTCAATCCATCAGTGCCGTGCATTCGTCTGGTGCAAACTCTGTTTGCCATTAGTTGGATGTGCAGTCAAGGAAAGACAGCTTCTTTATTGATTACCGGTAGGTTAAATCTACCTCGGCCGCACCTGAGAAGGTGTCTTGTCATGGTCCGCGCGGCTTCCCCCGTCGGTGGTTCGAGTCATCCCTCGGGCATAGGTGTGTGTGTCGTCTTTAGCATAAGTTAGTGTAAGTTAGAGTAAGTAGTGTGTAAGCTTAGGTACCGATGACCTCAGTAGTTTGGTCCTATAAGACCTTACCACAAATTTCACTTTACATTTCAATCCACCTCCAATTAATAACGCATGATCTGCGTATTTACACGACACTGATCCTAGACTTCTTCGAATGATTCTAGTTGTTACAGCAAAATCGGGTGGCTTGTAAAAAATCCAACAATTAACTTTGTGTCACTTAGACATGTTACATGCGAACAGATAACTACACTATCACACTCAATTTCGACATCAACAGAGATAATATTTTTGTCCTACCTACAGCATCTAATCTTGTATTCTGACATATGTTCGCTAAATACCTCAGAGCTTTCTACAGTTGGTTTAAGGCAGGCCTCGGTCCCAATAATAATTTGAGTGCTGGAATTTCTTGGAAGGCAGAGAATTGGGGAACTTCGTTATGAACTCGTTTGCGATTCGTTGACAAAATTTTGGAAGTCGAAGAGTCTTCACTGCCAACTCAGTCTTATTTCGCTACCTGCGAATCGACCGAAGAATTTTCATCCACGTGCATTCCACACGTACTCTGCTGCCAGATTAGCTACTTTCTTTGGTGTGGTGCACCCATGACCTATTAAGGGTTTTCCTACAATTCTCCACCCGATATCGCAGGTCCACAAATCTGTACCCAAGACCGTCATAGAATCGTCGAAGAGGTTGACTGGGACCATGCAATCGGCTTCAAATCAAAGGACTCCAATCAAGTCTGAGAATACTGCTGCAATTGGCGAGCTCTGCTTGTAATACACACGTGAAGCCTGCAGCCTTCACCACCTCAGCCAGCCACATGTATGAACTGAGGATGGAAAACCCACGTGACAGACGTCGTTCGTGCTGACCTGAGCCACAACTTACAAACAACTATACCCTGCAGTATCGATAGCCGCCTCAACATCTTGATTGAGGCTCCACGACACACATATTGAGTTGACATTTCCTTTCTTTCCCTCTCTGAACGCTATCTTTCTAAGGGGCTTCATAATGCGCCCAACGTTGGAGCTCCCGATAACCAGCAAACCTCCGCCCATGTGTGCCTGCTCAGATTCTGATGAAGGAATATCCACCTGTTCACTCACAGGGCGAACAGGCGAGGCAAGTTGGCCTGCCTCGAAATTGGCCCTCTGTCTCGAGCGGCGCGAGCGCGTTACCAGACGCTGCTCACTTTGGTGTGAGCTCGGATCCATCGCGCCGAGTACACTGGGAGGTGCCGCGCAGCAGAGTACGTGGGTAAAACAAGCGACAGCTGAGGTGTCTAATGAGAGGCGCCAGTTTTTCCACCACCCCTACACGCCGAGGCAGCAGCCTGAAGGCGGCAGCTGTTCGAAAATCGCGGCCAACTCTTCCTGCGCCCGCACACACCAACCACACACCCTGCCCTTCCTAGACCAAATCAAGGAGTAAAGTATAAAAGCACAGAGAAAGCTAAATATGCCACTTGGTACCTCCTAACGTACCACTAATGGACGATAATGCCTTAATGAGATGCGTAGATTGCCAGAGGAAGTGAAAAGTGTGCCATAGACTTCTTGAATTTACATTTAATACCAGATTAAACTTCTTAAGCAGAAGAATTAAGAAATATACTGATACGAAAATACAGAAAATAGAAGTCGCACCACCAAGAAAGAGTTGTGCGACTTAAACGAACGTTTGTAGGAATATTTCAACATCTGAAAGATGATGCCTATTGAAAATTTGCATCGTTGTGAGGATACAAATCAGGTTTGCTTTCAGTACACACTGTAATGGTCGTGAGCGTTAGTTATGAATGAGACTGGATGTTGTGAGATGAAGTTATGTTAGGCTAACTGGGGTCCTAGAAACGATGGAGAGGCTCCGTCCCCTCCGCAGACGCAGTGGTCTGCAACCCCACGACGACTACCGCAGTCCACTTCACCCCTCAGCCGCCCCACACCGAACCCAGGGTTATTGCGTGGTTCGGCCCCCGGTGGACACCCCCCCCCCCCCCCCCCCCCCAGGGAACGTCTCACACCAGGCGAGTGTAACCCCTATGTTTGCGTGGTAGAGTAATGGTGGTGTACGCGTACGTGGAGAACTTGTTTGCGCGGCAATCGCCGACATAGTGTAGCGGAGGCGGAATAAGGGGAACCAGCCCGCATTCGCCGAGGCAGATGGAAAACCGCCTAAAAACCATCCACAGACTGGCCGGCCCACCGCACCCTGACACAAATCCGCAGTAGCAGTTTTAGCAGCAGTTGGTGCCACGGTGACACAACGAACTGTTACAAATTGGTTAACTCAAGGACAACTCTGAGCCAGATGTCCTGTAGAGTGCATTCCACTGACGCCAAACCACCGTCGCTTGAGACTTTAGTGGTGTCAAGCGAGAGCTCACTGAAGGCGGAGTGGAGGTCTGTTGTAATTTCTGATGAAAGCAAGTTCTGCGTAGGTGCCATTGACGGTCGTGTGTTGATTAGAAGGAGGCCTGTTGAGCGCCTGCAAACAACCTGTCAGAGGCCCAGACACACTGAACCTAAACCTGGAATTATAATCTGTATTGCTGTTTCTTATTATAGCAGAGGCTCTCTCGTGGTTATCCCACGTACCCTGACTGAAAACATGTGCGTAAGTCTGGGGATTCAATGTGTTGAGCTGCCATTTACGAACAGCATTCCATGGGGTGTTTTCCAACAGGGTAACGATCACCGACTTACCGCTGTTATAGCCCAGCAAACTGTACACATTGTCCAAATGTTGCCTTAGCATGTTTGATCACCAGATATGTCACCAGTCGAGCACTTATGGGATATCATCGGGCTACAACTCCAGGGTTGTACACAAACAGCATTAACCGCCCATGTGTTTATTGACCAAGAGGCTTAGGATTCCATTCCCCAAACTGACAGCCGGTGCATTAAATGTACCAGTATTTCACATTTTCAGTGACGTATCTCGTGATTATGTAGCCTTTGATCTTGCAATGTTATTCACTTAAATACGTTACTTAGACAGATGTATTCCCGAAATTTCTTTACTCTAGAGTAATTATTTTTTGTTGCTGTTTTTTTCTCCGTCAGTGTATGAACAGACGACAGCTAAGGGTCTGATGGTTGCAGTACACAATTAGACTAGTCTACTTTACTGCAAGATGCATGGAATAATTACTGCTGGTGAAATTCAGATTATGAGACGAAAATGACGGATGGTCTGCCAAATGCATATTATCCAGTTAGCGTTACAGATGAAGAGCAAAGTCGGATTGTGGTATTGGCAGAGCGCAGCAAATGGATGGAGCATGTACCAGCGTGCATTGGAAATTTCAGTGTGTTCCCACATTATGCCCCTAAGTTATATCCCTTACGGGATATCTTTTTTTTAATTTCTGTATGCAGGGGCGAATAGCCTCGATCATATTTTCTTCAGAAACATGATTTCAACCCTCTATTTGGAAAATACTGAAGTATCGTGAGGATATTATGTGTATATGGACAAGTTAACAATCTTACATGACTCTTTTTTTTTACAAATTGCTGTATGTTGTCTCTAAGTATCATTGCTCACAAGAGGTGTAGGGGGGCTACAATTCAAATATTAAAATGTTGTTCCTGTGAACGGTTGCATTTTGCACTAGTTCATGTGAAATGTCTTTAAAAAGTTCCATTTGGCTACAAAGCACAGAACAATTCCTTACTCTCCACATTTTACACACGAATACCCCTGAGGGCAATGCCTTCATCATTCCTGTAGGCCCATACTCTTGCCAATGATAGAAACTGTCATACTTTACTTCGTCCACTGTCACAAGAGGTGCTGTTTCTTTTTTTCTGGACCTACTGCCCACCCAATAGTCAAAATCAGTCATCCTATTCCATTTGGAACGACCCAGGTGAGAATTCTCCAACACTACTGTATAAGAGCTTACCTTAAAGACTTCCTCTTTCCTCTTGGAAGCTGTTTTCATTGCACACGAAGAAACAGGGCCACAAAATCGAAAGACACTACTACATCTGTAGCTGATGCTCACATAACCTTGCTTGGTCTCTGCTGAAGATGCAAACTATTTGCCGCAGAGGTGGCCGAGCGGTTCTAGGCGCTACAGTCTGGAACCGCGAGACCGCTACGGTCGCAGGTTCGAATCCTGTCTCGGGCATGGATGTATGTGATGTCCTTAGGTTAGTTAGGTTTAAGTAGTTCTAGGGGACTGATGACCTCAGAAATTAAGTCCCATAGTGCTCAGAGCAGTTTTGCAAACTATTTTGAAACTTTTAACTAGTGGCAAAAGAACATTGTTGTGCATGACAGCCGAAATGTCGCTTGCAAGCACCATTTCCCTCCCAAGAACGAAATTCAGTACATGTTGCAGAAAACAGTTCATAATTTTGATACTGCTTGAGAGCAACATTGCCTAATAACTTTTTAACATAGTGGCTACATGCAGTAATGGCCAGATGTACGTCAAGTTTTTCTTTCCAGGTGCAATGATGCCCACAATGATATGAATTTTTCCGGACAGACAGGAGTAGCAATCTCTACCCGACTTTCCGAGGGGAGGGGGAGTTGGAAGCGGCTCCCTTCCTGTGTCAATTTCTTCATCTCATAAATGAAATGGAATGATCGTGTGGCACTGACGGCCGGGAGGTATCATCCGGGGAAGTTCGGCCGCTGAGTTGCAAGTTTTATTTCTGGTGACGCCACATTGGGCGACCTGCGTGTCGGTGATGATGAATGATTATGAGGACAGCACAACACCCATTCCACGAGCAGAGAAAATCCCCAACCCGGACGGGAATCGAACCTGGGCCTACTGTGTGATGGACAAATACGTTTCCAATTAGCTAAGCAAACGGAGTCTCATCTCAGAGCAGCACTTGCTTCAAAATTCCTCAATTACTTGGTTGATATATTCCAATATTTCTCTTCCTTCGGGCGTTATTACCTTTTTAAGCTCACTCAAGTACTATGGAAACTGTTGTATGCTGTCTTAACACATGATCTGTTTTGTTGTTCTTTCGTCTTGTTCATATTTTCCAAATATTTCTCTCGGCGCCGATTCTGCGAAAAACCTCCTCTTCGTTTAGCTGAGAATTCCTGTTGTTGTCTGCTTATCATATTCTCTTTGCTTCGATGTCATGTGTTGTTTTCTTTCCACGTATAAGAATTCCTTTATTTCGTGTACTTGATCGTCGCTAATGCTTATGACAAATTTTTCGCTAAAATAGTTTCAGATACCACTCATTACTTTCGTATTTCTTTGGTTTACTCTCCGTCTATATTATGTGCTCAGTCTACTGTCAATATACCTCGTAATTCATCTTTGGTTTCACTGAGGATAGCATTAATATCTTTACCTTGAATACTGCCCAAACTCCCAAGTTTTCTTTTTTTGTGTCATTGCTACCCGCATTCCTGTCGTACACCTTTTTTAATGCGAGCAATTTGTTCTTGGTCTTCAATTCTTATTGTTCCTTGTTTGTTCTTATATGTATTTTCCATTGCCGTATTTCGTATATGAATATGCTTATTTCCACAACATAGATGTAATCAGATTAATCGATAATAAATAAATATATTAACAGAGTAGTGCGATTTTCTACTTTTATCTGAAATGAGACAGAAGCAGGAATTTCCGTGCAAATTAATGGCCATAATGTTCTAAAGTACTTACGTATTAAATCTGTTATATCTTGTTCGACTGCACTATGGCCGTGATTAATTTTCCGCGGATAAGCAGTGACATATTCATTATGAGCGACAGCAACTGAAATGAAATCTGACAATGCGATCACTATAGCTACACAGAAGAATTTGACAATATACACTCCTGGAAATGGAAAAAAGAACACATTGACACCGGTGTGTCAGACCCACCATACTTGCTCCGGACACTGCGAGAGGGCTGTACAAGCAATGATCACACGCACGGCACAGCGGACACACCAGGAACCGCGGTGTTGGCCGTCGAATGGCGCTAGCTGCGCAGCATTTGTGCACCGCCGCCGTCAGTGTCAGCCAGTTTGCCGTGGCATACGGAGCTCCATCGCAGTCTTTAACACTGGTAGCATGCCGCGACAGCGTGGACGTGAACCGTATGTGCAGCTGACGGACTTTGAGCGAGGGCGTATAGTGGGCATGCGGGAGGCCGGGTGGACGTACCGCCGAATTGCTCAACACGTGGGGCGTGAGGTCTCCACAGTACATCGATGTTGTCGCCAGTGGTCGGCGGAAGGTGCACGTGCCCGTCGACCTGGGACCGGACCGCAGCGACGCACGGATGCACGCCAAGACCGTAGGATCCTACGCAGTGCCGTAGGGGACCGCACCGCCACTTCCCAGCAAATTAGGGACACTGTTGCTCCTGGGGTATCGGCGAGGACCATTCGCAACCGTCTCCATGAAGCTGGGCTACGGTCCCGCACACCGTTAGGCCGTCTTCCGCTCACGCCCCAACATCGTGCAGCCCGCCTCCAGTGGTGTCGCGACAGGCGCGAATGGAGGGACGAATGGAGACGTGTCGTCTTCAGCGATGAGAGTCGCTTCTGCCTTGGTGCCAATGATGGTCGTATGCGTGTTTGGCGCCGTGCAGGTGAGCGCCACAATCAGGACTGCATACGACCGAGGCACACAGGGCCAACACTCGGCATCATGGTGTGGGGAGCGATCTCCTACACTGGCCGTACACCACTGGTGATCGTCGAGGGGACACTGAATAGTGCACGGTACATCCAAACCGTCATCGAACCCATCGTTCTACCATTCCTAGACCGGCAAGGGAACTTGCTGTTCCAACAGGACAATGCACGTCCGCATGTATCTCGTGCCACCCAACGTGCTCTAGAAGGTGTAAGTCAACTACCCTGGCCAGCAAGATCTCCGGATCTGTCCCCCATTGAGCATGTTTGGGACTGGATGAAGCGTCGTCTCACGCGGTCTGCACGTCCAGCACGAACGCTGGTCCAACTGAGGCGCCAGGTGGAAATGGCATGGCAAGCCGTTCCACAGGACTACATCCAGCATCTCTACGATCGTCTCCATGGGAGAATAGCAGCCTGCATTGCTGCGAAAGGTGGATATACACTGTACTAGTGCCGACATTGTGCATGCTCTGTTGCCTGTGTCTATGTGCCTGTGGTTCTGTCAGTGTGATCATGTGATGTATCTGACCCCAGGAATGTGTCAATAAAGTTTCCCCTTCCTGGGACAATGAATTCACGGTGTTCTTATTTCAATTTCCAGTAGTGTAGTTCCCCTGAAGCAATCACTAAGACAAATTTTTAAGCGGAAACTCATTGAATTGAAGCTTTATAAATTGTGCTTTTAAGTAATTCCTTCCATATATTTATTCCTCCATTAATGTATTAGTGACACGTTAGAATGCATTACAAAGTACGATGGTTTCGAAGCTAAGCTACTTTTAAATCTACACAGGGCCGGGCAAAATTCAAGTGCGTAATATTTTAAGTATATTAGCATTGCTACCTGAACTTCAGAAAACTCTGCAGTAGTTTGAATGTATCTGTTTCGATCAAATAGCTCATAGATCGATTCAAAAAGCCGGTGATATCTGACGTATTCCTCACTCAGGATACTTCCACGACATCACAAGTAGATGTAATTAAGATTTATTTATTTGAACAAGTACACTTGATACAAAAGAGTCTACTGTTCCTGATGCAATAAAACAAAATAAAATAAACATTATCCAGAAATTATTCTTATTAAAGTTAAGGAAAAGTTCGTGACAAACAAGTGTTCTCCAACAAAACGAAAGGAGACTCTTGCGAACATAGATAACGTTCCCTAGACCAATGAAAATTCTATATTCAAAACAAAGAACGTATCCAATGTTCTATGTAACAAGCAGCCCGGCTTGTCCACGGCGCAGAACCCAATGCTCGGGGCATAGGTTGCTGAAACGCAGCCGTTCAGGTGGCGAAGGCGACGTCTAATCCGAGGCGGTGTTCAAAAGGAAGTGGTAAGTGGCTGGCTGGCAAAGAAGGAACTGAATCTAGCCGGCTCCACATATTCCTGCGGCGTATTATTACATATTTCCTATTGCCTATCGAAATTGCAGCGGATGCACTAAGCAATGCATGTCTAGAGCGACCCTTGTCGCTGTCTTCTGCGACCTCTGCCTGGTCACCGGGAGACCCTCTAGGGCTTGTATGTATGTGTGTATTAAACCGGGGACGGAGAGGCTTCCTCTCGCCACAGCCCTCAGTGGTTCACAATCCTACAACAGACCACAACAGTCCACCCACCTCACCGCCGCCCCACATCGAACCCAGGATTACTGTGCGGTTCGGCCTTTGGGGATTAAAAGTCATATCGCGCAAACCAGCCTGACCGCAGGGACTGAGCTGACGATAACCCGCTGAGAATGAGTGCGATACAGGTTGACGGCGTCGAAGGAGAAGCCAAGAGACACGCCAGTATTAAACGCTGGAAGCGCCGAAGAAACTGGTATAGGCATGCGTATTCAAATACAGAGATATTTAAACAGGCAGAATACGGCGCTGCGGTCGGCAGCGCCTAGATAAGAAGTGTCTGGTGCAGTTGTTAGATCGGATACTGCTGCTACAACGGCAAGATATCAATATTTAAGTGAGTTTGAACATGGTCTTATAGTCGGCGGACAAGAGATGGGACACAGCATCTCCGAGGTATTAATGAAGTGGTGACTCTCCAGTACGACCATTTCACGAGTTTACCGTGAATATCAGGAATCCAGTAAAACATCAAATCTTAACATCGCTGCAGCCGGAAAAGATCCTGCAAGGATGGTATCAAAGACGATTGAAGAGAATCGTTCAACTCACAAAATGTGTAACCCTTCTGCAAATTAATGCTGATTTCAATGCAGGCTTCTCAAGAATTGTCCGATTACGAACCATTCAACTAAACATCATCGATGTTGACTGCACGATTCGTAGCCTCGTCTGGGCCTGTCGACACTGACAATGGAGTTTGATGACTGAAAACATGTTCAAAAAGGTTGAAATGGCTCTGAGCACTTTGGGACTTAACATCTGAGGTCATCAGTCCCCTAGAACTTAGAACTACTTAAACCTAATTAACCTAAGGACATCACACACATCCATGCCCGAGGTAGGATTCGAACCTGCGACCGTAACGGTCGCGCGGTTCCAGACTGAAGCGCCTAGAACTGCTCGGTCACTCCGCCGGCTGGAAACATGTTACCTGGTCGGTCGATTCTCGTTTCAAATTGAATCGTGCGTATGGACATGTACGGGTATGGAGACAACTTCATGAATCCATGGACCCTCCGTGACTGCAGAGGGCTTTTCAAGCTGGTGGAGGCTCTGCAATGGTGTGAAGCGTGTGCCGTTGGAGTGATGTGGGACCCTGATAAACTTAGATACGGCTCTGACAAGTGACACGTACGTAAGCATCCCGTCTGATCACCTGAATCCATTCATGTGCATTGTGCATTTCGACCGACTTGAGCAATTCTAGCAGGACAATGCGGCACCACACACGTCCATAATTGCTGCAGAGTGTCTCCAGGAACACTCTTCTGAGTTTAAACACTGCCGCTGGCCATTAAACTCTCTAGACACGAACATTATGGAGCGTATCTGGGATGCCTTGGAACGTGTTGTTCAGAAGAGACCTTCAACTCCTGGTATTCTTACGGATTTATGGGCAGCCCTGCAGGATTCATGCCGTCAGTTCCCTTCAGCAGTATTTCAGACATTAGTCTAGTCCATGCCACATCGTGTTGCGGCACTTCTGCGTGCTCGCGCGGCCCTGCACGATATTTGGTTGGTGTACCAGTTTCATTCACTATTCAGTATAATAGAACAATTCTTCCGTATTGTACAGTACGTGTTCCTTAAACATAAGGTATCACTCGTTTCAATTTTAATGTTGTGTTATGCCACGGCACGCACATAAGAATGTGAATCTACGCCTTGTGGTAAAACAGTGCCAGAAGAAATAATGTGATATATGCGAACTTTTTATTACTAGAACCCAGGACTATATGGAGCGAATGAAAGTAACAGGTATTTGTTCCTGAGAATGAAGCTTCCTCACCTGAAGGAAGGAAGGAACGAACGAAGGAAGAAAAGAGATTAGGGTTTAACATCCCATTGATGACGAGGTAACTAGAAAAGAAGCTCGTGCTTAAAGAGATCGAAGGATATGGAAGGAAAACTGTCGTGTTTTATGGCCTTAGTCAATTTAAAGAAACCTCGGAAAATCTAATTCAGGCTGCCCTGACAGTGAGTTAAACCACAGTCGTTCCATGTGCGAGTCTGGTATGCTAACGTCACTACCATCTGACAGAGTAAATGGTTTGAGTCAGTATTAATTCTATATTCAACTTGTAACTCGAATCGCAGATTACATCATGATTAACAAGAGTGCACAGCGACATCGTAGGCTTGTGACTTCATAGGGTTTGTAGGCCCAGTGTTCATCCTAATCTCTGTGTTACTACTGAACCACAATAATTCTAACTACGAGTAATACCATTTTCACCAAGAGAATAAATATATATGGACAGAATTACATGAAAAGTGATGGACGAAAGTAATATTCTAGGAACTTCATTAATTTGGCCTTCATGAACAGCTGTATTACACTTTCGAGTAATGTTATTTCAACTAGCTGCCAAAAGACTGAATAACCATATTTTCCAGTGCGGACGGCTGCAAGATGTGCGTGAAAAGAGTCACTGGGGCTCTAGAAAACACAGACAGGGGTGTGGAGCCATGTCGACCCAGTACAGAGGTCACCTTCGCCAAGTTTTTGGTTTAGGATCCTTGGACGGAACAGCCAAGTAACCCACAGATTCCCGATTCGGTTTAAATACGGGGATTTTGTGGGCATGGGAATACGGTAAACTCATTCTGGTGCTCTTCGAATGTCGCTCGTACACTGCGAACAGTGTGCCACGTTGCATCGTCGTGCTGATACATTCTATCGTGTAGGGGAAAAACGAACTGCATGTCGCGATAGATACGGTCACCAAGGGTGGATAAATACTCGTGTTGATTCGTTGAGCCTTCCAACACGACTAGAGCACCCAGAGAATGTGACGAAAGCATCCCCCAGGCAAAAAGGCTCCATCATGGTTGCCGAGCGTTTGCTTCCAGGAGTTTCATGCCGTACAGGCCAACGGCCACGTGTCCCATACAGCATAAAACGTGATTTATCTGAAAAGGTGACCTGTCGCCATTCTGTGGGCGTCGAGTTGCAGTACTGGCTAGCATCCAGCCTTAGTCTTGGATGAACAACAGTCAGCATGGTTGCATGGACTGGGCTGAAACACTGTTGGTAGTCTATTGCTTCTTCTGGACGGTCAGATGCGCAACAGTTGTGCGTATGTTCGCCTGCATATACGAGTATCTCCGCAGCCGTGGTTTTATCTCTGTCATCCACGACCCGTGGTGCAGCACAGTTCCCTCGGCGCCGGTTTCGTATACCACCATTTTGCCATGCATAGTATGCTTTAACAACGACGGCGTGCAAACAGTTTCGGACACGGACATGCTTCTACCCATGGCCTGAAGGCCAGTGATCATGCCCTTTTGGACGTCAGATAAATCACTCTTTTTCCGCATTACGGCGACAACTCAACTTTTTCCGCGTCCTTCCACCACGTTTCGTATACCTTGCACAGTTAGCATTGCCACCTGCCGTCTGTGAGTAATTACTGCACGTTGACATGGACCTGTATTTTGTGGCCATTCAGATGCATTGCAGATAAACTGTAAGCGGCCGGCCTTCCTTCGAGACTGTTCGTAACCGACTAATTCTTAGTGAATTGATTTAAAAAATTGTCGATCCCTAACGTACTCAAGGAAAGTCTGTCGAATAGGAGTTTTGTGCAGAGATTTTGCATAGCAAGTGTCTAGTGGTTTAGTGACTGTGTCAGAACGGTTGATGATCTCTTGTGATACGATACTACACTACTGGCCATTAAAATTGCTACACCAAGAAGAAATGCATATGATAAACGGGTATTGATTGGACAAATTTATTATACTAGAACTGACATGTAATTACATTTTCACGCAATTTGGGTGCATAGATCCTGAGAAATCAGTACCCAGAACAACCACCTCTGGCCGTAAAAACGGCCTTGATACGCCTGGGTATTGAGTCAAACAGAGCTTCAACACGATACCACAGTTCATCAAGAGTAGTGACTGGCGTATTGTGACGAGCCAGTTGCTCGGCTACCATTGACCAGACGTATTCAATTGGTGAGAGATCTCGAAAATGTGCTGGCCAGGGGAGCAGTCGAACATTTTCTGTATCCAGAAAGGCCCGTACAAGACCTGCAACACGCGGTCGTGCATTATCCTGCTGAAATGTAGAGTTTCGCAGCGATCGAATGAAGGGTAGAGCCACGGGTCGTAACACATCTGAAATGTAGCGTCGATGAGAACAAGAGGTGACCGAGACGTGACCAATGGCACCCCATACCATCACACCGGGTGAGACGCCAGTATGGCGACAATGAATACACGCTTCCAATATGCGTTTACCGCGATGTCGCCAAACAAGGATGCAACCATCATCATGCTGTAAACACAACCTGAATTCATCCGAAAAAATGTCGGTTTTGCCATTCGTGCACCCAGATACGTCGTTGAGTACTCCATCGCAGGCGCTCCTGTCTGTGATGCAGCGTCAAGGGTAACCTCAGCCATGGTCTCCGAGCTGATAGTCCGTGCTGCTGCAAACGTCGTCCAACTGTTAGTGCAGATGGTTGTTGTCTTGCAAACGTCCCCATCTGTTGACTCAGAGATCGAGACGTGGCTGCACGATCCGTTACAGCCATGCGGATAAGATGCTTGTCATCTCGACTGCTAGTTATAAGAGGCTGTTGGGATCCAGCACGGCGTTCCGTATTACCCTCCTGAATCCACCGACTCCATAGTCTGCTAACAGTCATTGGATCTCGACCAGCGCGAGCAGCAATGTCGCGATACGATAAACCGCAATCGCGATTGGCTACAATCCGACCTTTATCAAAGTCGGAAACGTGATGGTACGCATTTCTCGTCCTTACACAAGGCATCACAACAACGTTTCACCAGGCCACACCGGTTTATATATGAGAAATCGGCTGGAAACTTTCCTCATGTCACCACGTTGAAGGTGTCGCCACCGGCGCCAGCCTTGTGTGAATGAAAAGCTAATCATTTGCAAATCACAGCATCTTCTTCCTGTCGGTTAAATCCTGGAAACTTTCCTCATGCCACCACGTTGTAGGTGTCGCCACCGGCGCCAGCCTTGTGTGAATACTCTGAAAAGCTAATCATTTGCATATCACAGCATCTTCTTCCTGTCGGTTAAATTTCGCATCTGTAGCACGTCATCTTCGTGGTGCAGCAATTTTAATGGCCAGTAGTGTATTTACTACTTTATCTACTTGCACAAACATTGTGACATAAACTCATTTAGATGACTCGAAGAGAGCCATTCCAGCAGAGAATGAGGTCGGCGTCCTCGCTCCGTGTGTGCAGACGTCCCAGCACAGTAGGAATGCAACGAACGCCGTGGCTGGCTGCCGCGGCACTGCACGCGCCGGAGCCGCTTGCTTGCTCTGTAAACGCGGCCAGTTCCCAAGTTCTGCCTGCTCGGCGTGAATCATGAATGAGCAGCTCGTAGCGAGCAGCCGGAAACACCGATTCTCCGGTGCACTCGAATTCTGAGGGGAGCGCTGCCGCCTGTCTATCACAGAACGTTCTAGCGAAGCGATCTCTTGTTTGCCAGAAGACCTGACGTGGTATCCAGTAGGGGTAGCAAGCTTCTTCAGAAGTTAAGACGAGAGTAACACAGTTTCGTAGCAAACCTATCAAACACATGTAGAAATCGTCTGCTAGAGAGGCATTCAAACCCTAAAAGCAACAACTGCCAAAACAAGTTTTCAGCTGCCACTAAGTTCACTAATAACGGACCACAACGCAATCTTACTCGCTATTGTGGGCTACGAGTCGAGTGTTTGGGCTCGTAGAGCCAGAAGGAGAAGACCGTACAGGCTCTACGGTCAGCATAAAGCACTCTACTCCGGTGTCTGACACGCGCATATAGAACAACACCGACTGAGGCGCTCCTGGTGATATTAGACTTGTTAACTCTAGACCTAGCAGTAAGAAAGAGAGGTGCACAATACTCGCTCACAAAGCGCGAATATGACTGAGTAAAGGAGATACTGAACAAGAATACAACACTTCCTTTCGACCAAGGGACCTATACACTACCTTTCGGGACATGACCCGTATCAGAGCTGCTTACTAAAAATGGGACAGTGCGCCACAGACACTTCTGAATGTGGAGCAATCGGCACCAAGGATCACATCGCCTGGAAATGTGCCATTTGGATATTCAACAGTCTGTAATATAATAACGAATGTGGAGCCGTCGCATGAGTCGAAGTCGCTAATACTAAAATATCAGCTTATGAACTGAAAGCGTACATGAGTGACAGACAAGAAAGAAGAGGCCATAGATCATGGTAACGAGACGTGCCAAAGTAGAACATTCAACTGCAACAAGCTCCTGGAAGCAGTGAGGAGACAAGCCTCGAAGAGAACCAGGAAGGATATCCTGAGGCACTGACAACTGTCTCCTCCTTGGATGACACAGCAGTGCAGCCCTTGTGAATCCTGGGTTGCAATTCAGCGCACCAGGAGCTAACCATCCAAACAACTGAGGAATTCAGCTTGCTTCTGATACCAGGTACAGTAGTGTAACGCAGTGTTGTGTAATCCAGCTCTATAAATTACAACGTTCGTGATCATAGTGTTATAAATCAGCATCGAGTGCTTTCTGATGATGTTTGGTTTGTGAGGCCGTCAGCTGTATGGTCATAAGTGTCTGTACGAAGTCCCAATTTTTATACAGTCCAATTTTTACGTAGTCCAATCTAGCCACTGTCACAAATGACGTAGATGATGATTTTGATGAAATGATGAGGACAACACCAACACCCAATCTCTGGTCAGACAAAATCCCCAACCCAGCTGGGAATTGAAACACCCCCGTTATGTCCTTTATTGGGATTTGTGTGATTTACCGAAGCCGCCAAACAATTATTATGATTATATGACCGTGTGCTTAATGGATGAAGGCTATCGGTTTTCCTACTGTGGTTCGGGGGTATTTCAACCGAGTGCGGCTGTCCTGATACGGAATAGTTAATGACTGAAAGTTTGTCTATTATTAAAGACCGCAAACGTTGCGATATACAAACTGATATGTATTTTCAATGAACACACAAATTCCGAGGCAGTTGCTACCCTCGCCTTGCGCGCCTAATTACGGTTATATCTTTTATTGATTGTGGCTTTGAAGTACTTCGTCACACGCAATGATGATGGTTAACATTCACAACAATCCTCACAACAATCCATGGTTGTTGCTGGCCGACCCGGTTGACGCGAAACACGTCATTCGGCACTTGTCACTTTCTGTTTCATATCACTCGCGAATCGGTATTAGTGAGGGTCAGTCTCACGACCATCAGGGCGACTTGCTCATTTGTCATACTCCGGTGAATTTACCGTTTACTACTCACTCGACCACCATTCTTGCCCGTCACTCTAGTACTACTACTCACTCGACACCAGTCTCACTGCCTCCTGCAGCACTCGACAATCGACTCCTGTCTGCTATCGACCTGGGGGTCGGATACTAGTATCTATGTTTGTGGGATCACGGATCCCTTACAGAATGGAACCCAGGACCCCATGATCCAGAGGCAGCAATGCTAGTCGCTAGACCACAAGCTGCGGACATGTGCTTTCTGGATTCCGGATAGACAGATATATGTGCACCGAATGGCTAAATGGTAGTATTTAAACACTTTTTTATTTATTTTTAGTTATTATTATTTTTTTCTTTTACGTGGATATTCTATATAGTGTTTTCCTCTTAAGGATCTTGGTGGTTAGCCTAAGCACTTCCTTTATAGAAATATGTTTTTGTGCTACTTGTTTATGAACATGAGAACAATGAGATTCGTGAAAGTTTGGAGGATTTTTTTAATTCCATAAACTTTTCAAAACATCACATCGCCTGCATGAGCCTTGTGGTGTCCACTGCACGCGATTCACGTGGTCCTCATCATTGTCCTCAATTGGTGGACCGGTAGATCCGTCTGACTTGCCATCGTGTCTTCTCATCTACTGTAGCACGTGCTCCGCGCTGTTGTCAGTGCCTCGATTTGTTCCGGACGCTGACGTAGTGCCCCCAATGCCAAGGCCGGAGAACACCTACTTCACGACTGCGCGTGCAACAGTAATGGCGGTGAACATCGCGGTGCGGGGAGTGGGGTAGGGGGTGGAAAGGGGGGTGGGTGGAGGCTTGTGTGGAGTGGGATTCACGCAGCGAGCGGTACAGGCTTCGGCAGCCGCTCGCTTGCCGCTTCTTATTCGCTTCCCTTCTCTTCGTCTTTACACTCGAACAGCGAAGAGCACTCGAGAACAATGGAGGTAGGGTGGCCCCAACTTTGTTCCGAATCCTGCACTTCTGGCGAAGAATCAGTGAAAAGAAAGAAGTTGTAAACTCTAGTAACCCGTCCACGGCCTTACCTCACAAGAGTTTGTGCCGTATACACGTTTCTTCGGCGGAAGAAAATAAAAGTTCGCCCACCAGTATCAAAGAAACTCTGAGTCCTCAAATTCTCATACGCAACGTAAGACGTATTTCATAATTTTATCGCCGAAAATAAGCAGATTACAAGACGGAAACGCTGCGAGAAATCCATACCTGAACACAAATGCAGATGCTAGTCAAGTCTGCTGATTGCCTTGTTATTTGATCATGAACGACATCTACTCTATGCAGTGCAGTCTGTATGCTGCACGGTATCAGTCGTGGTAAGAACAGTCTTGTGTGTGCTGTGAATGTGTTGCCATCCAAATCCGATTTTAGGATGAATTAGTTTTACCTAGGTCAAACTCATTCATCCTGTTACCAATGGGGTAAAACAGTTTAGCTTAGGTCGAATCGGTTTATGCTAGTTAGAATTTACGTGCTCTCGGACAAACTGGTACGTCCTAGTCTGAACTGATTTCACCTAGTTTGTATCCTCTATAAACTTTTCAAAGTACACTGAATAAAGGAACAGAAATAAAATATTCGATATGATTCATTAAAGTTATTTATTAACTAATCAGTAATTTCACATCTATCACTAGATCAACTTATATATATATATCCATCCACAGAAATCACCTTATCTGCAGTTTGCTTATTTACTTACGTTTGCAAGGTTTACTTTGGTAGCACTTAGAATTGCAGAGTATTTTGTTTTTCTAACATTTGCATTTGTTTGTTGTACAGTTTTTCGTGTAACTGCATTTCATGAAGCCTTGGCCTGATCCAACACAATGTTTTGTGGGTGCAGTCCTTAAAAATAATTCAATATACTGGTTAATATCTCCCAAATCTAAAAGCTTCTGAATGCAGAATTACAAAAAAATTATGGAAAATTTTAATAAAATTATACCTGCAATAATACCTTTGAAGTATGCCATGTTTGGTGCCAGCTTTTTAGAGGCCCTCATCAGTCTTTTGAAGTATTAATCCAATTATGTTTCGAAGGTCACCTGTGCCTTTATCTACATCTGGAAAAGATATGGTTACGTTGTTTCCAATGTGAGGTGGTGGACGGGATTTGTCAGAGAAGGCTTTCACTATTTTAGCTTTTTTTCTTTTTTTTTTAATTTTCTGTCGCAGTTTTTCTTACATTTTCACTGTCGTTTGTGTCAATTTTCACAATGTTATCCCCATTACTGTCTTAGTACTGTTCAGTGTTGTTGTCATCTTCGATTGCCTTCTTTAGGTCATATTCATCCTGCCCGTTGGACACTATAGACCGGCAGCACACCAGTGGATATCTTGATTATCCTGAATATAATTTATGATTTCTTGAGGCAACGAGGAAGTGGAAAGTTCTAGTCTAGGTTCAATTCAGAATAATGCTTTGTAAGGGGGTTGTTTTATGCCAGAGTGGTAAGCTCGATTTTTCACGAATTGGACATACCTTAATCCTTCCGACCACTTCGTCGAATTGTTGTCCTTTAACCAAGAACTTTTCATATTTTGAATGTCTTGATTGGCACGTTCAGCAGAAACATTGGCTGTGCCTTGTTTCCCCGTGCACGTTTTTCAGTTCTGAGCAAAGATTTGGGAGTTCACTTATAACATTATAGACAAATTCTCTGCCATTATCTGATTGAAGAATGCACGGCGCACCTACCGTTAGCAATATGTCGTTCAAATGATTAGGCAGTTCTTCAGCCCTCTTTGGTGATAACGCACGAGGGAGAACATATTTTGTAAGATGGTCTTGGTAAACTAGAATGAATTTTAAATTCACATCTGATTGTGATTAGAAAGCAGTCTAATCGACTTGGCACTTGCTATTCATTTCCGAATGGAGAATTGGCTTTGAAACTAGCCCTCGTTCCTTTTTTGTCTTCTTTTGTAGCAGATATCATACACTGATAAATAGAGGCATATCATATCCTTTGTGATATTGGCATACTTTTTGATGTTTCGGCTAACATCCTGACGTGACCACCATGACCTACAGGTACATGAGCTGTGTTAATCACATCATAAGGTTCATCAGCTGGAACAAAGTATTTTATATTCCCCTATCATTGAGCAGTGAGTTTTTTCACATCACGAATTTTCAAAACACCAAGTCGTTTCAGTCTTCTTTTTTGTAATGATGTTCTTTTTCCAACTTTCCCGCGTCTTCTACTTGTCTAACCAAATCCGCATATTCGTCTACAGATACCAAATTATAATGAGAAGACGTTTTGTGTTCGCTCTGCAAAATTTCCTCCAGAAACTTTTCTCTCCACATCTTTTGACTGGCTTGTCTACTACACGAAGGCTCATCCATGATGAAATGCCTCATAATAATTTTAAACGCAACCAGCAACTTAACACGCTCACTCGTCGATGCAAAATACCGTTCAAAACAAAGACCAGTGGGAACGAGGAGCGGTTGAGAGGCGCAAGGGGCGAGCCAGAGAAGATTCGGGCAGTGACATACGTGCCGACTAGCCAAAATTAGTTGAGACTAGGACTACCAGTTCACCCTAAAGCATGTAAATTCTATTCAGGATAAACCGATTCGATCTAGGCTATGCTGCTTTATCTTATCGGTAACAGGATGAACGAGTTTGACCTAGGCAATTCATCCTAAAATAGGGTTTGGCCGGTAACAAAGACATTCTTTCGGAGGTAAGTGAATTCAAACGTGGACAAGCTATTCCTGCTCTTATCGTGGAAGCTTCTGTAACCAAGATAGCCAAAGTGTTTGGTGTTTCAAGGGGCAGCACATCGAGTATTTGTACAGTATACAGGGAAAGCGTCATCCGATAAGACACAATGTAGACGAAACCGAGTGTCCAGTGATCGAACGGTCACTGAAGAGGATTGTGAAGAAAAATAAAGGGGAAGACAGCCCCAAAAGTCACGGCAGAAGTGAATGTCGCAGTCGAGAAGCAAAACAATAGAAAGCGTGGCGTGAATTGCAGTTTTACCTGGAATTCAAAAACCACTCTTCAAATAAACAAAATCCCGTACGAAATATACTCTCAGTAGCGAATATGGACAACCATCAGCTGTTCATAGGCACTACAACATCACAAATTCCCTAACACGAATATGTGATCCTGTAGTCATGAACCCTGCACCATGGAGCTATTGAAGGATGTCGTTTGGTCAGATGAGTTGTTCATTATTTCCAACTTTTGGCCGAGGTTACACGGCAATAGCGAAACACGGCTGAGTTTCCTCGGTGATTTAGGCAGCCATATCGTCATATTGCCCAGATCTAATGGGCATCCCGTAAGGTCGCATTACTTCCAAAGATTATGTGACTATTTTCACATCCGTCGCATGGTACAGTGTCTGTCCCCATTGGTGATACTGTGTTCCAAGACGACAAGAGCCCTGTTCACACTGCTTGCTTCGTTCAAGACAAATTTTTGACAATGAGGTTGAATTTTCGCACCTTACTTGGCCGCCAAATCCTATAATCTCAATATAGTTCAGCCTTTGTTGCCAACCTAGGAGAGAAGAGTGCGTAATCGTTATTCATCTTCATCACTTTTGCCTACATTAGCCGTTATTTCGTAGGAAGAATGGTATAAGATTCCCCTGAAAACCATGCAGTACCTGAATTTGTCCATTCCCAGACGACTAGAAGCTGTTTTGAATGCCAGCGGTTTTCGTACACTATACAAGGCATAGTAATATGTTGTGTTCTTGATATTACCATATTTTTTGCCCACCCTCTGTGCTTGCAATATGTCAAGAAGTTGCCCATTTCTAACTTCTCCTGGACTGCTGTTCAAACTGAAAGAAATAAGTGGACAACAAATACATATTCACGTTCACAGTTTAATCATGACGAAAATCTTTATTAATAGTAAGTAACGCATATTTGAACTCGCTATAACGGCTCTCCCTCTGGGAATGATTTGCTCTTAGCTACGTAAAACTTTCCAGATAATGCGGAGTATTCTGTGGTTGTGTACTGAATCACTGTTTCCAGATCTCACCACTTTCCTCTTGTACGTGTTTTTCTGGCTGGAACATGGGTATGGCTCGTTTTGTTGTGTCGGGCAGTCGGTTGGAAAATTAGCGCGGACGAAGGCCCTAATGAGCCTTTGACTGCAAGCACATTGACCCTCAGGCGGCAGATGTTCCCTGTGTTCTCAGGTCACCTCAGACGTCGCCAGCAGAGCTCGTAGCGTAATGTACTCAGAAACAGATTGTTCTCCCGCAAACGCTCAAAATGTATTGTGCTCCCTGTGGACAATCTAATAAACTGCAGGACATTAAAATTGCTGTAACAGGAAAGGTAACAAATAATGATGGTCTTTTTATTGTATGTACACAGTATAATAGGTAGAATACATGATAAAATTTGTAGGTGATTTACGATCGTACAGAGTGAGACGTTTAGCATACAGAGCTGCTGCCATCTCTGGAAGGGCACCGGAACCTATTGAGCTCGAAGGAAAGATACGGGTACGTCATTCCATGCTGCTTCAACTCTATGCCAGCGTTCATGAGTAGTTGTGACTGGTGAGTGGTGCCATATCAGTCTCTTAGAAACCCGTGATCAGTTGTTTACAGTGCGTGAGAGAACTTAAGAAGCTGATAGTGACGATAACATTCAAATACCCTTTGTATCGAGATAGGTTGCGACGGCAAAAGAAACATGGATATTATTGAAAGGAAACATCGCAGAGACCTAGCTGAGAGGGCCTATCAGCGAGCCTTAACACTTAACGCCTGCGCCGAAGTGATAATTCGTTGTGTATCAAAATCCACCAGGTATCATGATACGGATGGTTGTAATTAAAATTCAGCCATTCACAGTCGTCTAGTATAGGCTGTAATTATCATACGGTAGCGAAACGTTGTAGATATTCTAATACTTTAATGTGGAATCGATTTGCATTGGGAAAAAATTAGTTCTAATTTTAGCCACCAGGTGCAAATCTGGCGCTGTGAATGAATGGATTATGCACAGAAATGTTTGCATATATAATGGATTAGGTACAGAAGCAGAAAAGGTCAAACAAAGGACAAAGAATATTGTTAATTTTATTATTAACCACCGATCACAAAGTTTGTTCAATGTGTGCAGCAGAGACGTCGAGGAGATGCTGCATCCGTGAAACGATGTGATGAACAGTTGCTTGCAGCAGCTCTGGAGGAACCGGTGCAACGAGTTACTGTATATTGGCTTTCTGATCAGCTAGAGACCGGACGTGTCCCTGGTGGAGGTGTTCTTTTAGATATTCCAAGAGCCAAAAGTCACCTGGACTCAGATCAGTTGATGATGCAGACCGTGCACCTGGGAAATCTCAGGAGACAACACGTTCTTGGGATGCTGCATTAAGCAGACATTTCGCTGGACAAGCGACATGAGGTTTTATCCAATTCCACACAACTGCACTCTTCCAATGTAGCAATCACGTGCTGTACAAGGAGATCTCGACAGCGTGCAGAGGTCACGGTGCACTCGCCAGGCCCTCTGGGTATCCTCTTCAAAGATGAACGGATCGAGAATGATGGTACTTGTGAATCCACACCATACCGTCACGTCGCAAACGCAGTGGCTTTTCGTTCTCAACACGAGGATTAACAGCAGCCCCAAATCGGCAGTTCTGTGTATTCACTGTGCCCTCTAGCGAGAAAGGCGCCTCATCGCTCCTGGCCACATATCATCAACTTAGATCCGTGGCAGAAACCGAAGACCAAATATAGAACGTTACTGCGGGTCATGAGATTTCAGCTGCTCCACTGTCTGTATTTTGTACGGGGAAGGAGAGTAAAATAGACCGCAAAACTTCCCGTATTGTTTACTGTGGAATGGAGTATTCTCGAGACACTGCATCAACACTAACATTACCTGGTGCAGCTGCTGCATGGTCAGTTACAGCAATAGCAATCTCGCCAGTAACTTCCACAGGGATACGAGACCTTCTCTTCTTCTCTTCCCGATGACATACAAGCTATCCTGTGGTGGCGGCAGTTCGCCGTCTGGCAAATGACTAAAAAGTCGTAACAACCACACCCAAGAGATGCGACGGTTATCAACAGCGCAAGGAAATCTGACTAGTGGCCCCAGTGTGGCTCACCCCTGAGTTGGCTAACTTGTCATTAAATTAATTTAATTCCTTCAAACCTACAACAAAATAAATGGCATCATATCGAATGAGAATGGGTGTCATTGAAAAATTAATAACAACGACCTACAGCATCACAAAGAGATTTATTAACTAATTTTAAGGTCAAGAGAGAACAAAAATATAGACAGAAACTTCAACTGCGAAACATTTCATTAACACGAACTCAGGTCGGTTGGCAATAGAACTGGGGAGCCTAACTGGAATTTACGTGTAAATGACACTGGCTACTGTGAATAGAAGGATGCCAACTAGGCAAGCACACGCCGCTTTATCGTTCCACTGTGTCTCACGTCAAAATACAGTTAAGCATGCAATGGACACTGGGAGTCACTACGGCGAGTACAAGGCTGCTGTGATAAAAGATGGTCCTGAAAACGATTGATAGGCTTCTGAATTTGTCGAAGCTGGACAACGTTACCGATATAACTGGTGAAAGACGAGACGCTGTCGTCTGTTGGCGGGCGATGCCGAAGCGTCACACTGTTGGAGATGACACCTTGTCCGTCGGTGATTGTCTTACGTCCGCGCAAATATAAAGTTTCGCCCAGGTATCCGGACGTCTTTACAACTATCTGCTCTCTCCGTAGAAAGGGAAGAACACAAGCGATCGTCCTCCGTGACGGTCGAGAAGAAAGTCCACTATACTTCGTTTAGCTCAAAACCTTCCGAGAAACAGCCATTCCCACAGATGTTCTCGAATAAACCTATCATGGTCCAGCAGTGGTTACCGTGCCAATCTGAGGTGTTTAAAAAAATTATTTATATTTTGATTAAATTATTATTCTCTTGTGAACATTCAGAAATCTGTTGCGAGTTTTGCACTACTTCTTGGCGGGAAGAGCAAAGACTTTTCAAAAACCTAAGTACTGTATGTTGTAGTTTATATGTCACCTGAAATCGTTTGCAGAAGGCGTAGCGTTCTCAAGATTAAGAACAGAGTTCGCATTCCCACTTAATTTATTTGTGTCGTGATCATGTTCGATGACGACCGGATATGAGACGGAGCAACTACGAATAGCCACACGTTAAAAGAAATTGGATTTAAACTACAAACAAGGTAAATGGCAATGCGCCTTCTGCCTTAACCACGACGTTTGCCGACATGCAGTCGGTCCCTGGTAGCTGCATGAAAACTATAAAAACGCCGTTATTTCTGTTGCCATTAATAGGAGATGGATAGCATGGAAATACTTTAAGTAATAAGCAGGCACTACAGCATTTGACAGCACAATAGCCAATTTAATTACCTTAGTCAGTACTGCTAACAATAGGCTACGTACAATTTCAATTTTCTATCTTGCGGGCTGATTCTTTAAATAAATTCCTTTAACATTTTCGATATTTCATCTTAGATGCACACATAAATTCTGAGATAGCACTGAACAATAGTAATATTTTATAATAACTAATTAGTGTTTGCGGACCGCGCCACCTTCGTGTCCGCCGTTTTTAAGGAATATATCAGAACTGTGGTAAGAGAAAAGTATTACAATTCTTCAGCTGTCAAAAAATAAGAAACAAAAATATCGCTATCGATACAATTTATGAACAATTCGTATTCTGCGCCATGGCGCGTATGATATTCTTTGGCCGGCCGAAGTGGCCGTGCGGTTAAAGGCGCTGCAGTCTGGAACCGCAGGACCGCTACGGTCGCAGGTTCGAATCCTGCCTCGGGCATGGATGTTTGTGATGTCCTTAGGTTAGTTAGGTTTAACTAGTTCTAAGTTCTAGGGGACTAATGACCTCAGCAGTTGAGTCCCATAGTGCTCAGAGCCATTTGAACCATTTTTGATATTCTTTGAAATATCAGGTGGTCGCTGCTCAGCGACGGTCTAAAGAATTATTACACAAATTGTGTGGCTTTTATGAGCCTGCATGGTTAGATTACCGAATGTAAGTTTATTTAAGCTATCGAAACAGATACTAATATTACAAACCGTGTTTTGAAGCAAGGAGGCTCGATCTTCGTCATCCAATCACTGCAGTGCAGTACACATTCTGTTCTCCGAAAAACAGCACACAATGCCTGGAAGTCCTACAGGCCAAACCCCCTGCTCATTTCACAAGATGAGGGAAGCTTCCTAGCGAAAACAAGCTCCGTCTCGTACATAAAACGAAGTACTGTGCGCCATTTTCGCGGGGCGCTGTGGCATCTAAGAAACGCGACATCCGAAGAAATTCATCGTCTCACAGGGTACGATGTTCTTGTAATAAACACATCAGCGAGACGTCATCTTGACGCCAGTTTACCTGCTCTCACACATTAGGAGACCAGGCTCCCACACCGCGTCCTGTCGCTAATGAAGTAGTTGGGCCAGCGCCAGGATGCCCAGCGGCACCAGTTTCTAAAGAAGTCTTCCAAATTAGTCACGGCGCTCCCACCCTCTTGCTAGGCTGACAGCGGAACAAGGCTGACTGCTAGAATGGAGGCCCATAAACCACAGTCCTGCCGTGCCCACAGCGTGCTTCCGTGAGTACAAAGGAATCCTCGAATTGGCTTGCTGCTCGTGGAAAGTTCTAAAGCTGCCCCAAATGCAATATTCACCTCCAGCGTCCAAAAATATGTCTCTATAGCCGAATTTAATACTACAAGGTGCTTTCAAGTTCTAGGGCCTCCAATTTTTTTTCTCCTGACTGGAAAGAGATAGAAACATGCTCATTGTTTTAAAATGAGGCCACGTTCATTGTCAATACATCCCAGAGATAGCAGCACCGTACAGAAGATTGAATCTTACCACCAGCGGCGAGAATGAGAACTGTTTTAAATACTTAAAATGGCGACGTTTCCCTTGCTTGAACAGCGTGCAATCATTCGTTCTCTGAATTTGCGTGGTGTGAAACCAATTGAAATTCATCGACAGTTGAAGGAGACATGTGGTGATGGAGTTATGGATGTGTCGAAAGTGCGTTCGTGGGTGCGACAGTTTAATGAAGGCAGAACATCGTGTGACAACAAACCGAAACAACCTTGGGCTCGCACAAGCCCTTCTGACGACATGATCGAGAAAGTGGAGAGAATTGTTTTGGGGGATCGCCAAATGACTGTTGAACAGATCGCCTCCAGAGCTGGCATTTCTGTGGGTTCTGTGCACACAATCCTGCATGACGACCTGAAAATGCGAAAAGTGTCATCCAGGTGGGTGCCACGAATGCTGACTGACGACCACATGGCTGCCCGTGTGACATGTAGCCAAGCAATGTTGACGCCCTACGACAGCATGAATGGGACTTTCTTTTCATCGGTTGTGACAATGGATGAGACGTGGATGCCATTTTTCAATCCAGAAACAAAGCGCCAGTCAGCTCAATGGAAGCACACAGATTCACTGCCACCAAAAAAATTTCGGGTAACCGCCAGTGCTGAAAAAATTATGGTGTCCATGATCTGGGACAGTTACCCATTGCGTTCCAAAGGGCACTACGGTAACAGGTGCATCCTACGAAAATGTTTTGAAGAACAAATTTCTTCCTGCACTGCAACAAAAACGTCCGGGAAGGGCTGCGCTTGTGCTGTTTCACCAAGACAACGCACCCGCACATCGAGCTAACTTTACGCAACAGTTTCTTTGTGATAACAACTTTGAAGTGATTCCTCATGCTCCCTACTCACCTGACCTGGCTCCTAGTGACTTTTGGCTTTTTCCAACAATGAAAGACACTCTCTGTGGCCGCACATTCACCAGCCGTGCTGCTATTGCCTCAGCGATTTTCCAGTGGTCAAAACATACTCCTAAAAAAGCCTTCGCCGCTGCCATGGAATCATGGCGTCAGCGTTGTAAAAAATGTGTACGTCTGCAGGGCGATTACGTCGAGAAGTAACGCCAGTTTCATCGATTTCGGGTGAGTAGTTAATAAGAAAAAAAATCGGAGGCCTTAGAACTTGAATGCACCTCGTACGACTGCTACTGAAGTTATGCTAGTACTGTGAGATCAATCAGTGTTTTACCCTAACCCTAATATTCCATCAAATTAATATCAATCAGGGAGAATTTAGATACATCAAAGACGAATGGAATTTTATGATCATCCCCGATAGAAAATAAAGGGGAGGTCCCTGACGGATATTACCATGGCAGTGGCCAGCCGGGAAAGCATCGCCATCTTTCGGACACAACAAGCTAATCTGTGATTTTGAATTTCATTATCATCTGCTTTAAAACCATTCAATGACATTGGGCCACTCTTCAGACATTTCAGTCGGCGATATTATCTCAATGAAGCAATGCAATTGCCTCTGTTCACATAAAACAGTTTAACTAACAGTGCGTGGGCTCCCTTCTCGATAGCCATCCTGTTCATTCGTGTTACGGCTTGTCACATTACAGCGTGGATATCATTTCGTCACACAAACAGTGTGCAGCACCAGATTTTCACCTTGTGCACACAATTGTAAATAATCTGTTTTTCTCGGCATAAAACAATTTCTCATTAACCAGTTAGTGTAACTGCCATGTTTCGCTGCCATACGCAAACTGCGGCTCACACTGGACGTTAGTGATTAGGTGCACCTAAAATAAACCACCTGATACTAGTTACTGGGTGTGTATAACGATAATAATGAGACAAACCCAACACAAGCAGACTTTGTTAGTGTGGGTTGCCTAAATCAGGGGCACATATGCACTCATAGGCAAATCTATTGTTCTCCTTTGATTGACGTGTACTCAACCTATTGCTCTCCCCCATCCCTCCCATTCCCATCCCCCAGGAAACCTCCTACCCACACTCTCTCCCTCGCACTACAGGTACACTGTTCATATCATTTTGATTAAGTATTTAATTAGATTGATCAATTAATTAACCTATCCTCCTCTGGTAAAACCCATCCCCTCCCATCCTCTCTCCCAGAAATTGGCGGAAAAAAGACTCAGTTGATCAGTCACTTAGAGGGTATTCTATAGAAGTGTATGGAATATTGCTTAAACAATTTCGAAAATGTATAGAATATTGTTTAACTATTTATGGTAGTTTATGGAATATAGTTTTTTTATTTAGTTAAGGAATTTGTCTGGAAATTTGTTACTGTGTATGGAATATTGTTTAAACAATTTAGACATTGTGTGCAATATTTTTTATTACACAATTTCGACAATTCAAGGCAGTGCACGGAATATAGTTTATTTATTTACGTAATCGATCACCACTCCCACCACCCTATCCCCACCCCCCTCGACCCCTCCTCGCTCCCCCTCTCCTCCTCTACCTGGAAATTGGCGACAGAGTGGTGGAGAGAAACGATCCCACGAAGCGAAATTCAAAGATATATTGCTTTTTATAAAAAAAAAATCAGTTTGTGGGGCTTGGATTCCTCCGGCTCATCATTTTCTGCTGTTTGGAAAGATGCAATTCTTGTGAGATGTAATAACATCGATCGCTTTTCCTTTTTTATTCCGATTGCGCCAGGAATACTGTCATGAAACACAAATCACGCTAATTACACAGTCAAGAATCTTTCGATCATGAAGCACGCATCATCTGCCATCCCCTGTCCATTTGACCACGCAGGATGCCACCTCGCATGCTTCCAGGAGGCGGTATGCACCGTCAGCGCCCGTGAAGTGACGACACTGCCATCAGCTGCGGAAACACGTGCAGGTGTGACTTTAGTTCCCACAAGGATGAGGTGGCAGTGTCTCTTTCATACATGACACCTGAGAAATACCTGTCCAAATATGTGTTCACATGGGCACCATAGCTGGAGCAATAATGCATAGCTGTGGGTCCAGCACTGACACAGCATACAGATCTGCCAACTACTCGTACTTCACCGAAATAATGCAGGACACTGATGTACAGAGACAGAAACAACTCGTAAATTGTCAAAAAATAATGCATGTAAAAAGCTCTGCAAACACACTCACAACGCTTAAACAGCCGAAAATAATACAGTGCACAACCACTCATTGCACATAAAAAACGCTTTCAAACTATTGTCGACTGCGACGTTTCCGTGAACTGCCCCCCTACAGAACTCCATGGCATGCACATTGGGCAGCGAGCTCATGCCTGTCCCATACACGAGATGCTGGGTTTTGTGCACATGTTTACCACTGACGGCGTGGTACCTCTCTACCTGTGGATACATCACAGGTCGCACTATAGAAATCAGTTCCAATGCTTCTCAGAATGGTAGAGGATGCTTTGTTCCTGGCAATCCTAACAGGACATGAGAGCTGCATCTAGCTGTGCACGTGTGTGTTTACCTAACCAGTGTGGCTGATGCATCGCTGTGAAAGGTGTGTGTGGCGACTTACCACCTAAAAGGTTCTCAGTGTTATACAGATATCACATGGATATGTAAATAAGAGCCAACTCGACCTCTCGGAAACTGGTGAATTGCTGCAGAAATAGTTAATGTTCATTTTTGTAGGAGCTTCCGTGATGTCTCAACTGGTCCGCAAGGAAATTCTTGTCCTAACAGAACTTGTTTACGAAAATAGCCCAGAATAATGTCGAATGCGTTCCTTCTGAGGGTCCATCATATGTTACCCTTCCTGAAAATCGTAACCTCTTGCTTTCAACATACATTTCAGAAACACAAACGCTCTCACTGCTATGTAGAGGGTCCTACACCCCGCCGCAAAGGATGTCTTGTGAATCAATGGAGCTTTATGACTGGCTCTTACTGAATTAACCCGCCAAATTACTGATGCCCATGTGGAAGCACTGTTTGCCTTTTTTTCATTCTCCAGAGGAGACTTTCAGTTCAAATCCCCATATTACAAAGACAGTTAAACCCGGCAAAAGTGACCTATAGATCGTCAAATACAGGAAGACACTTATTCAATTACACTGCTCTGCCTCTGAGAACGGAAGACTGAATATTAAGGCATGAAACCGATTTCCAACTCGGTAATATATAACCGCACTCCATGTCGATGTAGTAAACATACAATTCGTCTCCTGCGCCGTACAGAATCACCCCTTTTACATCATGCATATAGCTATAGACCACCAGACACTCATACATATGCTGCGACGACAGCATAAGCACAGGCACTGTATGTATACTCCTCACTGCTCTAGATATTTCCCATGAGGTTGGGTGGTCATCTACTCCTGATGCATGACCAGAGCGCCCTAAGTGAACCAGAACTGTTCTACAAATTCAGGGTTGGTCACCCTTGGCACAAAGGTGTTACTGTTTCTTGCCGAGACCTGCATGCTTGCTTGCTTTTTACACCCATCTCCAAACTCTGTGATTACTAGAACATATTATAATTTCACAGTGTCTGCAAGAATATCGTGCCATTTTCGCGAGACACTCGTACATATACCGCGAAGACTGTTGTACAAAGGCTGGGTCGATTCCCCTCGTACAAAGGCGTCACTGTTTATGGTTCCGACCTGCCTGCTTGCTTGCTTGCCTTCTACGCCAATTTCCAGACTCTGGGATCACAAGAACACATTTATTTTCACTTGGTTTGCCAGAATAATATACCATTTACGCGATACTTCTCGATATCAAGCATATAGTAATATTGCTTGCATAGCAGTAATGCATCAACAACGTATACTAGACAGCGCTCTACATATTTCCAGCACCTCTAGAATAGTGCATAGTTTATTATCTATATGTATGCGGATGGCAGTCACAGAGCATTCTCGCAGTCTTAGGATAAAATTAAAGACGGAAGGCTCTCTCGTATTGTATTTGACCTACCCAATCTGCAGTACTGTAACCGATTTAATCTGCAGCTGACCAGAAGTAGGCAGCTACATTCCACATCTCGTGAATGAATGGACCTTGCCGAGTCCTCGCCTATCCAAGTGCACAAAATTTCTCCCGATGCGCCCATGTGGAGGAGGTTAGCACCTCTTATCCATGTACAGTAACAGATTTGAAAGTGCTATAATAGCAGACGATTAAGATGAACAAGAAACGAGTGCTTTTTATACATGATGGAGCTCCAGACGGATGGTGTTCGAAGCATTTTACGTAAATCAACTACGCTATCAATTTTAAAGTATTGTTCTAGTGTCTGGTATCAGCACCAGGAGGGTATTGGTAAGGAAGAACATAAGGCTATACGTTTCTGCACTTAAAACAGACCGTATTGTTAGATCGCTTCAGTTTCCTACCTATCAGTCATGTGGAATGCCCCGCTATTAATATCCCACTGTAAGAAATATTTTTCCATTGCATGACATACATCCTTCTTACAGGTTTCTCTACGATAAGCTATGGTAACAAACAGTAAAATGTAAAAACTAGACCGGCCGCTGTGACCGAGCTGTTCTAAGTGCTTCACTCCGGAACCGCACTGCTGCTACGGTCGCAGGTTCGAATCCTGACTCGGGCATGGATGTGTGTGATGTCCTTAGGTTAATTAGGTTTAATTAGTTCTAAGGCTAGGGGACCGATGACCTCAGATGTTAAGTCCCATAGTGCTTAGAGCCATTTGAACCATTTGAACCAACCTCGAGAAAATTAATTTGGCATGGCACCCTCATTTGCGATAGCGAAGGGCAGCGATAAAGCCAGGGTGAAATACCCACATCATTCCTCACACTTCATAAACAGTTTGAGGTACTGAAATGAGTTTTTGGTACACGACAGCACACAAAGAAGATAGTTTTTTGCCATAGGGTTATTATGCAAAACTTCATTATCTACCATGTTACTCCGTTAACAAACTCAATTTTTCGAAGGAATAATGTAATTTTTAAGGGCCATTGATAGTTGGTGAAACTAGAAATGCTATGGGTTTGGAACTTCTGAAATGAAGACATGACACATTTATTTTTGTACTCAGGATGTGCTTTTTCACTAGCTACTGATCTTCCTTTTCCTCAGTTAATTATGTAATAAACTTAATCAACCACTGTTTCAGAACTTTTATCGTAGTTGCGCCTGCACAACCTGTTAGTGTCGTGATACTATGTTAACTAGGTTGTTTTAGCGAAAGAAGCAAATTTTAACGTGGCAGCAAGAGTTATGTGTAGCATTTACTCAAAATTTGCCACTTATGTCGCTTTATCGAAAGTTGCAAATTGTTAACAGCCAGGCGAAAATAAATTGCTACTTTTTTGCATTTCAGTGGAATTCTTTTTCAGATACTATAAGGCACAGGTAATAGATGTTTTAGATTGATAACTATATATGTGTGGCTATGGAGGCACTCTACTTAATATTTACAAAAAATGTGAGTGTAGGCTTCAGTTTAGAACGGCACTTACCTCCCAGAGCTCGGCATTCCCCCTTCACCGCCTACCCGTAACCCCTATCACGACCGCCCCCACCACACGAGCTCCGCCGACTGGCCACTTTATTCTCTGCGGACTCTACACAGCCATTTGAAGGGCAGTCGAATCGTAGGCGCTACCCGTACAGTACAATAACAAGAAAGCACTACAGCAGTCCACATACAACTAAGTTCATAGCCAAATAACAGCATGCACGTGTAATTCAGACTGTGTGTAATGGCGGATGTTCGGTTCTCATTTGACTGACCCTTATAAACCCAGGACAAATTGCTCAATGATACGTACGGATAATGTTCACAGTGCTCTAGAATTAGCATCTTCGACTAGTAACTTACACAGTGTCGGTTCTGGGTTCAGTATCGACCACTGTTTAAATTTTTAATAAAAATCGTCACCTATGGCGGCCAAAGGTTTCCAGCGTATTGAGTCACCCTCGTTTTACCAACAATCTGGTAAAAGATGTAGACAGCGATTGGGACACTCCTTTGCGTTTGGGGTGGAAGAATCAGTAACGATTAATGGCTTGAGTATGAAAAAGTCAATGGAAACACTGCGTTAAGGACACGTAATTAGTATCGACATGTGGCCTGCAGTTGAAAAAGTGTCATCACGATCTCTCTGTTGACAAATAACTCCTGATGAATAGCACATTTGGATCCCTGGGAGGGTAGGGCCAATGGTGAAGTGCCGACGAGAAAAACATGGAGTAATTACAGTATTTGTAACTTCCTGCGAGTCGTATGCTGTGCTGGTTATCTTTTCTTTTCAAATGGTATCGGTTAGTACGTCAAGTTGGCTGCAGCGCTAGCCCTTGCAGTGCAACGAGCGATGCATGTGCCACGGAATGTGGTCGCATGCTGTTGAAGGGCGATTTAAGAGCAGCCGCGTTGGTCAACGGCCTCTGTCAGTTCCGAGCCACGAGTGAGAACTATATTAGGGGTTCGCTGTAGGCTTGCGCAGTAGCTGTGTTTCAAGCGCCAGTTTGTGCTGTTCCGATGTGCCGGTTGTTCCTGTTAGGGCAGTGAATGTTGCCAGGTCGAAAACTTGTTCCGACGTAGCGGTTGGACCATAGCTTATGCTCTGAATTTTGAATATCTGAAGTACTCCTGTGTCAGCTTTGGTAGTTGTCTTAAGAGCTACCTTGCCTTAAATCCCGTTCATTCATGAACGACAGCTGGATGGCTATAGTATCCACTTGGTAAGAGCGTGGGGTTATTGATGATTCCAGAACGATCCTAGAAATTACGACGAGTATTTTCATTTAAGACTGATATGTTGTTTTGTGATGTGCTCGTCCAAGTGCCTCCATCCTACTTACTGAAAACCTTGTCGGAAGGACAGTATAATATGTCAAATAGTTACGTCATGTTGGACACTAACTGTTTGTTATTAATCTTGCAGTACCAGTGAAGTCACTACGAGAACATGGGACCCTGTTCAAATGGAAAAGCTGCGTGTAATTTAAATCACCTCTCTGGCGTGGCAGTTAAAGCTTCATATACTGTTCTTCATTGTAGCCTGCGTGGATGCAAGGCCACTTTGTATCAAGGCGGTTGTCGCGTGCATGCATATTTTCTAAATTAGCTTTGATTGTTCTTCTGTGCCTCATGTAATTTCGGAAGGAGACCTTATAATTCGTGTGTCCATTATGTGTATTCGTGGGTCCTTGAACGGGGGGGCACTATGTAATTAGTAACGTCTCTACTGGAACAGATGGATCACTTGGTAATATTTTTTTTTTTTTTTTATCAGTAAGCAGTGTTAGATATGCTTGCCAGCCATTTAGTCTGGGGCTCCTAGGTCAAATTTCTGCTTTGGTTTTGCTTCTCTTACTACATGACAGTCCCACCCTACAGACGGAATTCGGTATTGTCCGACTGTAGGTGTTTACTGTTGGTTTTTCTTAATTAAAAGAAACAAAGAGGGTCCTTCCTGGCCCAGTATTAGTAACGTGTTTTTTCCGGTATTTTTGTGGACTGTCCTCTCTGAATGAGATTTATCTTTTAACTCAGTGGTATGTCCTATAAAAAATGATATTTACATCAGTGCTTTCTTGTGGTTCTGAGGTTGGCAGTTGTTTCTGTAATTCAACAGATCACTTTTCTTTAGTCTGCCACCAGTTGCTTTCTGTAACTGTAATAATAAATCCGGTTATCAGTTCCTGTTTTGCTTGTTGCACTGATTATTTTTTTGAATCTGCTGCCATTTCCTTTTTGTAAATTGTAACAGTTAACCTCACGATCAGTTGATGCTTAATGCGTTAAATTCTGCAACCAGTTGCTTTCAAAAACTCGTAATTCTAATCTTGTTGGCAGTTGCTGTTTTAATACCCTTTTAGTTTATCATATTCTGACAGTGGCTGCCTTTCTTAAATTGTGGTAGGAACAATAAAGTGTCGCTCATCGCTCATTTATTCAATTCTACCAACAGTAGCCTTAGGTTATAATAGTAAAAGTAAAGTCGTGGACATCTGCTGTCTGGCTCATAGCTCATTTTATTAAATTCTACCACAAGTATTCTCTTGGAAATATAATATTAATAAATTCGGGTATGGCTTTTAATTGTGAAATGTTCTGCTTAAAAAAGGGTTGCGACTAAACACTAGCTGACTACCGCTTACAGTGGTAGCAAAGCGTGGTAATCGAGTGGCAGGTTTCTGATCTCGTTTGATGGTCGGAATAGGGAAAACAGTTTTTTGTACAGTTTATTGTGTCAGATATTTTTATTGTAGGTATTCTGTGGAATATTGGGTGGGTAATGGAGCAGTGTTCCGTGTTAGGCTTTTACTATCTGACTAAACAACAACTCAAATATGAGTTTGCGATCATTGGGGAAAATGCGGAATTCAGTGTAGTCGACTTGGTGTAGTGCTTGAGTGGGGCGCTAAGTCGTGGGCAAGTCGTCATCATCGCAATCATAGGGGAGGTGAGTGGCGCTTTCTCTGTTTCCAGCGGCCTGCTGGGTAGTGTACAAATCTACCTCCAGTTGATAAAGGACTGTGCCCCCACCTCGGTCCAAGAATTTTGCCTTCAAGCTTAGTTAAATCATCTTGGTGATCATATTCTATATCTCAGCGCCATTAATTTTGATCCCAAGCAAAAGTCAGTAACTGAAGCATCATGTGCTCATTCTATGTTTTTCATCAGTTACAGAGTATACTAAAAAAAAGTAAATATCGGAGTCCTACTGACATATTCTGCATGTGTATCCAAGTCATTGTGAGACATTTGGAGGGATAATAAATGTATTTTTTCCTATCCTGTAGCCTTGAACCTTGGGACTGTATCATCACCTAGAAAGCTATATGTTATAAACAAATGTGAAAAGATACTACGATTTGAAGCTTACAGTTTTATCGCGGGAACTTACTATGTCTGAACAGTGCGCAAACCGTCTGACTTGTGAATGTATTTTCGCGCCTACAGCCTTAGCCCACATGTAAGCCGGCCGTTGTGACCGAGCGGTTCTAGGCGCTTCCGTCCGGAACCGCACGACTGCTACGGTCTCAGGTTCGAATCCTGCATCGGGCATGGATGTGCGTTATGTCCTTAGGTTAGTTAGGTTTAAGTAGTTCTAAATCTAGGGGACTGATGACCTCAGATGTTAAGTCCCATACTGCTTAGAGCCATTTGAAGCATTTGATTTTCGCTTTCCTTATCTACCTCCACAAGTCTCATGTGCATTTCAAATATATGAACCGTTGCGACCACGATTTATCAGTCTCCAACTTTGAATCGAAAGATAGTTCATAAGATGTATTCAGAAATAAGCAAAAAGTAATCTGATGGAATTTTATTTAAGATAGCCGCACACGAACAAAAAGTGATCTGGTAAATTTATACTATTTCGGGACTCCATAATATGGCCTTAACTGAAAAAAAAGTAACAAGTGAAAGACTAGTAACACCATATCGAAGATGTTTTGACGTGTTACCTTAAATATAACTACTTATACAGACGACGAATATATTATGTGGAATTGCATGAAAAAATACTATAAACATGTGATTACAAAAGATTGATTTTTGTAGATGTTTTCAAAACCCAACTTGGTAGAGCAAAAGAGTTTCCGGATTTGAAATCAGCATAAAAAACTACATTAGCAGATGTAAACACCACGACTGATATCTATAGCTTGTTGATTAACGTAATACATGTCAGCGACACGCGTCTCACTTACATGTTTCCTATCAATACATACAAGTACACACATGAAAAAAAAAGTTTTACATCAACCCGGTGCCCAGAACTTCTGGAGACAGACGTTGACTGTGAATATTGTATCACAGACATAGTCCCTTTGACTGGTCAGAGATGCCACTAAACCCGCCCAAAGATGTAAACAACCATGCATGAGCAGCGCTTATTAGACGTAGGGGGGTCCGACAGCCGATGTGTTCCAGTCATTTCACCAGGAAGGAGGTACACGACTCGTGTTATCTGTAGTTCAACCATGTCTAGAGGTCAATACCGCGGTTCGATTGCGTCCACACTGTTACTCTGTGCAAAGAAGGGCTCTCAACGAGGGAAGTGTCGAGGCGTCTCGGAGTGAACCAAAGCGATGTTGTTCGGACATGGTGCAAATACTGAGAGAAAGGAACTGTCGATGACAAGTCTCGTTCAGGCCGCCCAAGGGCTACTATTGCAGTGGAAGACTGCTACGTACGGATTATGGCTCGGAGTAACCCTGACAGCAACGCCACCATGTGGAATAATGCTTTTCGTGCAGCCACAGGACGTCGTGTTACGACTCAAACTGTGCACAATAGGCTGCATGATGGGCACCTTCACTCCCGTCAATCTTTGAAACCACGACTCCATACAGCTCCGTCAGTCGGCCCAACAACATGCCGAATGGACCGCTCAGGATTGGCATCAAGTTTCCTTCACCAATGAGTGTCGCATATGCCTTCAACCAGACAATCATCGGAGTGTTTGGAGACAATCCGCTCCGGTTGAACAGCTGGGACACACTATCCAGCGAGTGCAGCAAGGTGGAGGTTTCCTAATGTTTTGGGGTGGCATCATATGGGGCTGACGTACGCCGCTGGTGGTCATGGAAGGCGTCGTAACGGCTGTACGATACGTGAATGCCATACTCCGACCGATAGTGCAACCATATAGTCAGCATATTGGCGAGGCATTCGTCTTCATTGACGGCAATTCACGCTCCCTCGTGCACATCTTGTGAATGACCTACTTCAGGACAATGACATCGCTCGACTAAAATGGCCAGTATATTTTCCAGACATGAACCCTATCGATCTGGGATAGATCGGAAAGGGCTGTTTATAGACGACGTGACCCACCAACCACTCTGAGGGATCTACGACGAATCGCCGTTAAGGGGTGGGACAATCTGGACCAACAGTGCCTTCAAGAACTTGTGGATAGTATGCCACGGTGAATACAGGCATGCATCAAACCAAGAGGATGTGCTGCTGTTTATTAGAGGTACCGGTGTGTACAGCAATCTGGACCACCAGCTCTGAAGGTCTCGCTGTTTGGTGGTTTTCATGAGCAATAGAAAGGGAGGAAATGATGTTTATGTTGATCTCTATTCCAATTTTCTTCACAGGTTCGAGAAGTCTAGGAACCGAGGTGATGCAAATCTTTCCTTTATGTTTGTATTATGCAATATAAACTACTTTTACGAGCAGCTATTAATATGGTATATATGTTTACTAACCCAGCCACGATCTCCTAAAGCTAGAAACACCTCTCTTGACGCAGCTGGCCTCATGAAAGAATATAGTATATAAATTACGAAACGTGAGGGTCTCAGCACTGCTTTACAGTATACAGTACGATGTGGAAAATAATAATTTCACCCTGAAATCGTTTCCATATGTTACACTGTCCTCTCTGAGCTGGTGACACCTTCAGCTGCACTAGTATTAAGGTTTGTCCACATAGCGTAGGGGTGCGGTAATACTGTTCAGTTAGTGCATAAGCTCGTAGCATTTTTCCATAACTTTGATAAACACAAGAGACACATATAACGAACACTTTAGTGATCAATAATATATTCTCCTTCACTATATACAACAGTCTGTCAACACTGGGTTAACCTTTCGATTCCGCGGCTGTAGAAATGACGTGATTCTGAGACGTAGAAGTCGTTAATCCATGTTCGCAGCGCATTATCATTCGGAGAGGAAGTTCCTTGATGGTTGCTTCACACAGAGCGGAAAAGGTGAAAATCTGTGGGTTCACGATGAGATGAATAAGGTTGGTGTGGAAAAACCAACTCCTGTATAGTGTTTTTTTCGGTCTAGCACAATACAGTTGGGCGTGATCATCACTGCACGCGGTCCTGGTCGTTGTTCTTGGAGAGCGTCTGCAAGACGTCTAAATGTCGACAGTAAATGTCAGCAGTGATGGTTACACATCAGGGAAGCAATTCATAGTACACCACACCGTCGCTCTTCCACCAGATGCATAACATGACCTTTAAGGGATGCGCTCAAGTCTCTCTACGAGGAGTTGTTGCTTTGTTTGGGCTCAACCACTTCTTCATTTTATTTGTGTCAGCACAAAGAGACCATTTATCGTTACCAGTAATGGCCGTTGTCGTTCACGGGCCAATTAATGACGAGCAAGCTGAGAGAATACGACTGCTGTAGATTTTTGTGTTTTTGGCTTATGGCTTGTGGTACCCATACATCCGATTTTTGAACCTTCCTCGTTGAATGCGAACGTCACGCGATGGTGGGATGTGTACAGTTCATCACGTTTGTCAGTTCTCGAGTAGACGAACATAGATCATTGTGGATTCATACGTGTAAACGATCTTCATCAAACCCCCAATGTCTTCCTGAACATGGAGAGTGACTAATGTCAAGACAATCCTCTTTAAAACCAGAAAACTATTTTCCTGTCGTGGTCCGTCCTAATGCATTATCCCCAGGCACGGCGCAAATGTTTCTTACTGTCTCCGCTGTTGTCACACATCTACTGAACTCTAACAGAAGAGTATGTCAGAAATATTCCGATTTCTCCGCTTGCCACTCCATTTTCTAGCGTCCACCGCTCCACTCAATATCTCCAAACGATATGTAAACTCAAACAGCAACAATGAATTGCAAAAAAAATTACAATCTATAAATAAACTCATATAAAAAGGAATACAAACATGGAAAAAAACTCTGCGAACTTATGCACCTACCTAATAATTGCGTAGATACCGATGTGCGCAGTGTAATTTGTCTATACAGTGCCCGCGGGAGCGAGACATACTAGTCTGTGGTATGTTCCAAGAGTCTTCATGGGATACTTGATGTCCGTCCAGAAACCAATACGGTTGAGACGCATCCGTATTTCCGTGAAGATATCTCTTGGGTCAAACAAATCTGTGGCTAACAAAGGTCCCAACATACTTCCGTGGGGGACACCTACATCACCACCATATCTGTCGAGGGTTCTCCATCCAGGATAACATATCGCGTTCTGCCTTCCAAGAAATCTTAAAATCATTTGTACAAATTTGATTTGATATCCCCACACGACAGCATTTTCACTAATAAGCGTTGAAGCGGTAACGAAATAAGCGCCTTCCGGAAGCCTGAATCACTCTGTCTGATACCAGTTTGCGAATTTCTCGCTGGTCTATTTGAGTTACCGCATTATGTTTGACATCGGCCTATGTTCTGAGGTTCTGGATGTCAAACATATTCCGCGGTAGTTACTCTCCGTGTAATCGGGTGTGGCCTTGTCTTTCTGCCAATGGGCAAAGTCAATTGTTCTGGAGGTCTACGACATTTTATGTATAAAAGAAGGAGATAGCTCTGACGTAAATTCAGTACAGAATTTGATAGGTATTCCACCGGGCATTGGAGCTTTGTTCTGTCTAAGTAATGACAGCTGTTGTGAAATGCCTATAAAACTACTATGTACAAACAGGTTGTCTCTATACTTTCGACACTTGAAACGTCCCCTCAGAAAGCTAATGATAATGAGACAATGTAACTTTGTGAAAACATTAGTAAGGACATGTGGAAGAGAAATAACGAGTAAACAATTGAAAGAAATATATTTTAATTCCCAGGTGAAAGTATAACATTTGTTAATTGCGTACTGTTTTTACGTTCCAGACTACAAACGTCGCTCAATGTGACGACCATCTGCAACCACCACAGCGTGGAACCGAACTAGATATACCACTTCGTAATTCTTCGAAGCATTTCTTGAGTTGTGGATCATGGAATGCTTAGCTGTTGCGACACAACTCGTACACTGCTTGAAGAACACACACTGCATCCATTATTATCAGCTCTGACAACTGCACCTTCTCCAATAATTTCAGGCGCAACTGGCCGTAGGCCTCTCCCAGAAATAATCCCAAATCAACAGTTAATTCACTCTTACGAATCATGTTCTTGTACGTCAGTGGAAAGATAATCTATCCGAATTCCTTTAATGCGGAGGTACTTGCGAAGAGCAGCAGCACTATTTCTGCCGTTTTGATAAAACAGCATTACCAGAAAAGCTCAGCTCTCCTTGTCCATACCCGCGGTGACTTTCTGCAACTGTAATGCACAATGATGCTCGTATTTCAGCCCTACGCCACCTTATAAGTACCGGAACGTAACGGCTAGTCATGACACCAACAATGCTAACAACGCAAATCCTGCAGGGCTCAGTCTGAACATCATTCCTATGAAACTGGGTACCCACACGGCAAATAGTCTTCCATCTACTCTGGCTCAAGTAGCGTAAGTTTAATTGTAGCCAACGTGTAAATCACTCATCTTCGCAGGGGAAGACGAATTAAACCGTAGCAGTTTCCGAGATTTTAGTTCATACCTGAACACCTGGAAACAGAGTTCAGATTGATTCTTTTGCTTCTATTGCTGTCTGCAGTTTCAGTTCGTATGTCATCTGTATGTACGTGGTCACTAACTTCGACGCCATCGACTCGTTTTACGTAAACTGTAGGCAGGAACTGTTTGTACAGGCAGTATGTTCGTGTTACTGGCTCTTGCTAATTTAAGTAGTTGCACTGCTACTAGGTCCTTGACGTTCCTTAACTACATGGGCGCAGTGTTTCCAGGTAATGTGCCGTTTGACTTTTAGGCTCATGCGAATAACTTCACACTTTTCTTTATTCAGGGTCAATTGCCACTTTTCGCATCATACAGATAACTTATCTAAATCATTTTGCATATCATTTTGGTCATCTGATGACTTTACAAGGCGGTAAATGACAGCATCATCTGCAAACAACCTAAGACGGCTACTGAGATTGTCTCCTATGTCATTAATATAAATCAGGAACAATAGAGGACCAATAATACTTTCTTGGGGAACGCTGGCTATTACACTGACTGTGCTGGTATGCGACTGTGCCTACCGATCTGGAAATAGTTTCGTGTGAAGCGAACGAACAGCGGTCTCATTTCGGCGTACCTTACCACTGTTTCCCAAGAAGCGGTCCGTTTTCATCCCAAGCTGACACCTCCAGAGGCTATCTGTTGACATCAACAACATTTGCGTTCGTCCACTGCACTCCCGACTTCCACAACTCGTGATGCCAGCACTGACTGGCTTTGGAGAGCAAGTACCGCTGTACACGGATCATGAACGGAATGAAAATCCGTATCTATTTATATGCTTACAAAGTTAGTTATGCCTACCGACGTATTCTTAACTACAAAATTCATCTTCGGGCAGTATGGGGAAAATGAGAGATCTCAATTGTTGAAGCTATGCACCTAGATATAGATCTGCCTTCGCAATTCGTGTCAGCAGGGAAAGACATCGGTATAAACGAAGTAGAGGAAGACATCGCAAAAACCGATGCATTATTCTGTCTGATTCACTATCTCAGCACATTAAAAAGTTATCAAAAACATAGGTGTTTACACCCTATGTCTTGATAAGTTTATGACTTACGCAGCATACCCCACGTAATCTACAAGGATAATGCATTTGGTGGTGAGTCGGAGGAGCGGGGGGACTGCTAGAAAACAATGCCTGTCTCTTTCGGTTTCACTTACGGGTGGATCCTGGGATAAGATTACTGCCAGCCGCGCTTGCCGAGCGGTTCTAGGCGCTTCAGTCCGGAACCATGCTACTGCTACGCTCGCAGGTTCTAATCCTGCCTCGGGCGTGGATGTGTGTAACGTCCTTAGGTCAGTTAGGTTGAAGTAGTTCTAAGTTCAAGGGGACTGATGACCTCAGATGATCCATAGTGCTCAGAGCCATTTGAAACATTTTTGATAAGATTACTATTCAAATCCTCAAACTGGCGCCCTCATTTCCGTTGTCTTGTTTTTGTAGTCCTTCTAGAGCTACATCTACTTCTACATCTACATCTACACAGTAGGTGGTGGACGGTACCCAGTACCAACATTAGCGATTTTATGTTATAGTTCATTCGTCTACTAACTGACAATACACCGCAGTATGTACGCATTTTCCTTTTTTTAGCCTTCATCGGTCTGATTTGATACGACCTTCGATTTTCTCTCTTATGCCAGGCTTTTCATGTCAGACTACTATTGCATCCAGTATCCTCAGTTATTTGTTCTCTATATTTCAATCTCCGTCTCTGTACAATACCTGTCCCCTACTGCTGCCTGTGCTACCACTCAAGCTATTCCCTGATTTATTTACACATTTCTTGACATCCCATCCCATCTTCCAGTTAGTGTTTTCCATACATGCTGTAATTAAATTCCTCTTACAGGATTTGAGGACTTGTAATGGGTGCCAATGCGGTAAATTTAGCATAGAAACTCATGTCCTGAAACGCTCCTTTTTTCCGCTACACGCAAGATACCACAACAAACAATGCTCTCTGCCTCCTGCTGCTTGTCTTCTGGGTCCACTAACAATTAGGGCGCTATGTGACGCAAACGCTGTCAACAAAGGTACGGTAATCCCGTAACAAGTTCTAGTACAATCCCTGGTACTTCAGCATCCACCGCGTCCGTAACCCGTTCGAGTGGGTCTTCCTCGAATGCCAAAGGGGTCTCGTAAAGGGAGGATTTCATATGAGCCCAGAGGTCGTAGCACAGAGAGTTCAGATTGAGATAACGAGCAGGCCAACTGGGCCACCACAACCTTTCCACATTTGTCCAAACGCCAGAGATATGAAAATGTGTTGGGGTTTTTCGGGTTTAGCTGGAAGACGGTACATTTTCACACTTGAGTTCCTTTGCTAAATGTAGCCTTCTTGGTCCCCGCTCAAATCCTTAACGTTTTGAAACGTCAACTTAGAAAAATTTATGAATGACTGTGCTGATTAAACCTTACATTATTTGCTTTTCAGTAGAACTGAACATACTCAGACATTTCGCTCTTTACTTATTCTGATCAACACTAAACTGACACACAATATTTTAGCGCAACGCAATCTGACTTTTAATAATCCCTACAAAAGAATGGCCCTGACTAACAATAACCTATAGCTTTCATGAATCCCTTACCTCACAAAAATCTTCGTTACTCAAACTACTGCAATACAGCGAGCGCCAATACTGCCAGCTAAATAAAAGATTCTAACTACTGAAGGCACTAACTACTGATAGACATAGTTAGCAAATGAAAGATTTTGATAAAGAACAAACAATGTATCTACCTTAATAGTGTTCAAAAGTCATAAACTGATATATATATATATATATATATATATATATATATATATATATATATATATATATATATATATATATCAGTTAATGACATCCAGTCTTACAAATTTACTGTCTCTAATGGACACACCTCCAGATCATCCGCTCTCAAAACTCCTCCATCTCTCTCCCCACATCCACCACGGCTGGCGGCTCACCTCCAACTGCACAACGCTACGCGCTGTTAACAGCGAACTGCCCAACACTACAATAGCTTATACTCCAACAATGCAAACCAACCACAGCCTTCACACAGCAGTCAGTGATTTTCATACAGAGCTCTACGTGGCGTTACCAGCCTACTTGCAGTCTGTAAAGAGAATTTAGTTACACCCTGCATATTCCTCCGTTTGCTGATTCTGCGGAGAACGTTCTGATTTTTTTATTATCAGTCCACGTAATTTCCAGCGTTTAGATGAAAGCTGAAACACTACGATTCCCTCCTTTTACATTTATCCCAAATTCCATGATGCAGTTCCATACATGTTACTATCTCAGAAATTTCTTTTTCCCGTTAAGGCCTACGTTTGATAGCTGCAGACTTCCTTTCTTTACCTGCGGTAGTCTGCACGTGTCATCCTCCCTGCTTAATGACTTATGTATTATTTTCTAGCCAATGTAGCGTGATTCCTTTGCTTTATCAATTAAACTGCCTCCAATTTGTATCTTAATACATATTTGATGAACAAGCCGCTTCCAGCTACATATGAAACTTTATTTACGGGGACGCGATCGGCTTCGTGATATTAAATCCCATCCTCAGGCGTACAGCTGAACAAGATACTAAACAATAAGTCGTCTTTATGATCCAAAAACGGACTCCTAGCCTAATAATTTGAGCCATATGACAACCAGGTAAACAGTGAGCTCATAAAACAGTCAGTAAACATTGAGCTCATAAAATGTGAAGAAGGAAGACGCAACATTCTCGAAATAAAATGCTGTTGCCTAAGTAGGCCGTCACAGATCCAATTTACCAGTTAAAACACTGACATGTTGAAACCACGTTAACATAATAAGGAAAGACTAAAATCAGGAAATGTCTCATTTAATAATGTAGAAGAAGGCCCAGACGGCATCTCACCAATTGACATACAATGCAGAGTCACTCTGCTAGCCAAGTATTCATTTGTACCACTGCGGAGATCACTAGCGCCACCACACCCACAAAACGGGAAAGCTACTAACATTTCCTGGAGTATCCACATATCATGGGAATGACTTAGTTCCACGTCCTATAACACTACCGTACGAACTGTAAAGTATTGTGACGGAAAAAATAATCGCAACACAACATTTATTGGTTGGCGACTCCATAGTGTCCTGTACACTACGACCAGATAATGGGTACACTTGGAAGGAGAGACAGCATTGGTCGAATATTTTTGTTTATTATCGCAAAATCGATTTTCGGTCACTTAGTGACCATCTTCAGTGCTGTAATTATAACTTAAATTAGTTAAGCACGGCGATCACATAGACTGAGTCTATGTGATCACTGTAAGCTTATTGACACCAGTGCTTACTAATTTAAGTTATAATTACAGCACTGAAGATGGTCACTAAGTGACCGAAAATCGATTTTGCGATAATAAACAAGTATACAACATTTATTATTGAAGAGTAACGATATTACGCAAGATCACAGGCTGATGTAAGAGCGAGATAAGCCATTGCAAATGTGAAATTCAGGTACATTAATAACCGGCGTAACCGGCAGAATATTTAATGCACGTATGCAGAGGTGCATGCATTGTGTTACATAGTTGCCAGACGTCAGTGTGTGGGAAGGAGTTCTGTCAGTACAGGGACAGTTAATGCTTTTTGTGGGTGACGTTGGATTTGTCTTCCGATGATGCCACATATGTGCTCGATTGGAGACAGATCATGGGATTGAGCAGGAGACGGCAACATGCCCACACTCTGTAGAACACGTTGAGTTACGACAGCGATATGAGGGCGAACGTTATCCTGTCGGAAAACACCCCTGGGGTGCCTCAGCACAACAGGTCTAATTACCATATTGACGTACAGTTTTGCAGGTATGGTGCGTGGGATAAGCACGAGAGTGCTCTTGCTGTAATCCGAGTTCACACCCCGGACAAGTGGCAAAACGCAGTCAGTACATTCACTGTGCGATAAAACCAGTGAAGTCACTGATGACAGTGCCACTACAGCGGAATTATTAAACAGGGCTTTCCGAAACTCCTTCACCAATGAAGAGAAAGTAAATATTCCAGTCAAGAGCAACTGCCAAGATGAGGAACAAGTAGATATCCTCGGTGCAGCATAGCAACTTAAAGCACTTAAAAAAGGCCAGGCCTTCGGCCCAGATTGTATACCAGACAGGTTCCTTTGAGAATATGCTGATACAATAGCTTCATTTTTAGCAATTATTTACAACTGGTCACACACAGAAAGATGCGCACTTAAAGACTGGAAAATTGCAAAAAAGGGAAATAGGAGTAATCCGCTGAATTACAGGCCCATATCACTAACGTCGATTTGCAGTAGGGTTTTGGAACATATACTGTGTTCGTACATGGTGAACTACCTAGAAGGAATAGATTTATAGACACATAGGACGGATTCAGAAAATATCGTTCTTGTGAAACACAACTAGCTCTTTATACTCATGAAGTAATGAGTGCTATCGACAGGAGACGTCAAATTGATTGCATATTTTTAGATTTACAGAAGGCTTTTGACGCTGTTCCTCACAAGCGTCTTCTAACGAAACTGCGCGCCTATGGAATATAACCTCAGTTGTGCGACTGAATTCGTGATTTCCTGTCAGAAAGGTCACATTTCGTAGTACTAGACGGAAAGTCATCGACTAAAGAAAATATCATATCCAGCGTTCTCCAAGAGAGCGTTATAGGCCCTCTATTGTTTCTGATCCACACTCATGCTCATAAGTTAAGATTAATGCTGATACATGGTGAAATAACGCTCTTGTGGGCGGTTTGCTGGTTTAAATCACCTCGAGGTATGAGCATTGAGGTCAATTTGACTTGCGGTCGTCGCACGGTGGCGCTGGAAACAGTCCACATACGCAGAGGTGTGACGTGAGAGTTCGGTGCAGCGAGTAAGTGGGCACACGTTTTCAGACATGCTAATGGTGACTGTGTGTTGAATATGGCTCAAAGAGCACATAATGATGACGTTATGAGGGGTAAAATACTAGGGCGACTGGAGGCTGGTCAAACAGTGCAGGTTGTAGCACTGGCCCTCCGTGTGCCACAAAGTGTTATCCCAAGATTATGGCAACGATTCCAGCAGAGAGGTAACGTGTCCAGGCGCTACAGTACGGGGCGTCCATAGTGTACAACACCACAAGAAGACTGATATCTCGCCACTACTGCCCGCAGACGGCCACGGAGTACTGCAGGTAGCCATGGTCGGGACATTACCGCAGCCACTGGAACAGTTGTCTCCAGACACACAGTCTACAGACGACTGAACAGACATGGTTTATTCGATCGGAGACCTGCAAGGTGCATTCCACTGACCCCTGGTCACAGGAGATCCCGTACAGCCTGGTGTCAAGAACACAGTACATGGTCATTGGAACAGTGGTACCAGGTTGTGTTCACGGACGAGTCCAGGCATAGTCTGCACAGTGATTCTCGCCGGGTTTTCATCTGGCGTGAACCAGGAACCAGATACAAATCCCTTAATGTCCTTGACAGGGACCTGTATGGAGGTCGTGGTTTGATGGTGTGGGGTGGGATTGTGATTGGTGCATGTACACCCCTGCATGTCTTTGACAGAGTAACTGTAACAGGTCAGGTGTATGAGGACGTCATTTTGCACCAGTATGTGCGCCTTTTCAGAGGTGCAGTGGGCTCCACCTTCCTCCTGATGGAAGATACCGCACGGCCCCACCGAGCTGCCATCGTGGAGGAGTACCTTGAAACAGAAGATATCAGGCAAATGGAGTGGTCCGCCTGTTCTCCAGACCTAAACCCCATAGAGCACGTCTGGGATGCTCTCAGTTGACTTATCGCTGCACGTCTTCTAACTCCTAGAACACTTCAGGAGCTCTGACAGGCAGTGGTGCAAGAATGGGAGGTTATACCCCAGCAGCTGCTCGACCTCCTGATCCAGAGTATGCCAACCCGTTATGCAGTCTGTGTACGTGTGCATGGTGATCATATCCCATATTGATGTCGGGGTACATGCGCAGATAACAGTGGCGTTTTGTAGCACATTTGTTTCGGGACAGTTTTTTCCACCTATCACCAATACCGTGGACTGACAGATCTGTATCGTGTGTGTTCTCTATGTGCCTATGCTATTAGCACCAGTTTTGTGTAGTATCGCGTTGTGTGGCACCACATTCTGCAATTATCCTTAATTTATGTGCATGAGTGTATATTAACGAAATAGGAGATAATCTGAGTAGCCCTCCTAGACTGTTTGCAGACGATGCTGTCATTTACCGTCTTGTATTGTCATACGATTACCGACACAAATTCAAAAATTGTTTAGATACAATATCTGTATGGTGCGTAAAGTGACAACCTGAATAAAGAAAAGTGTGAAGCTATTCACGTGAGTCTGAAAGAAATCCGCTAAATTTCGATTACGCGAAAATTCACAAAAATCTGAAGGTTGTTAATTCAACTAAATACTTAGGGATTACTATTACAAATAACCTAATCTGGAACGATCACTTTCGGTGGAGCATACCTAGGGATCCGCATCAGATGGGACAGACGGATGACATCGAAAACGTTCAGAAAAGGGCAGTTCATTATGTATTATCGCGAAATAGGGGAGATAGTGCCACAGACATGACGCGTGAATTGGAGTGGTAATAATTAAAACAAAGGCGTTTTTCGTAGCGACGGGATCTTCTCATGAAATTTCAATACTGCTGCCCACACTGCTGAAACGCACCTGAAGCTCGAATTTGAAGTACTGGATCATCTTCCATGTAATCCCGATCTTGCCCCTTCTAAGTATCTCTTGTTTGGTTCAAGCAAACAGGAATAAAGCGGCCGTCGATTTGTCTCGGACGAAGCAGTGAAAGAAGCGGTGCATTCCTGGCTTGTAGCTCAACCGAGAAACTTCTTTTATGAGGGCATCAGGAAGCTTGTACTACGATCGACCAAGTGCGTTGAGAGGCAAGGAGACTATGTCGAAAAATGATGTTCTTTTAAGTTTCCTATTTGATTACAATAAAATTTTATAACTACTTTGCGGATAATAATTGACTTATCCTCGTATATACAGGGTGTGGTAGATAAGTAATGAGACTCAGTCTAGAAAAACAGATTTACTGATCCAATTTGTACAAAACGTTAATATTCTTCAAAGTACTCGCCTTGGGCGTCGACACAACGTTGCCAGCGCGTTTTCCAAGCTTCATAGGCCCCACTGTAGTCCGTTTGAGTTATCCCAGTTAGTGCCTTCGTGACAGCACGTTGGATGTTCGGAATATCGTCGAAACGATGACCCTTCAGGCATCTTTTGACCTTCGGAAATAGGAAGAAATCAGGAGGACTCAAGTCAGGGCTGTATGGTGGCTGTGGCAAAACTTCAACTCCAATTCGGGTCAAGTAGGAGGTCACGAGGAATGCTGTGTGCGCCGGAGCGTTGTCGTGGTGGAGACGCCAGCGTTGAGCAAGGTCCTGTCGCTTCCGTTTGACGGCTCTGTGCAATCGCTGAAGGACTTCTTTGTAGAATTCGGCATTGACAGTCTTCCCCTGAGGGACAAACTCTATGTGAATTAACCCCCGCTTGTCGAAAAACACAATCAGCATTGTCTTGATGCGGACTTTGACATTCTTGCTTTCTTCGGCCGCGGGGATGCTGGTGTGTGCCACTCCGAGCTCTGGGCTTTCGTCTCCGGGTCGTACTGGAATGTCCACGATTCGTCGCCTGTTACTACGTTGTCTAAAAGGTGTGGATCATTTTCCAAATCATTCAACATCTCACGGCAAACGTCCACTCGTTGTTGCTTTTGTTCGGCGGTGAGCACTCGGGGAACCAATTTTGCGCAAACTTTCCTCATCATCAAATCTTGTGTAACAATTTGGTGAACCGTAAATTTATTCACGGAGACCTCATCGGCGATCATTTTGAGACTTAAACGACAGTCGGAGTCCAGGAGTTCTTTCACTTTGGCCACCGTTTCATCCAGACGACTCGTTGAAGGGCGTCCAGATCCTTCCATGTCTTCAACGGATTCCCTCCCATTTCTAAATTCATTAAACCACCGGAACACTTGAGCTCTTGATAGGGAGTCTTCTTTGTAGGCCTCCGTAATCATAGCAAAAGTTTCCAAAGCAGTTTTGCCCAAGCGAAAGCAAAATTTGATTGCATACCGCTGTTCTATCGAGCGATTCATCTTCAGCGTTTTCACAAGTGTCACGGGCACACAACCAACGTAATACGCGAAGCTCGACCCTCACTGCACCAGAGCTCCGACGCGACTGCTAACCGGTTCTATTGTTAGTTCAGATCCCCCACCACGTGACGTACAAGTGGACACCGCCCTGCGAGCGACTGGGGCGCCGCGCGGCGGCCAGTCTCATTACTTATCTACCACACCCTGTATATAAAATGGTCACACGAAAGCTAACAACGGATGAAGAAACAGGTGCCCTATATTACATAAAGTAACTGTTATAAAGAGCATTACATTGGTCTGCGATAAAAATATGTATAAAAGATATATCCAACCATAATCTGTTAGAATATCGATAGCCATATGTGGGCAGTTATCGGAAACTCGTAGACTTAAGGCAGCAAAGATGGCGGTTAGGCAATGCTAAAGGTTCCCTTGGAGACGGCGAGGTCATATCGATATGTTCCATCCAGCAGGAGAGGATCTGTGAACTGTAACAATGGCTGGATGTCACAAACCTACTGGCATGCTAGTTGAGATGTAGAAATGCGCGCAAGTGATTAGATCGTAATGCCAGTGACAATACTGCTTCATCAGTGCCATTATTTATCATCGAAGAGGCGTGGAGGTGACGATGTGTTCGTTTCATAGGAGCAGATTTGAAAGCTGCGACAGTAGCTTGTTGTAGCCACCTATTGGTATGCAAGTAAGATAACTGTCGTAATATGTGTCACATCCCAGAGATGACATTAGCCATGTAAGTAATAAGATAATGAATAAAGTATGATTCCTAAAAAAGGAAAGAAAATGTAAGTTGCATCAAAAGAAATATGGCACAAAGTCTCATTTACCCATCAAGGTAGTCAAAGACATAAAACAATGAGCATAAGACAACTGAAGTTTAAAAACTTGTTAACATGTTTGTGCAAGTGAGCTTTGAATGCGAAGGAAAATAACGTGTGAGTGATATATTACATCCGATGTCGACGGAGATGCGAAAGAACATCAGCAGTGGTCTTTTCAAGGCAACGCTTCCGCCAGTAGCGTGAAGTGTTGTACGGGGATCTGGACGAAAGTTATATCTCGGTACTCGAACAGTGACCCGACCCCTGATCTCCCTGATTACGTGTTCCGTGTCTTCAACACTACGACACATAAATCGGTATGAACATGGTATACGCCCTACAAACATTTTCCTTTGTGGCGTATCTTGTTGCTCGTTTGTGTTTTGAGGCGTAGATGAGGAACCAGCCAGCTGTCATAGAAGTAGATGTGCTATCCTCGTAAGAAAAACACCCTTGATGGTTGTCGTATAATCTAACGATGGTCAACACACCTCGCGTGGTTTTGATGCAATCCGAGTTTGATTTCACTCTCCCTCCCTATCGGCCTCAGCGTTTCGTTTTGCAAACAGATTGTATGTGGGTTTGGTCGATACTGCTCTACAGGACAAATAAAGGACACAAATACTGTTTTTCAAAACGTTTACAAAAAATATTCGTCTAATAAGTGTCAAAACGATTAATAGTGTCTCCTGAAATTGCTATCAACTGCACAGTGAATAGGTCTACAAGTATTGATTTCTTAATAGAAAAATTTGCGTCTCCTTCGACAAAACACTTTCTTGTTTCTTTTCCGCATCTGAAATCAGCTGGCACGTAACTTTGTAAGCGTTAGCTGTCGCTCTCTATGACACCTAAGTGCTTGTAAAGGAACCCAGGGTTTTTCGTGTTTCCTAGACGTCCACCTTTGAAACAGGGGCAGCGATTAGCTGTCTGAAACGGAAAAACTCAATTCTTAATTTCTAATGTAAATAATTCAAATGGTTCAAATGGCTCTAAGCACTGTGGAACTTAACACCTGATGTCAACAGTCCCATAGACTTACAACTACGTAAACCTAACTAACCTAAGGACATCCATGCCCGAGGCAGGATTCGAACATGCGACCGTAGCAGCAGCGGGGTTCCGGACTGACGCACCTAGAACCGCTCGGCCACTACGTCCGGCCAATGAAATTAATTACTGGTGATAAATGAGACGAGGAAATAGGGCACAAGGATTTCCTTGTAATGGCCATTTTGCAACAGCTGCTACTGCGATTCTTCGCCGCGATTGCCACTGGAATTTTAACTTGGCCGCTATGTAGGAGAAAAGTATATCTTTTTCGTAGACGCGCAGCTATCTGCCAGTAACACATATTCTTGTCGGGCACCTAATTCACAATTGTGCACCCGACAATAGGTGCCGGCCGGTGTGGCATTGCGGTTCTAGGCGCTTCAGTCTGGAACCGCGTGACCGCTACGGTCGCAGGTTCGAATCCTGCCTCGGGCATGGATGTCTGTGATGTCCTTAGGTTAGTTAGGTTTAAGTAGTTCTAAGTTCTAGGGGACTGATGACCACAGATGTTAAGTCCGATAGTGCTCAGAGCCATTTGAACCATTTGACAGTAGGCACCTCCCAATGAATCGCCACCGCGGATAGCCGGTTGTGGTGGTGGTTTGAGCAACTTGCTGACTGCCGCGAGCACGCTACAGCTAGTGTAACGGCGCTACCAGAACCCATTACAATGAAGTGGACGGATTGGCATTGTCCCAATTGTCCAGTTACGGTGTTTTAAGAAAATCAAACATGCAAGGGATCGAATCCAGAACCTTTTGGTTCCAAATTATTCTCTTTGTGGGAAAGTGGTTGGAGGGAGATGACGGAACAACATACGTGTTGGAGTGGGATGGGAGGGGTGGTGAGACGCTGGAAGTGACTTTGAACCATCTTGGTTCGCTCCTTTATCCACAAATCATGAGTGCATTGGATACGTAACTCAGTACGTGAAGGGAGATAACAAACCAGTAATCATGAAGGCTCGGAATAATGTCATATAAAAATGAACTGGAAATGTTGTTACTGAAAAATGTGGAATGGGTGGTTGGAATGAGAGAGGAAAATGCCTGGGGATTGGGGAAGATACCAGCTGGAATGACTCTTGGTCGGCAAAGATTCTGAAACCAGATGCTGGATTACAGAGGGCACTCAGTAACAGATACAGACTGCGACCACAATTTAGTGAAGGTGGCAGATTAAGTTCAAGGTAATCGTCTGGAAGATACAGTGTGGAAAGAAGTGGAATACCGAAATACAGAGGAATGGTGAGATGATTTTGACGTTCTATGGGTCTATAGATGTTACGTATCGAATACCATAGTACGTAGTACAGTTGAAGAGGAATGTCCATGACTTGACAGGAATACAGCGCTATAAATCACCTAAGAATCAGGTAAATACGAAGTACAGGGAAGCTAAGGCGGAAAGGCGACAGGAAAAATATGAAGAAATCAGAGAGGAAACTGCCGTTGGACGTGCAGATATAGCATACAGAGAACTCCAAATAACATTTGGTGGAATTAAAGCAAAGTTTGTGAAGGGTCCACTTGTACGTGGAGTCTGATTTTGTTATATAGTTCATGAAAAATTATCCTGAAACGGTTGTCATACGTAGAACAGACTGTATCTTTGACACCACTGAACCAAAGATGTTGCTTGAGTGCCAGAATCGGTTGTAAGTAGGAGCGCGTGGAGCACAGTAGCAGTTGCCGTTGCTCTCTGTTGTAGGTAGGATGTAAGACTTAAAACTAGTGGCTAGCGGAGAGAAGTTAGTGGTTAGTCTATAGACGCAGCATAATACAGTTTTTTTAAAGTATAGTGATAAATGATATTGTTTGTGCTCACACAGAGCATTGTCCATGGAAAATATAGAAGAGTAATGAATACAATACTGTAACTCAAAGGGAAAGCAACGGAACAAATTTGTAAGGTTATGAAATTTTGTATATTTACTTCTAAATATGCTGCAACGCGATACGTGGATTTGGCTGAAATTTTGAATTTTACTATAGTGACCCTTGAATGTAGGAACCAAGTATTTTCCATTAGCTTTGATGTATACGTTGAAGAGGTATATCCGATTTGTAATATTTTGTGTGTCTTGTAATCCTGATGCAGAAAAGTTAAATTTCGAAATCTATTTTGTCAAATGGTGTCAGACTTTTTCTCATAGAACAGTCCAAGTGTTTTTAATTACGACAGTAAGTGAGAATTGTAGAACAACTGAGTAGTTCACTGATTTTGAAGTTCATGCAAAATCTTTCATATCAGATTTTGTGAAGGTGAAACATTATTTTGAATACATTTTTCAAACTGAAGAATTCGGTCTTAGCATATCACCTTATCAGTGCCTCATCCTTTTCCATGTCGTGTTTATTTAAATCCAATGAACATAATCAGGAATGCATTAATGCTTGAAACTGTTTCAATGTGGACAGCGTTGCACAGTGCTGAGCCAGTATCCAGTATTTTCACTGAACGTTTGCTATGTCATTCATTCTTCAGCTAATCTACTGATACTATACGGCCGGCATTGCACTTCGCTGTGCCAAGACTGTATATTTTCTATGCCTACTGTGGAGAGAACAGAACACCAAGATTACATCCGTTGCGACTCTAAAGTTAAGGAAAATTTATTTCGTTGTTTATCTGCACAGGGAATTTTGTCTATTGTACAGAGCCATAGAGACTGGTGCTCACGAGACTGGGTAAATTTCAGAGGGATTGATTTCATTATTAGCAGTGCGTATTGGCTTTTCAGTTTAAGTTGTTTAATTCTTTGATTACAATAAAACTGATGAAGCACACAGTATGATCAATAACACATCACACAGTAAATATGCATAACACAAACATTACACATTTCATTTTCATTGGCAAACAAACACATGAGAGTTTAAAAGAACCTTACAAGGTGTCAAATTTAAGAACGCTTGAAGAATGTCACTGTTAAAGTAGAAGAGAGACCGGATAGGTGGAAAGAATACAAACAGGGGATCTGTGATTGGGATCCAGTATTTGAGTCAGTGTTTAATAGATCTTTGGAATACTGGAAACGAAGTAAGGCAAGAGGCATGCGTAACAGCGATTCGGAATTTCTAAAACTATGCGCAGAAATGGCAAATAAAGAACTGTTGAAGCTGGTGAGCAGCATCTACGAGACTACAGAAACAACATACTTTCGAACAAATATAACCCAAACAGAAAGTGTACCCAAATGTGAGAGTTATCGTGCACTCAGAGTAACAGTTCATCATGCTAGGTACTTGGCCTGAATAATATAGGGAAGAATGGGAAAAAACCGACGATCTGTTAGGTGACTGTCAGTTTGGCTTTATGAAAGGTAACGGCTCCATGGAGGCAGTTTTGAATTTGTGCTTGATGATGGACGCAAAACTTAAGATCATGTCGCTGATGTCCTATAATACATGATGTACGAAATTCTGACAGAATTAAGACCAATAGTAATCTAGAAGTAACAATAAGAGTGGAAAAACAAGAGTGAAGCGTTCGAATTAAATTGGTTTAAAACAGGAATGCTGCCCCTCTCCCCTACTCTGTTAATCCGAAAGGCAGTGAAGGAAATAAAAGAGAGATTTAGCTGTGGGATTAAAATTCAGGGTGGAAAAATATCAAGATTCGCTGATAACATTGCTATCCTCAGTGAAAGCGAGGAAGAATTGCATGGCGTACGAAATGAACAGCCTATTAGAATATAGTTTGAGAGTAAACCGAACAAATACAAATATAATGAGTGTCAGAAATCAGGTTAGCAGTAAACGTAACATACTGATTGCTATGTCACGACACCAATAGACTTCGGGTTTGACTGATCGAACGAAACGCTATCATGTTCAATACTGCTCGATGAGAGTATTTTCGTACAGATGTTTGTAGTGGGTAGCAAGACCACATACGGCTTAGCGACCTTCTGGAGATGTTTGCGTATGTTTCAATTGGGTGAGAGTTATAGATGAGATGACAGGATTTCCCATCTCCCCGACACTTCAGCAAGCAAAGAAAAATTACATATTTCCTTCCATAATGATAAACACATGTCATAAATTTTTTGTATCTTAGGTCTGACGTAAAAAGTCTATATATTTTTAAGTTTCACTTTTCATAATTTTAGGATTTGATAGTTACTGAAGTGCGAGTAAATTTTTAATTTTTGATATTACTTTTTTAAAAAGTTTTTAAAAACTGTATTGAACTCTTTAAAAGGCTTATAAATTTATTTTTGATGTGGACTATGTTTTAAAACTATATATCTCCCCCCCCCCCTCCACCTTTTACCCCTCTCGCGATTTTCCCGTACCTCCCTGCTCCATAATCCCGAAATAATTGCAGAGGGCTATACTTAAATTTCATTCTTTTTTGTCATGTGACGTTGTGATGTACATTCCTTACCATGATTTCGTTGAGTCGAAGTGTTCAAAGTGGCTAACTATATTTGTTACGCAGAGTGTATCATATTACTGACGTTAAGCTTACAGTCGACTGTACCCGATAGTAAAAGCAAAAAATTTCAGTAAACATAGTTCTGAAAACGAACCGTTTGCAAGATAATTGCGACTTTGTGGCCACAAGCCACTACTGACGCGATTCTGTGTAAACAACACACGCCGGTCCGTGATGTGGTCGTTGTTTGAGTTTCCAGACGTGAAGTTGTAAACAGAATGGATACGACAGTAAAGTACACAGTGAGAGTGCCTCTAATTTCAGTTGTTTGCGGAGCGGCAGCTGTGTTGTACGAGTGTTGGTGAAACGTGGAACATTATAGTAAGCCGGAGTACGTGAATACACGGTTTATGTTTGTTAGGGCTAATGGCAATGCACGGGAAGTTGTACTCTTGTACCAAGAAGCATACGCTGCTCGAGTTACTGCGGCGCTCAAAATGCTTTCAAAGATGCTTTAACGCCTCCGAGTGACTGGAAGTTTTACACATGCTGTAGAGCAGGTATGTCTTCAGGAATTACATCTATGTTAGAAGATATGGTGCTGGAAACCCTCAGATACTCTCCAGGAAACTCGAAAAGGTGACTTGTCACACAAGTTCCAGAAACGAGCATCTCTACCACATCCAGTGAGTTGAGAATGTTAGTGAGACGGACATTGATCGTAGACTAACGTTCTCTTATCTGATCTAGCAACGTGTTGTGGGCATCCCTACGTTTGACAAGAACTATTTACTTATTAATGCAGAAGGGTTCACTCATTATGGTGTACTTAACACTGTCGGTGGCACCAGCCCCCAAGGCGTGGTAGCTCGGGACACTGCAGATGGCCGACGCCAAGCCTAGAGTGTCCTGACTATCGGCGCCATCTAGCCAGTGTTTTATTCACTGTGTGGGTTGGATTTTCCTCAGTCAGCGCCACGCATTCTGCAATGAACATCGCATCGGACAAAAAGTAGCCCAGGATTCATATCTTACCTGCATTTTCGGTCAAACCGGTAGAATGAGAAGATACTGGCAAATCACAAGAATAAATATCATCCTCGCCCTCAGCTGAAATAAATGTTAATTGTCTGAGATGGAGAGCAAACAATGCTGAGATTATTGCATGCTTCCTTGTCAGAAAATGTCAGAATATTTCACAGGGAAAAAACATATTGAACATGTAGTGAAAATTCTATAACAAAATTGTGATATTAAATTAGATATTTACGCAAATAAAAGGCATAGCAATATACGAAAGGTAGACATTTTAATTTGTACTTGTCACAAGTTTACCTTCAACAAGAAATGATTTCCTCTTACGTCCACTTTCATTTTGAGACACGTCTATAAAAATAAGATTTGTGTGTAATTAGGCTCAAAATAATTATTTTAGAGATAAAGAACGATAGATTGAAAACAAATGCACTTAGATGCACAAGTTTTACTACAGAATGGTAAAAAGATAAACCAAAAGCTGAATTGCAATCGATTTTCACTGCAATGTGCCCGGGCAGGTGCTGAGGCAATGTGCAGTAGACAATAATACCAGCGTAGAAGAGATGTACACTCTCATGGAACCAGAAATAGTAGCCATCTTGACATACCTTACTACAGATTATCCAAGTCACTGAACAGCTACGAAGTGGTGGGTATGAAGATGTTTAACAAACTGCCACTAGAATGGGTAGAAGCTCCATTTGATTTATTTAAAGATAAATTATTCAGATGGTTATCTGCAAACCCTTTATGACTGTAAAATATTATAGTGGTACCGGTTTGAGAAGTACAGCATAATTTCTTTCACTGAGTAGTTTATGATGCAATGTTTTCATATTATTTGATTTCAAATATTGTATTTCATGGAAAACCAATAGTGACATATTGCTCTTCATGTATATATGCTGTATAACTTGTATATATGTAACCTGGCTTTGTTAATTGCTGTAATAGCTAAAGGACAATAAAATTCCATTCATTCATTCAATACATAGGCGTGCCTTCAGTCTCCTGCCGTGCCCCGATCTATCGCGCTTGGCGGGGCGGTAACACCGAACATGTTAATCACCACAGTTCTCGCGTTTGGAATCACCCAGGCTCCTATCCACATGCTGTGCATCAGTCTCCACATCTGCCACTTTTCTCACTGAATTTGTGGCTATGGATGCTGAGCGATCGTCTTGTTTGGACGTACATGTTAGCAAACAATTTCAGTGAGCGAAATTACCTTCAGCTTCTGCGGCATCACCTTGCAGGGTTCCTTGAGGATGTTCCTTTAGAACAACGCCAGAGAAAGTGCTACACACACGATTGAACTCTGGCACCTTTTGTGACTATACTGAGACAAGATATAGCGCGTCCACATAGCCAAAGATGAAATTGGAGAGGAGGACTTGTAGCCTGACTTTTTTGATCATCTGATCTGGACCCCATGAATTTCTGTATTTAGGACCAGCTCAATGGTGTAGTCCATGCCACTCTGGTTAACACCGTTTAAGAACTAGGGCATACACTTATCAATGTTTGTCACGAATTTCGAAATGATTCAGGCCTCCCAGCGAAATGTATGCAGCGCACTCGAAACGACGTTGGCACCAAGTGGGCGGGCATTTTTTTGGCAAATTGTTCCGACTACGCTGCAGAAGTTTTGCTGGGAAGCCCTTACACATCCTCCATACAGTCCCTATCTCTGCCCATGCAATTTCCATATTTTTGGAACCTTGATGAAAGACATTCGTGGCCGTTGATTCGCTTCGAACGAAGAGGCGCACGCCTGGGTACAACCGTGATTCTATAAGCAACGACAAACATTTATTCGTGAAGGCATTGACCGTCTTCCTCTCACAATGGGAAAAATGTATTAACCATTATGGGGATTACTTTTAAAACAATACTCTGTCTCGTTTTCATTTGGCTGCCCCTTGTATTTCACTGAAATACGAATGTTAATGAATCATATTTGCAACAGAACAATCTAAGCTGAACTTTGCTAACGATAAGTGGAATTAAATTTGTACTAAGGCAGTACAATAAAATTCCGTTCTGGTACTTAGTTACAGATTTGCTCCCGTCATTTTGTTAAAGCATTTTTTGGGCTGATGTCCTATCGATCGATTAAGTGTAAGTAGTCTGTTGCAGTGGTGGTCTTCAGTCTGAAGACTGGTCTGATGCAGCTGGCGACCGTAGACTGTGCTGTCACAGCCTCTTCGTCTTCGATTAACTACTGTAGCTACATCCATTTGAAGCTATTTACTACACTCGTCTCTTTGTCCCTGCGTCATTATCCACCCACCCCCCTCCACTCACACCCACCCACCGACCCACACACACACACACACAAATTTCCTGCTGTGTTTTAAACTGACGATTCTTTGATGTCCCAGAATGTGTCATAATAATCGATCTCGTCTTCTAATCAAGTTATGCCACTAATTTCTTTTCGCCCCAATTCTATTCCATACTTCTTCTCTGGTCACGCAAGCTGACCATCTAGCTTCCAGCATTCATCTCTAGCGCAGCATTTCTAAAACTTCTATTCTCTTCTTGTCTGAGCTGCTTACCGTCCACGTTTAACTTCAGTGCCAGACTACACACTACTCACTAGAAAAATGGATTCACAATCGTCGCTTTTACCATTCTACGTATTATTTCGTCTCTACATCGGCCATCATAACTGACTTTACTGTCCAAATAGCAAACTACTTTTAGTATGTCGTTTCCTAGCACGATCTCCTCGGCGTCGCCTGACAATTTTCCGTTCCATTGTCTTGGTTCTATTCAAATGTGTGTCAAATCTTATGCGACTTAACTGCTAAGGTCATCAGTCCCTAAGCTTACACACTATTTAACCGGAATTATCCTAAGGACAAACACACACACCCATGCCCGAGGGAGGACTCGACCCTCCGCCGGGGTCAGCCGCACAGTCCATGACTGCAGCGCCTATACCGCTCGGCTAATTCCGCGCGGCTTGGTTTTATTAACGATCATCTTGTATCCTCCTTTCAGGACACTATCCATTCCGTTCGATTGCACTTTCCAGTCTTCTGCCGTCTCTGTCAGAAATACAGTGTTCTTGGCAAGCAGCATAGTTTTTATTTCTTCTCACTGAATTTTATTTCCCTTTCCAAATACCACCTTGGTCTGTTGCACAGTTTATTCATTGTACAAATTGGATAACACTGGGAATAGGCTCAACTCTGTCTCACTCCCTACTCTGGCCACTTCCCCTTTTTCATACCCCTCGACTTAAAACTGCCATTCAGTTCTTTTTTTCTATTTTTCCTATACTCTTCTATTTTGATGCGGCCCTCCGCGAATTCCTATGCCGTGCTATATTCCTCGTCTCAGAGTAGCACTTACATCCTAGGTCCTCAATTATTTCTTGGATATTTTCAAATCTGTTTGTCCTACAGTTTTCACCTCCTCCGTCTCCATATGGTACCACGGAGCTTTTCCGTGTCAGTATTTTCCATATATTCCTCTCTTCGCCGATTATTTATTTTATGTCCACCTAATTCTCAACATTCTTCTGTAGTGACACATCTCTAACGCTTCGAACCCCATCTGTTCCTATTTTCCCACTTTCCACCATTCGCTACCATACCATACCATCTTCAGAAATTTCTTCCTTTCACTAAGGCCTATGTTTGATTCCAGCAGACTTCTCTTTTCCAAAAATTCCCTCTTTGCATGTGCTAGTCTTCTTTTCATGCTACATCTACATCTACATCTACATACATACTCCACAATCTACGCTGCGTGGCGGAGGGTACATCGTACCACAACTAGCTTCTTCTCTCCCTGTTCCACTCCCAAACAGAACGAGGGAAAAATGACTGCCTATCTGCCTCTGTACGAGCCCACATCTCTCTTACCTTATCTTTGAGGTCTTTTTGCGAAATATAAGTTGGCGGCAGTAAAATTGTACTGCAGTCAGCCTCAGTAGCGATTCACGAAAAAAACACCTCCTTTCCTCTAGAGACTCCCACCCGAGTTCCTGAAGCATTTCCGTAACACTCACGTGATGATCAAATCTACCAGTAACAAGTCTAGCAGGCCGCCTTTGAATTGCTTCTATGTCCTCCCTCAATCCGACCTGATAGGGATCCCAAACGCTCGAGCAGTACTCAAGAATAGGTCGTGTTAGTGCTTTATAAGCGGTCTCCTTTACAGATGAACCACACCTTCCCAAAATTCTACCAATGAACCGAAGACAGCTATCCGCCTTCCCCACAACTGACATTACATGCTTGTCCCACTTCATATCGCTCTGCAATGTTACGCCCAAATATTTAATCGACGTGACTGTGTCAAGCGCTACACTAATAATGGAGTATTCAAACATTACGGGATTCTTTTTCCTATTCATCTGGATTAATTTACATTTATCTATATTTAGAGTTAGCTGCCATTCTTTACATCACAAATCCTGTCCAAGTCATCCCGTATCCTGCTACAGTCACGATACCTTCCCGTACACCACGGCATCATCAGCACATTGCTATCCACCCTATCCATAAGATCATTTATGTAGATAGAAATCAACAGCGGACCTACCACACTTCCCTGGGGCACTCCAGATGATACCCTCACCTCCGATGAACACTCACCATCGAGAACAACGTACTGAGTTCTATTACTTAAGAAGTCTTCAAGCCCCTCACATATCTGGGAACCAATCCCATATGCTCGTACCTTAGTTAGGAGTCTGCAGTGGGGCACCGAGTTAAACGCTTTCCGGAAGTCTAGGAATATGGCATCCGTCTGATACCCTTCATCCATGGTTCGCAAGATATCACGTGAAAAAAGGGCGAGTTGCGTTTCATAGGAGCGATGCTTTCTAAAGCCTTACTGATGCATAGACATCAACTTCTCCGTCTCAAGGAAATTCATTATATTCGAACTGAGAATATGTTCGAGAATCCTCCAACTAACCGATGTTAAGGATATTGCTCTCCTTGCTTCGTTCGCCATGGCTACTTTACCTGCTGCGATTTCTGCTACATCTACTTTTGGCTTCTGTGCGAGTTGTACAAAACATTCCGGTTTCTTTGTTTTACCCCTGCTACCTTCAGAAGTGCAATGATTGTATTCCCGTCGACGTTGTCAAAATCTTTCTCGAAACTTAGAATATAAATGTAGATTTGCCTTTCCTTAGAATTTCTTCTAACATGAGTCGTAGGGTCAGAACTACCTCACGCTTTCCGGAATGTCTCGAGAACCCAAACTGATATTCTAAGAAGGCGGCTTCTACTGATTTCTCCATTCCTCCACAAATAATTCGTTTCATTACTTTGCAGTCATGATTGAGTAAACTGATTGTTCAGTAATATTCACACGTATCAGCATCTGCTTTCTTTGGAATTAGAATTATTGCGCTGTTGTTGAAGTCTAAGGGTATTTCACCTGTATCGTAAGACATGCGCACCTTACGGGGTAGTTTAGTTGTAACTGGTTCTGCGAATGATACCACCTGTTCTGAGAGAATGTCCTCTGATCCAGAGCTCATGTTTCGCTGTTTCGGTTTAAGACTATTAGTGATGTGTCAAATCTCCCATCCTACCTTAATCTGCTTCCTCTTCCCATTCTATAATACTGCCTTCAAGTTCATTTTCCTTGTATACGCCCTCCATAAATTTTCTCCACACTTCAGATTTTGCGTATTTGTTTACTACTGGTTTTCCATCCTATCTTTTGATGTTCATACTACAGCTTCTCTTTTTTCCAAAGGCCTCTTTAACGTTCCAGTAGGTGGTGTCTGTCTTTCCCCTAGTTTTACATGGTCTTACAGTCTTACATTTATCTTCTAGCCACTCCTGCTTAGCCATTTTGTAAATCTTGACCATCTCATTTTTAGATGATTGTATTCTCATTCGCCTCCTTCGTTTTCTATATTTTCTCTTTTCACAGCACAATTCAATATATCTTGCAGTATCCAAGATTTTCTACTAGGTCTTGCCATTTCTCTTGTTTTACTACCTGCTGCCTTCACTATTTCATGTCTACTGTTTTTCCCCTGCTTCAATCAATCGTTGCTTAATCCCTTTGAAACTCTCAACAACTCTAAGTCTCTCAACTTATACAGGTCTCACCTCCTTGATTTACTACATTTCTGCAAATTATTCAGTTTTAACCAACAGTTCTTAACTGCTGTGGTCAGAGACCACATATGCACCTGGAAATGTCTTACAGTTTAAAATCTGGTCCTGGGATCTCTGTCATACCATTGTAAAATCAATATAAAACCTTCCAGTGTCTCAAATGGTTCAAATGGCTCTGAGCACTATGGGACTCAACTGCTGGGGTCATTAGTCCCCTAGAACTTAGAACTAGTTAAACCTAACTAACCTAAGGACATCACAAACATCCATGCCCGAGGCAGGATTCGAACCTGCGACCGTAGCGGTCTTGCGATTCCAGACTGCAGCGCCTTTAACCGCACGGCCACTTCGGCCGGCCCAGTGTCTCAAGGTATGTACCCTCTACATAACTTTCTTTCACGATTATTAAATCAAGTGTTAGCGTTGATTAAGTTATCCTCTGTGCAAAATTCTACCTGGCGGATTCCTCTGTCATTACTTTCACTCAGTCCCAATTCTTCTACTATACTTCGTTCTTATTCTCTTCCTACTACCGAATTTCATCCACCGATCACAGTTAACCTGTACTCTCTTAGCTATATGAATAACTTCCTCTATTTCGTGAAACATTCTTTAAGACTCTTCGTCGTCTGGCGAACTACTTGGTACATAAACTTATACTATTGTCGTGGATTCTGGCTTTGTGTCTACCTTGATTATGATAATGCGTTCGATATGCTGTTCGTAGAGCTTATCCAAATTCTTACTTTCCTATTAGTTATTAGTCTTACTCCTGCGTTACCTATATTTGATTTTGTATTTATAACCCTTTGCTCATCTTACCACAAGTCCATCCTTCCATCGAACGTCAATAGTCTCCACTAATTCTAACTTCACTTTTTAAATTTTTTCTCCCACTTACTTGGTTAAGGGATGTAACATTCCACGCAGCTATCCAAAGAATATCAGTTTATCCTGATGATGATATAACCCTGGATAGTCATCACCCCATTATCCCAATGGGGAACTTCTTTATATCCGGAATATTTCACCAAGGAAATGTCGACATCATTTAACCATACAGAGGAGCTGCATGACGTCGGAGAAAGTAACGGCTTTAGTTTCCCTTGCTTTCATCCCTTCGCTGCACCAGTATAGGAAGGTACATTGGCTGATTTTGTGAGGGCAGATCAATCATCCAGACTTTAGCTCATGCAGGTTGCTGCTCGACTTCAGGAACCACATGTTTGCCTGGCCTCTTCACATACAGCTCTCCGTTGTGGTTGCACCTAATACAGCTATCTGGACCGTTGAGGCACGCAAGCCACCCCGGGTCAGCCATGTCCGTGGGTCATGGGCCAGATAAGTAGTCTACGTTAGGTTAGGTACGTTGAACCAATTAAGATTTATTCCCACACCTGTCACTGCCTGGGTGTCCTAAGAACGACAACTTCTATACAAATTAGTGCTATATTATTAGCTGAGTCTTACGTTTCCAGTCTCAACATTTAGTAATCGGGGTGAATTACTGGCAGTTATGTCTTCCTATCGCCAAGCCATCGAATAGAGAGACTGTAGCCACAAAAAGTAAATGAATGTTATATATAAATATAATTATTTCTTTTTAAATGTGGTTTTAAAGATACGACATTGCGATTTTACGTATATATTTTGACAACACGAAATTATAAACTGATTGGTAAATCTATGCATAGCTGTATATGATTCTTTCTTTAGGCCTTTTCAACTTTTCGGCCCCAGCGACAATATTTGATAGTAGTATTAAATCGGAGAATTATGTCAAGAAATGTGGACCAAAAAAGTGCTTAATTTTGAGTGTTCTATCCAAAAAATACTATTCATGTTCAATCTGAATGTTAATTTTGTCCAGTAGATATCAAGCAGTCTGAGATACGACACGAAATTTGTAAGGATAGATTTGTCTGTAACTAGTTTCACTCGGAGAAACTTCAAACACACAATTCGTCAGAGAAAGCCGTACTCCTGTTTGCTTGTGGAGCTCTTAGTGCAGTCTGAAGAAGAATACTCGAAGATCCAAAACTAAAACTGATTTTTGGATTAACCGCAGCAGCTTGCAGCGCTGTAGTGATATTCTTCCTTAAGGTTTCAGCAAATTTAAGGTTTTCAGCATTTCTTTCACACTCTATTATGGCTCAAACTAACCAATGGTTATTTTCACCATCCTCATGTTTATTTACCCTGAATATAATCTCTTTCTCCAACCTGACTGGTATTCTGTACACTGGACTGGTAGTCTGATATTGGTAATAAAAGTTCTTGTTCGCCTTACTGCAGGAAGAGTGCATTTTCGGAATATCCTGAAGTCAGACAAAGAGAGATTTTAAAATATTTTACTGTAGTCTTTTTCTTGTGTCAATGAAAGAGTACTTGCTACAAATCGCAGACGTTTACGGTGGGGATTTACAATCACCGTTTATAGTTTGATTAAATAAAGAGAGAGTGGGACAATGTACAAATAATTACGTAATTTCGATAAAGCAGAGGATAATAAAATGTCGGAAATCCCACAGGAAATTTCCAGTGCATATGTCGTTTTTCACTGTCGACCACTCCGTGAAACACAAGGGAGTGCTCGCGCGCGCGCGCACGCGCGCGCGCACACACACACACACACACACACAGAGAGAGAGAGAGAGAGAGAGAGAGAGAGAGAGAGAGAGAGTGAGGGCGGGTAGGGGGGGAGGGAGAGTGGGAGAGAGACATGGAATTACGTAGAACGCTGTGAAAACAAACAACGAAAGGCCAGTGAAATAAAATTAATGAGAGCATGTCACCGTAGATAAATAGACTTCTGCGAATGTACTAACTGTAAATGCTGGCGTTATGTACGCGTAAAAATAATAGACGCCATTGTGTGAATGGGCACTGACCCAGATGCATATCTTAATTCCTTTACCTTTGTTACAGCATTAGTCTGCAATATATTTAACACTTCAGTAGTCGGAAAATGCCACATTTAGCGGCGATTACGTCACACACGTCAATGTTGCAACCTCCACACATTAGAGGGTAGGTTAATCTTCGTGACAGAAAAAAGCTGCAGCCGTCAGTAATGATTAGTGTTTGGTAATAGAGTACCAAGTCTTCTGACTGAAGGCACACAATTGCAACAAATAATGAGTTTGTGGGGTCAGAACTGGTTTAGTCCCAAAGCCTTGGAGAGTTCAATGACTTTAGCGGTTCAGGACTGAGTATAGTAGCTGGAATTCGTCTTATTTATAGCGAAACTTCGGTAATGGTAATTATTATGCTGTAAGAACGATGTCTGCTGAAGGACTTATATGCAATGCAAGGGCCAAACTAATTAGCAATAACACAGATCTCTTGGCTGCTTCTCTGTAGCTGTAAGCAGCAATCCGGCGAGGTCCATCACTGCTTATACTTGTGTCCTCGAACTGTGGACACTGTCATCTTACAGGAAGTGCAAGTTGTTGTTTACCTTTTCATCTCGTGTTCTGCAAATTAAAAATAATCATGATTCGTGGATGGACAGTATACCCAAAACCATTCACTACCATAAATTACCTATTGACACATAAACAACCAATTTTAGATGCATTCTACACAGTCTGAATAATGTCCCATTAGATATGTGGTCACTCAGTATGCCAGATAGCCGGAGGAAACGTGTAAAGCACACAAACGAAAGAATAAAATAAAGAAGCAAATTCAGAAAGAGGAAATGAAAGCTTAGTGAACAACAACAACAAGGAACCAGAAACATCAACACATTACAAACTCAGAATACACAGGGTAAAGGGAATGTCCTCTCCCTCCATACACTCTCTTTCTCCCTCACACCTCCTCACATACACAGAAGCACAACAATAACAAAATTAACTATAAACATTAAAAATTAGTGCCAAAACAATGAACAAGTGAATGCCAGCAATAACGAAACATCTCTCGATTCTGGTGACATACATTTTTCCAAATCTCGTTTTTGTGAAAGCATAGCATGTCAGACATCCACAGTTAACCAAAACCTAATGCTGTTAAGTTATAAAAAAGTATCAACAAAAATCAGTCTTTGCAAATCTGTCTTTAAAATTGTTTCAGATGAGGAATATAAACAAAGTAGAAGTGGTCATTTAATAGTTTTTAGTCCTAAAATACAGCTAAATTTAAACTAAACTACGCCCGAACTGGTCATAAAGGCCCAACGGTACCGACCGGCCGCCGTGTCATCCTCAGCCTGCAGCCGTCACTGGAATCGGACATGGAGGGGCGTGAGGTGAGCGCACTGCTCTCTCGGCCGTATGTCAGTTTGCGTGACTGGAACTGCTACTTCTGAATCACGTAGTTCCTCAGTTTGCCTCACAAGGGCTGCGTGCACCCCGCTTAGCAACAATGCTCAGCAGACTGGATGGTCACCCATCCAAGTACTAGCCGAGCCCGACAGCGCTTAACTTCGGTGATCTGATGGGAACCAGTGTTACTACTGCGGCAAGGCAGTTGGCCCTGAAATAGGACAACAAACATAAACCTTGTAGAACATTGTTAAAGAAATAAATAGAGACCTAAAGAATATTACACATACATTCAAAAGAACACCGTGTTTTGTTATGAGGCGGATTTAAAAAACGGAAAAGTCTGCAGTCTTTAGGTATTGTGTTGTAGTGTTGGAAGTTGGGATATATAATCAGGAAGATTAATTCGTGTGAACAGACAAGTCCACTACATAGTTATGTGGTTTAGTCGTTATCTGCTCGTCTCCATTCAAAGGGGCCCGAGATCACCAACTCAATGACAGCACTCCTGTATGTATCTCTTGTCAAGATACTTTTTGCCCAGTTTGCAATTCACCCAGGAAAATATGGCAACTTATACACACTTTTATTTTAGGCTCATCTGTTCCACAAATTACTACTCATTCATAGTACCTCATTTTCCAATGAGGTATTAAGTCCCAATCCGAGTTGGACAACGTAACATCAATCTTGGCAACCATCAGCACTACCTAATTCCAGCAGCTGACCTTGCGTCCTCCTCTTCCAACTAATCTATAAGGTGTTCCTATTAAGTCCATTTGACCACCGCGCCGACCTCCCCCCCTCCCCCCCTCTCCCATATAACAAAAAAATCTTTCAAATGGATCTGAGCACTATGGAACTTAACATCTAAGGTTATCAATGCCCTAGAACTTAGAACTACTTAAACCTAACTAATCTAAGGACGTCACCCACATCAATGCCCGAGGCAGGATTCGAACCTGTGAGCGTAGCGGTCGCGCAGTTCCAGGCTGAAGCGCCTAGAACCGCTCGGCCGCACTGGCCGGCCCATATAAGAGCCCTACAATGTTTGCAATTATATATTACTATCTACTTGCCCTATGACTGAATACATACTATATGGACTCTTAGTACTGGCTGCTGGCTGTTACATTTTAATACTCTCACTCTTGTAACACTATGAGCATTTCAGAAACATAACAATGAAGGAAGGAAAGAGGATTAGAGTTTTACATTCAGTCGTCATCACTGTCATTAAAGATGGACCCTATTTCCTATTGTAGAAGCAAATCAGACATGCCTTTTCCAAAGCAACCTGCAGAGCAATTGCCTTAAGCTGGTTAGGAAAACTGCGGGGAACCTAAATCTGAATGCTCGGCTTGGAATTTGAGCTCCCTTCCTACTTAACGTGAATGTAGTACCTGAACATTGGTCCACCTCACTTGTTAGCGTAATAACAGAAAACCCAAGTTAGAATGTAACAATAGTATGAGAAGTATAGTTGCTACTTACCATACAGCAGAGGTGCTGTGTAGCAGATAGATACAGCAAAAAAACTGTCAGGAAATGAGCTTTCGGCCTACAAGGCCTTCGTCAGAGATATAATACACACACAAACTCACACAAATGCAACTCACACACGCATGACTGTAGTCTTTGGCTACTGAGGCCACACTTGAGCAGCTATACCTGATGGGAGACACAACCAGGTGCTGGAAGTAAGGCGGAGGCTGGGATAGGGAGGGGGAGTGCTAGCAGGGCAGGGTGGGGGAAGGTAAGGTACTGCAAAAGCATATCTTTACAGTCCCCCATGGCTACCCTACTCCCCACCTCCTCCTTATCCCCACCACCTGCTTGTGTCTCCCATCACGCGCAACTGCTCACAATGTAGCCGGTCACAAGTGGGTGAGTTGCATTTGTATGAACACTGCGTGTATATTCTATTTCTGACGAAGGCCTTGTTGGCCGAAAGCTCATTTGCTGATGGTCTTTTTGTTGTTCCTATCCTCGACTCAGCACCTCCACTATATGGTCCGTAGCACTATCCTGGTTGTAATATTGGTAGCATGATAATTTAGTCGGCCTTGTCAGGGGCGAAATGAAAAACTGTCATTGTATTTGGTAACCGTGACACAGTTATTCTCGAAGACTTTGTACTTGTCTACTTGGCCTTGTGCTTGCCGCACCACATACTATATCTGTCTTTTAACAGCAGTTCCACTAGACCAGTTTGACAGACATTTATGAGAACAATAGTAATTGTACAATTGCTTCGGTTTCCATGGTGTTCATCTTCACATGCCACACCATAATTATCAAAGTCATTGAAATCACCAGATTTACTGTTTGTATAAATAGAAATGCCGCTGCAACGTTTTTCTCTATATACGTCAGCTGGCCAGCATTTATTGTTCCTGCCGTTTAACATTAAGCACATGTATCCGTTCTCAAATGAAAGTAGTGTTTTTATTTCAAGAGTGGAGATGAAAATCAGTCTGCGTCCCTTCTTTCCACAAATAGTGTCTACAGTGCGGTGATGTTGTTTTATCGGTACTCAGTCGCCTCTTCCTAGACTTGTTCCAAGTACGAAATCATAAAGAAAATGTTTCAAACATTTGATCTTTGGGCCAAGCACTGATTCTCTCTCGAGTTCCGAGTATCAAGCTTCATGGTTTCCTCCACTTAGCCTGGAACGGTTTGAGGTAATAACAGACACTTTATGGTGAAAGGGCACGTTATCTTGAGAAGCGAAACAGATTTTGCAGTTATGGAGAATCGCAGGAAGATAAGGAAGGTCTTTGTTTCACTAATTTTAGAGATATTGTTGTATCGGTTCAAGCCATGAACCCATTAAATTTAATTCCAATGCAAACTGGCTTCTAAAGCTGACACAGAAACATTGTTATCAATGCAGACATGTAAGATTTCCAATGCAGTATGATCAAAGTGTCTCATATTCAACCATCTCAAATAGATGTTTAACCAATAAACCTTCGATTCTTTAAGGAATCGATCTCACATATACGAAACAGCTCCAAACATCTGATTACATTAAAAATGAGTTATTCAGTAAAATACGAGTCGTTAAGCATGTAAGTGAGTAGAGGTTATTGAAAAGATTTTAAATCATGTTCAAAGGTTGTGGAAAGACGCTACTGCATTTGTATCGTATGTGTAATTTGAGTTCCGCCTTAAGCAAACGCTAGTTTTCCAAGAATCTCACTTTTTATGGTGTCTTATCTCCTGAGATATATGTCGTACAATGGCATATTTTGCAAGTACATTCAGTGGAATATGTGAATACCGTCTGAAAAATATGTTGCAAATTAAGGAGTGAAATATCATTAAATTAGGTGGTGCCTGATGTTGAAGATTTACTGCATGAACAGGGAAAATGTAATAAGCGATGAAGTTTTTCCCTTTTCATCATTATCCGGTATGTGTCAGTGAGAAATAGTTTCGTAAAGGCTTGAAAATATGTATAAAGTTTGCTGGAAGTCGCGAAGAGCTCTCATTCTCAAATACTGGATGAAAATAATTTGGCCAATCTGCGTACTGCGAATTACACTGCCACAAGGTATACGGGGTGGTCCATTGATCGTGATCGGGCCAAATAAATGGTTCAAATGGCTTAACTTCTAAGGTCATCAGTCTGCTAGAACTTAGAACTACTTAAGCCTAACGAACCTAAGGACATCACACATATCCATGCCCGAGCCAGGATTCGAATCTACGACCGAAGCGGTCGCGCGGTTCCAGACTGTAACGCCTAGAACCGCTCAGCCACCCCGGCCGGCACGGGGCCAAATACCTCACTAAATAAGTGTCAAACGAAAGAACTACAAACAACGAACCAGATGGCGCTATTGTTGGCCCGCTAGATGGCGCTGCCATAGGTCAAACGGATATGAACTGCGTTTTTTTAAATAGGAACCCCAATTTTTTATTACATATTCGTGTACTACGTAAAGAAATGTGAATGTTTTAGTTGGACCACTTTTTTCGCTTTGTAACAGATGGCGCTGTAGTAGTCACAAACATATGGTTCACAATTTTAGACGAACAGTTGGTAACAGGTAGGTTTTTTAAATTAAAATAAAGAACGTAGGTACGTTTGAACATTTTACTTTGGTTGTACTAATGTGATACACGTACCTTTGTGAACTTATCATGTCTGAAAACGCATGCTGTTACAGCATGATTACCCGTAAATACCACATTAATTCAATAAATGCTCAAAATGATATCCGTCAACTTCTGTGCATTTGGCAATATGTGTAACGACATTCCTCTCAACAACGAGTAGTTCGCCTTCCGTAATGTTCGCACATGCATTGACAATGCGCTGACGCCTGTTGTCAGGCGTTGTCGGTGTATCACGATAGCAAATATCCTTCAACTTTCCGCACAGAAAGAAATTCGGTTACGTCAGATCCGGTGAACGTGCGGGTCATGTTATGGTGCTTCGACGACCAACCCACCTGTCCGAAATATGCTGTTCAATACTACTTCAACAGCACGCGAGCTATGTGCCGGACATCCATCATGTTGGAAATACATCGCTACTCTGTCATGCAGTAAAACGTCTTGTAGTAACATCAGTAGAATATTACATAGGAAATCAGAATACAATGCACCATTTAGATTGCCATCGATAAAACAGGGGCCAATTATCCTTCCTCCCATAATGCCGCACCATACATTAACCCGCCAAGATCACTGATGCTCCACTTGTCGCAGCCATCCTGGATTTTCCGTTGCCCAATAGTGCATATTATGCCGGTTTACGTTACCGCTGTAGGTGAATAACGCTTTGTCGCTAAATAGAACGCGTGCAAAAAATCTGTCATCGTCCCGCAATTTCTCTTGTGCCCAGTGGCAGAACTGTACACGACGTTCAAAGTCCTCACCATGCAATTCCTGTTGCATAGAAATATGGTATGGGTGCAGTCGATGTTGATGTAGCATTCTCAACACCGACGTTTTTGAAACTCCCGATTCTCGCGCAATTTGTCTGCTACTGATGTGCAAATTAGTCGTGACGGCAACTAAAATACCTACTTGGACATCATCATTTATTGCTGGTCGTAGTTGACGTTTCACATGTGGCTGAACACTTCCTGTTTCTTTAAATAACGCAATCCGGCGAACGCTCCGGATACTAGGATGATGTCGTCCAGGATACCGAGCAGCATACATAGCACACGCCCTCTGGGCATTTTGATCAAAATAGCCATACAACAACACGTTATCGACCTTTTCCGCAATTTGTAAACGGTCCTTTTAACACTGGTAATGTATCACGAAGCAAATACCGTCCGCACTGGCGGAATGTTACGTGGTACCACGTACTTATACGTTTTTTACTATTACAGCGCCATCTATCACAAAGCGAATAAAGTGGTCCAACTAAAACATTCATATTGCTTTATGTAGTACACGATTATGTAATAAAGAATATGCGTCCTTTGGGAGTGGATAGGTAGCTGAACATCCTGAACGATTTGTAACTCCCAAGGGGTCCGCCTTCGATCTTCATGGTGCGAACCTTTGTGATTACTATGGAGCTCCATTTTTCATTCGGTGTTCAAGGTAAAAGTTAATGTTTCTTTTTCTTGAATGTCGACGACGTCCATTGGTTGAAATGTAATATGTACATACTATAGAAGATTGATCTCTGAATCTTCCGGACACTCATTTCCTATCACCCTCCTGAAGCACTTGGTGAACCATTAGCAGCTAATACTTCTCCTGTCATAACTGCCAACGCAGCAGTTTGTAATGAGCCTTGCTAAAGATTGGACTTGCGACCTCGAACTGAAGACGTTCCTTGTCAGTTTCTAGACAGTTCACTGCTTGCGATTTCTAGCGGAGTCTAGCAAGGCAGTCATCAAATTCGCAAACAAAGCGGTTGAAATGAGGTAAAGCCCGAAAGCACGCCACACACCTAACATACAGCTAATGTTATTATGATCATAACAGACCAAAGTTGCAGGGATGACTACCATAGTCCGCTCTTACTTACGATAGGTTCCGGTAGCCTACCGTAGTTCTACAATTCTAATCATTCATCTTAATGCTTAGATTACAGCAGAATTTTAAATTTTTAAATTCAGTTAATACTTTTACGAAGTATTGAAAAACAAATTTTGTTGTATGTGGAAGCCTATGGCGCTCCGAACTTCAGTGTCCACCTATTAACTAATGACTGTGCTACTGTGATTGCTTCTTACTCCGGCATTGGCACCACCTCAACGTAAGGAGAAAAATTATTACCTGCTGTTTTCTGGTAAATGGTCCTAACATGTCCACCCTGATGAAATTAAAAGGTTCTGTGGCTTTTGACAATCTTGGTAACAATACCTGCTTCCAACTCAATTTTCCCTCTGTGTACAATCCGCAAAATACCCGACATATCGATCCACTTCATCCTTCCATCCGTCCCAGCAATACTTATCTGCCACCCTTCTATTCGTCGCCCTACATCACCATGGTCTGGCAAAACGTGACCATGCATCTCATGTAATGCTTCCAGTTTAACTTGGCTGGCACCACTACTCTTTGTCCTAGTTCTGTCTCTTTGCACAAAAATCAGTCATGCATACCAAATTGCTGTTGTTTTTTATACTGCATACATTCCTACCATAGTCAGTGTCCTACGCTGCTTGCCATTTCACAATATCGTGACCCAGTGCTTGTATTACAGCTATCTTTTTGCTTAGCTAGTCAGTTACTACATATTCAGATTCACTGAGTTAAGATGCCCATCTCGTTAATCTACTAGATGGGTCCTTCAAACCTAGTAACCACTTCAAAGCTACTTCCTGCCTACAAATGACATTGAAAGTACGTTATTCCGTATACCATGCAAAGAATCTCTCCTTCCATTGTAGAGTAATTAATTTTTGCAGCGTTCAGTTGTCTTGGTGGAAAGGCAAGAGGATATTTTTGACCATCCACGTCCTGGCTTAAAACGCAGTCAAGGGCGTAGTTTGACACATCGCATGACAATGTAATTTTTTATGGAAGTTTGGAGACACCAAAACTGGCTTCGAGGTCAGCACCTTCTTTAACTCGACAAATGATCCCTGACATTCCTCCAGCCACAGAAACTTAACTCCTTTCTTCATCAACTGAGTAAGCGGTTTTGCACATCCCTTCTCGAACCTCCTATAATATTTCGCGAGACGGAGGAGAGATTTTAACTGTATAGTAGTTTATGGTACTGGAAAATCTTTCACTGCTCACACCAATCTCAGATCAGCCATTACACTGTCCTTACTTCTGACATGGCCATAACAGTTAACTTCCTCCAGCACAAGGTGACATTGTCCAGCATTAGACGTGCTGGTCGTAATCTGCTGAAAACATATTTTAGACGTTGCCTCTTTTTCTGCGTATCCCTTGGATTGACGATTACGCCATCAAGATATGTTAAGCACTGACGTGGTTGCAATCATCTCAATACTCAGTCCAGCAACCCCTCGAATGTTAGTGCCGCATATACTTATGGTGTTACCCATTTGCTGAAAAAACTATTTTCGGTCTATCATCACGATCAGCTTCTGACGGTATCCGCTCTTTAAGTCCGATATCGAGAAATATTTTCTTTTTCCTGGACTGTCTACGGTCTCCGTGATATTCGGGATAGAGTATGGATCCGTTGTAGTCTTGCTATTAAAATAGCGATAATTGCAACGAAACCAGTACTTCTGCGACCCGTCCACAGATGTCTTAGGTTCGATTACAATTCCTGCGACCGTGCACTATTACTTTCCTCTATTATCCAGTCAGCTAACTGTTGAACTATGAACCCTTCTAAAACCGGTTGCATGACAGTGGTATTCTATATGATCTTCGGTATACCAGTGCTTCGTTTCCTGTTAAAATCCTTTCTTGTGTTACTGGCGTGGCAAACAAAGGCTCCTTTGGAAGAAACAGATCCTGGAATTCTAACATCAAGCCACCTTACAGTGCTCTTCCTGCTCCTTAGCTTTTCACGAAATGTAGTCACAGCAGTATCCTGTGCTCCTTATACCTCTTGTGAGGCAATCTTCCTCATCCAGAATCTGTAGCGTAGGTAATAACGTTCCCTTCAACAACTTTACGTCTTCGGCTCTAAAATCATCAAAAATGGTTCAAATGGCTCTGAGCACTAAGAGACTTAACATTTGAGGTCATCAGTCCCCTAGAAGAGAGAACTACTTAAACCTAACTAACCTAATGACATCACACACATCCATGCCCGAGGCAGGATTCGAACCTGCGACCGTAGCAGTCGCGCGGCTGCGGACTGAAGCGCCTAGAACCGCTCGGCAACCGCACTAAAATCCTCCACACTGACAGGTATCACTTTTCCTCCATCCGTTTCCTGTACACGTACAATACTACGTTTGATGAAACAACACGCTGTGTCTAATACTTCATTTGTCTCCAATGGCTCCAATACAGAGCACACCTACCGGTAAGTGCGGTCCCACATCCACACTTATTGGTTTTCCGGTGCCTCCTCGCGGCGGATTAACATCGACAACAGTTTCCTCTAGTCGGAATGTCTTTCTAATCGTCGAAGGTCAGTAATGGCATTAGGTTGATGCAAAAAATGTAACCCAAGGACCGTGTTGCATCCTTGCATACATGAGACACCACTTCCACACACTTCTTAAACTTATTTGTCCCAACAGAAAAAGTCACCACCACTGATCCCGATGGTCATATATAATTATCGCCAATCCCACGGAAATAATGCCGTGGTGGGTTCCACTGCCTCCTACCCCCTAATCCTCTCGAGGCTACTGACACATACACTCGTGTGTCAAACAATGCTTGATACGCCCTTTAATCCACAACACCCCATATGGCACATTCTGCCTCTGCGTTCGCTCTGACTGAACTTATTCCTACCGGGAACTCCTGTTGGAGGCCCAGGGACTCCCTTTTAAGTGCAGAGTAAATTTATTTATGTCCTCGTTTAATGAGAGCTCGTACGTGTTTACATTATTTTACCTAAGTCCACTCGTAAAGTCTTCTACTACCTCAATATGTCTCCTGGATACCATTCCTAGTCGTTTGTGAAAAGAAAGTGCACTATTTTGCTTGCTGTACCGTTGCTCAAACCCAGATCTAAACCAATCAAAAGATTCTTCTGGATTTTGAAATGCTTCTGTACACCTTATGAATAATTTTGCTTTCCTATTAAGTGAAACCCTGCGATCTGCAACAACTTTTTGTCAGACCAACTCCTACGTCAGCTGGCGACTAAGACGCTCTATAAATACCAATACATCTTCAGACGTTGTTCCAGGGAAAGGAGACACAAGATTCGCCACAGTCATATCTAGTCCTACAGTATGCAACTTTAACACTTCTATTTCGCTATTCTTTCTTGCTAATTCATTCAAGATAACTACATTATCCACGTTCAGTTAAGCCAGCTGATCGCCGGCCGCTGGTGGCCGAGCAGCTCTGGGCGCTTCAGTCTGGAACCGCGCTACCGCTACGGTCGCAGGTTCGAATCCTGCCTCGGGCATGGATGTGTGTGATGTCCTTAGGTTAGTTAGGTTTAAGTAGTTCTAAGTTCTAGGGGGCTGATGACCTCAGATGTTAAGTCCCATAGTGCTCAGAGCCATTTTTGAACCATTTTTTAAGCCAGCTGATCCACTAATGAGTGTAATGTTTTTTTCATTGGTGACACGTTGTGCTTGTGATTCTGCCTCTGCATCCATTCTCCACAGTAAAAATTGCACTACAACAAAATATTACTCACAAAAAAGTTAGTCTCGAAGTGATCTACGAAATTACTTCTTCTCTCTGATCATTAGACACTTAGACTTTCTACAGTGCCTAGCCATGCCCCTAAAATGGTGACAAATGAAGCAGTTCCGCTGCTGATTCAGCATAAGGTGCAGAATGCGAGAGTAAATTACAATGAATGCAACGTACAGGTATTAACCATTCATCTTTACCATTACTCCTAAGCTGCGACACATGCTCTTCTATCGTCGTTGACACTGGAGAGTCTTGTACCGACGGAAGCAAGGAGAGAATGTTGTTTGGTGGCCAGTACCCTCTTTCTATAACACAACTGCACGCATGCATTAACAATGTTCTTTATTCACAAAAACAAGAAGCTACATATCTTTAAGGAAGTTGTTGTGGTACAGGCTCTTCCGTAATTGTCCACGTTAGCCTCGATGCTGGTGGACGACAAATCCCGCTAGAAACCTACACTATAGCAGCTGGTGACATGAACTGACGGACGCCGACTAGATTAGTGGCTGAGCTAGTAACTGAGATTGACTGTGTCTGTGACTCCGATTGTGGCCGGGGTGGCTATCTGTGACTGACTGGACCCTCAGGTCCGCAGATCTAAATACTGGTGGTCGAGAGGCCGTTGACGGAGAGTTGCTGGTGTGTCTCTTTTTAGGCTCTCTCCTGATAGGCGCGCTTGATTCAGCACCTATTATCAATCTTCTAGCAACCTTTTTGCCGACGGCTGTGCTGGTGATAACTTAGGCCAACAAAGATCTACAGGTTCCTCTGGTTTCGTAATTGTGACGTCCATAAAATCAAGCCTTTTAATCTTCGACTGGATGATTACCACCACACAACAACAAAACAGTCTCACTCGCCCCAATGATGACACTGCAGGCTGTGACTCGAACGACATGTTCCTTTGGTGCAACACCGTCCGTTATTAATTGCTGCAATCTCGGTCCTCTGTGCCGATACCAGATCAGTTTGGTTTTTCTGGTTATGAGCCTGGGCGCACTCAAGTGATTTTGTTTGAAGAGTTTGAGTGGCGCATATGGCGTAATTTGCCATATATTTTCAAACGAATTGTCGAGGGCCGTGCAGTGTCTGTTAATGTGAAGAACAAGCCATTCATCGGTACAGAACATCGTGGTCTTGTTACTTTTGTAAGCAATGAGTTTTCAATTGGTGATGAACCTGTAATGTGTCGCCTTCAAGTTGTACATGGTGATTGCCATATAATTCACTGCAAACAACTGGATCCTGTTATGGTGGAGGATGAGGTTGAGGCCCTCGACACGAGCGCAGAGGCGTGTATTTCGCTTTAGGAGGAGAGCGATCACGAGGAGAGTTGTGAGGAAATGGCGGCCGCGATACCGTCGTGCAGTGGCTGGGCGCCGCCTTCGCAGGAAGACTCGTCATCTGATGACAGTAATTCCACGAAGCATTAAGCCCATGTGTTCGTACATGAAACATTTTGTGCATAATTGTCTTCAATTTTTTTAATATGGTGCAGGTTCTAATGATCATGATTTTGTATCTATTCCGAATATATCACCTACAGTAGTCGATGACGTTATGTCTTTAGACTTGTATAGTGTCTATAGTTAAGATTACAGTACATGGTTTTAACGTGATCACTGTGGAGGAAGCACCTGTTACGCCTCCGCTACTGTCCCCTCTAACGCCTCAAGTCAGTAGTAGCAATGAGAGCCCAGAGCCCAGAGATGCCTCACACAGAGAGCATCCCAGAATTCCCCATAAAGCTACAACACCAGGAAGAATCGCTTGTCGGCTTTTGGCAAGATCAATGTGTAGTTTCTTTTGCAGATCGGGAAAGCAGCCGCACGTGCAGCACCATTGGACGACTTAGAGAGATGCCGTTTTATTATAGGAGGAGAAGGCGTTCGCGTCTTACAGTGTATAAAACTGTAGATAACATCGAGAAGAACATGGTGTAAATGGACAAGTGTTTTTGTATGGTTCTTCAGTTTTTTGTGGATGCGTTCTGAATTTTACTTTGGATAATAATGATGCTAATACACATGGTAATGGATGGATTACTGTTGCTGTAGTACGGTATCGAGGAGACAAAGTGTCCAAAGTAGGAGGACTTGAGAGTTTCAATGATAGAGACATTATTGCCTATCGCACCTTTAAGTATGTGAGGTGAACAACAGAGATATCGGAAGATCGTGTTGTATGTCTACCATGCCTTTGGTTCTTAGGACGAGGAACCATAGCAAAGTATGAGTCTGTGACCGTGTGGGTGAAAGGAGATCTAAATTGTTAAAATATTGTTGATGTAACTCATTATTGTAGAAATTAAATAAAGTTCCCTTCCCTATCCGTATGTCCTTTTCTACAAAAAAAAAAAAATACTCCGCATTGATCTTGCCAAAAACTGAGAAGCGATTCTTTTTGCTGTTGTAGCTCTCTGGAGCACTCTGGGATGCTCTCTGTGTGACGCAGCTCTGGGCTGTCATTGCTACAACTGACATGAGGCGTTAGAGGGCAATGTAGGGGAGGGCGGTGGGGATAGCGGTCCACAACTCTGTAGGAGGAATGGCTGTGTTGTGATTCCGTAGTTGGTGGTGAATCAGCACAAACGGTGTAAATTTAGCAGTTTGATTTTATTGTATCTTCTATTCTACATGAGGCAGGCACTCCTCTCTTTATGAGTTATGGGTGGTGCAGTTGGTGTCGGCTGCTAGGGCAGCGCCCAGCGATGCTGCGGAGGCGAGGCCACTGCGAGTTGCCACAGCAGTGCTTCCCTGTCGAGAGACACACTGGAAGGCAGCCGCACTGCTTTCTGCTCCGCGATTGTGGAGGTTGCTGTGCATAGGTCATGACCTGTGGCCTCAGACAAGCAGCGGAAGTCTGTTGGCGTAGTGATACCGAGTCCCTCAGCGTAGGTGGCAACAGGCATGGTCAGCAGGCTCGTAGTGTTGTCCCACCAAACGCTGTTAAGGACGCAGTCAGGTGGCAGACCCGACCCGGATGCAGCTCCTGGCGCTGCCCGGTTGTCCCGCGGTCTGTCGGTGCTCCAGCGCCGTGTTTCGGTTACTCAGAGATGACCAAGTCCCAGAATCACCTGTGCACAAATTCAACAGCATTTATACTCTGTTGCTGCCCATTTGTTTCTCTAAAACATGGTGTGTACTCACGTCGCCCATAACAAAAGGACATGCTTGAATGCAGTGGCAATGACCCGCTTACCACATCGTTCTTGGCTGCACAGTGCAGTTTACCGCTGCACACAGCTATCCTTGCTTTGCAGCTCACTTGTGCATCTGTTACGACAGTGCACGGCTGATTGCCAGCGCTGTTACCACAGTATTCTGTAGGGATCTCCATGCATCTTTTAGTCACAAAATTAAATACTTTATATTTTTATGTAAAATAACTGGTAGTGCCATATAGTACCTATTTGTAAGTGGACACATTGTGTGCTCTTTGTAGTCGCCTTATTCAATATGGAAGAAACTTCATAAATCAATACTCATACACGTGAAAGACGTGTGGGAGAGCCTGTTGTTTTTGCATTAATTGAACATTATTACCGACAAGACCTCAAAAATTTACTGAAATTTCATATACCAAATACTGCATTGTACTGAATGCATATATATCACTAGGGTACGTTTGGCACTCACTGCATTAGTAGTGCCATAGGCCCTCTGATATTCTTGATTTATATAAATGACCTAGGTCATAATTTAAGCAGCCCCCTTAGATTGTATGCAGTTGAAGCCGTAATTTACAGTCTAGTAAAATCATCAGACAATCAATTCCAATTACAAAATGATGTAAAGAGAATTTCTGTATGGTGTGAAAAGTGGCAATTGGCACTAAACAAAGAAAAGTGCGCGGTTATCCACATGGGTATTAAAAGAAAGCCGATAAATTTAGGGTATACGATAAATCGCCCAAATCTAAGGGCTGTCAATTCGACTAAATACCTAGGAATTTCAATTACGAGCAACTTAAATTAGAAAGACCACATAGATAATATTGTGGGAAAGGAGAAACAAAGACTGCGCTTTGTTGGCACAACACTTAGGAGATGCGACAAAACCACTAAATAGACAGCCTACATTACACTTGTCCGTCCTCTGCTGGAATATTGCTGCGCGTTGTGAAATCCTTACCACGTAGGATTGACGGAGGACATCGAGAAAGTGCAAAGACGGGCAGCTCGTTTCGTGTTATCACGCAATAGGGGTGAGAGTGTCACTGATATGGTACTCGATTTGGGGTGGCAGTTACTGAAACAAAGGCGGTTTTCTTTGCAGCGCCGGCCGCGGTGACCGAGCAGTTCTAGGCGCTTCAGTCCGGAACCGCGCGACTGCTACGGTCGCAGGTTCGAATCCTGCCTCGGCCATGGATGTCCTTAGGTTACTTAGATTTAAGTAGTTCTAAATTCTAGGGGACTGATGACCTCAGATGTTGAGTCCCATAGTGCTCAGAGCCATTTGAAAAATTTTTTACGAAATTTCAATCACCAACTTTCTCTTCGGAATGAGAAAATATTTTGTTGACACCCACCTACGTTGGGATAAATGATCATCATATTAAAATAAGAGACATCAGAGTTCGAACGGAAAGATTTAGGTGTCCTCTTTCCCACGCGTCATTCAAGAATTGAATGGTAGAGAAGTAGAATGAAAATCGTTCGTTGAACCCTCTGCCAGGCACTTATGTGTGAATTACAGAGTAACCATGTAGATGTACATGTACATGTATCCGAATGGTATTTCGTGGTATTAAACGAGGGTTCTGTTTTTTTGCGAACTTGTTCTTCATGGAATATCCAGCTCAGGGGAAGCTCAAAACCATACAGTCCATGAGTTTAAAATTTTATGACACAAAATGAAACGTCATTTTCGTTTCGTCGCAGACCTGTATTGCTCTTCCTATAGAATCAGGCAACAACTCTTAATTACCTTTGTACCTAGTCCTTCAGTTACATATTACGTGCAAAGGCACATGTTGACTGTGTCTCGTTCCTCAAAGAAGTGCCCCTGAACCATCAATTCGCAGGCAGGGACTTCTTCGTAACATCTGTCGCTGTAACATCAGATTCGCTCCTGCATCCTTATCAGAGAGGATACTAGAGACAGATATTGTACCTATTACGTGAGGTAGACACATACTAGTCTGTAGATAGACTTTTGGTCAGTTTCGATATCCGATAAACAAGGTTGGTTGGTTTAAAAGGGGGGAGGGGGAGAGAGGAGGCAAACTACGAGGTCATCGGTCCCTGGTAAGCAAATTTAGTCTGCTGCAATAGTTTCAAGAGGCCACTGTTACGTACGTGTAACGCAAGTTTTCAGCAATGCTTCTGATGAGGGGCGATAACAACTTCGGTACTAGAGCAGATGAATGTTGTGTGTGAAGTAAACTCAATTATTAGATTAACTGGGAGTCACAGAATGATACTTCTATGGGGAGAAAATTTTCGAACTGGGTACTTCAATGAGCTTCATACTTACTATCCAAAACCTAGATGGGTTCATTTCTGAAAGAATTTTCGGACTTTTCTAGCGCATCATTAAATTAAACTAAAAGCACGATATTTCTATATGTGAAACAATGTTGAGCATCCAGTCTGTGTTATTAGTTGTGACGGATTTCTGTATGTAGAGACCGACAACTTTTTGTAAATATTGCGAAGCGTGTATCGACATTATCTGCTGTGAACTTTTTAGATACTGAATGCTTCATTACATTATTTTCATTATGGGAAGAGATTTATAGTAATCATATCGAATTACTGCATTGGACGTCTTACTATAAATATGAATTAGAAAATTTGATTTTTGCGGTACCTAACCTGATAATATGTTAGAGAATTATGTCAAAAAGGCAGAGAGAGAGAGAGAGAGAGAGAGAGAGAGAGAGAGAGATCTCCTAATAATATATGTCTGCAACCTAATTTTCAGTTACAGTTGTTCTGCATGCAGATGTAAATTTACCTGCTGTTGTCATCTGTCTGCTTTCAGACAGATTTCGTCAATACGCCAGTATTTATCAGAGACTGTTTATTCACATATATTTCTTTTATAAAACTGTACACATTATATACAGATACTTCTATAAACTGCCTTATATGTTTGACAATAAGTTTTTTAAACAATGCTATTTTTATACGTTATATACAGATACTTCTATAAAATACCTAAGTGATGCTATTTTTTATTTTTCATTTGCTGAAATATTCAGCAAAGGTGAAAACACGTGACAAGTGAAAACGAAGCACTCAAGTTCCTAGATACACTTTTCATTAGTATGACCTTCTACCGTTTAAAGCATAACTGACTCCTTCGTTTTATATGTCTGAGATAAAGCCCTTACGAAAGAATTTTAGCTGCGTTCATGGAAGGAATTTGAATCTGCAGGGTATTTAGAACTAAGGTTCTGTCTCTCTCGTCTTTTGTGAGTAATGAAAGAAGCTGCAGTTTACTTTATTTAGACGTTGAATGCTGGTTGTTACAAATTATGATTACAGAGCAGCCGCAGAAACTTATTTAATTAGCCTAACAGTTTACTTCGAATATATAAGACTAAATGAAGTTTTGTGGTAAAATGAAACAGTATTTACGCCGTGAAATGTTTAGCTGAGCGTTTTAAAGTTACTTGTGGGGCATGTTTGCGAGAGTAGAGTTGTGCTTCTATTTAAAAAATGCGAAACATAACTCTATTGATGACTTCAGCAGACAGTAAGCCCTATGAAAAGTAATTAGCTTCTGCTCATACGTTAAGAGACACTGACCACACAAGCTGATGTTTCTTCACAGGTACGGAACATACAGAGTGAGGCACTTAAAAATGTTTGCCGGAATATTTGGTGAAATACGCATCGGATTGAATATAAAGTGGTAATAAACGTTGTTCACCTCGAAGAGGGACGTCCATTAACATAACGCTCGACACTCCTGCGCCACCCCCGGGGGGAAATGGTAGGGTGATTTTGAAATCTTAAATAGGAACCCCCATTTTTTTATTGCAGATTTGGATTCTCCGTGAAAAATCATGTAACTTTTGTACGAAACTTTTATTTCCTTTCATGATAGATGGCGCTGTAATCGAGACACGTGATTATGATGTGACAATTGTTGCAAAACGGTAATATCTCATAAAAATACAAATCCGATTAGGAAAATCAAAGTACATTATTTGATATTTGGAAAAACGCTATTATGTGACACCGTCTACCCTCCCGCAGTGCATTCATAGACTACATTTAGCGTTACCCAGGAACAACGACGTGGATGTTGTAGTAACGCGTTCCCTTCGGGGCGCTTGTCTTCGGTGAATCACCTTGCCTATCAGCATCTCGGGGTACTTCAGTACTGTGAGTCCCCTTGCCTCTCACAAGTGTTTCAGTGCAGCAGATGTTCGTAATGTTGTTCGTTGTTTATTATTCACATTGCAACTCTGTATCTAAATGAAAATCCGACATGTTTTAAGTGTCTCTGTGCTAATGTTTGTACATTCATTGCGAATTCGCTGCCACATATCTTTGGGGGTTTTACGTACATCCTTGTAAACTCTGCCATTTAGCCATCCCCACACAAAAAAATTGGCAGAAGTCAAATCGGGTGAACGTGCGGGCCACGTCTGAGGACCTCCTCGTCCAATCCATCGACCGGATGGTTTCGATTCAAAACTTCTCGAGCTAATCGTGAATAATACGCTGGGCATCCATCGTGTTGAAACCGCATGTCCAGTCTCGTTTGAAGTGGAGCATCGTACATTAGTGTGGGTGAAACATTATCCACAACGTCGCTGTACATTTGACCAGTCAGACTACCTCCTATGGAGTATGGTACAATTACCTGCGTACCTAAAACACCGCGCCAAATGTTGACAATCCTTGGGCATTAATGTCCAACTTGCCTTACCCGGTGCTGATTCTTCACTGACACATAATGCATATTATGTCGATTCACTTGACCACGATTCGTCAAATTTGAGTAACTGGAGAAAAGTGTCTGTGAAATGAAATTATCATTGACTGCCAGTTGTTCCTGTATCCAGTTGCAGAAAGTCAGGCGATTGCGAAAAACGTCACCATGCATACCTTGATGCTGCGATAAATGAAATGGATGCTATTTGTGTGCTTGTAGTAAGCGTAGAGCATTTCTTTGCGAAATTCCTGAACCTTACGCAATTTGCCGAAAACTAATGTGAGGATTTGCAGCAACGCAGATAGAACATTCATTGTTTTATTTTCGTTCGTCACAGGCCGCGGGACTTTTTCTCTGGGTTTAGCACTTTCCTTTTCAGTAAACATATGGACAGTACTGCGAAACATCGTTGCAGCAGGAACATTGCTGTCGGGGAACATAGCAGCATACTTTTCATGAGCTTCCTCAACATTCCTATGAGCCTCAAATTATGCGGCAATGATATCGACCTTCTTTGGAATAGTTAACATTATGGGACATTAGCGACGAGATGTGTACAGTCCGTATCACTGAGGTAACATGCACAGTCTGACCGCGGACTGAGCACGTGATCACGGTCTGTGCTTCATTCGATTGTGGGATGTGTCACACAACAAAAAAGGACTTCGATTGTCTTAATCGAATATGTATTTGTTTGAGACAGTACCGTTTTGCAAGAGTGGTCACCTTATTTCCATGTTTGTCGATTACAGCCCCATCTTTCAAGAGACGAAAGAAATGTTTCATACAAAAGTTGTATATTTTTCACGGAGAATCGAAATCTACAATAGAAAATAGGTGTTCCTATTTAAGCTTTCAAAATCACCCTTCCATTTTGCCCCCGGGGGTGGTGCAGGGAGTCGAGCGTTACGTTAATGGATGTCCCTCTTCAAGGTGAACAACGTTTATTACCACTTTTTTTAATCCGATGTTTATTTCGCCAAACATTCCGACAAAAAGATTTAAATTCCCCATCATATATATCACATATCTCGTTTTCGAAACAACAGGAACAAGGAATGAAGTTCGAGCTACTTCTTTGGAATAAATTTCAGATTTAAATTTATATTCCGAAGGACGCCAGTTATTAACTACGATGCAGGGAAAACACTGCTGTTATGCAGTATTCTACATCCACAAAATCTGTTCTGAGTCCACAAAACTGGATCATGAAGTTAGGTAGCAACTCTTTGATAGTAAATTTGCAACGCAAGCTCCAGAAGTCCTCTAAGTTAGGTAGAAGTGATGCAGATGTAAAGAATGTTAACAAAGTATGTGATTAGATAAGCGAAGGATTTCGAAAAAGATATTTAGTTTCAGCACAATGATAATCAAGGTTAGATTTTAGGTTTTGGAAGAATGGAGAACAATAAAAAATTAAGTAATATTATTTAGATTTCAATCAAAGTATTAGAAGCTGTATATTTCTGGCGAAAGCTCTTAGAGTATGTCGTGATGAAAGATGCTCTTACCATTTGTGAAATATGAATTATTATGTGACTGAAGTTAAAATCACATAGCGTCAGCTGATGAAATTATGTACCTTTGAATTTGGTGCCCGTAATACTACAAGCAACGTTTAGTGTTTGGATGATTTTAATTGTATACAGTCGATATAGTGAAACCACTATTAATTCTGGGAGTACTGAGCAACACGCTAAAACGCTACATTGGCAGCACAGACAGCAAATGATTTATACTTAACAGATATTCTATTGTCTCATATCTACAACATTTCTTCTGATTGTCATAACTGTATCATAGTTTCCCTTAATTGATTTTAAATTCATGGAGGTACGTATCGTCTTTGCAACTAAATGGAAGGTAGTTTGTTTTTTGCCATACGTGTTTCTGTTCTTTTATTTATGAACCGACATTTTCAGCGGAATGTTTAAATTTATATTCAGAAGGGCGCAAGTTCCGCTGAATGGATACTTTTCACTGTATATTGAATGTGTCTGTGTAGCGTTGTCAACTGTCTTTCATCTTTTATTTGTGTTGCGTATGTGTGGTTTGATATTTGATCCTTTGTGTGTGCGTGTGTGTGTGTGTGTGTGTGTGTGTGTGTGTGTGTGTACGTGTGAGAGAGAGAGAGAGAGAGAGAGTGGGGGGAGCGGGAGAGAGGGTGGTTTGATTAATTATTTGCTCTGGTTACATTTCACATTTCTGTTTTATTATTTTAGTGGCTGACATGTGCAATGAGTAATTACTTTTAGTGACGTGATCATTAACTACTTTCTTTTACGTTGCAAGAGCTCTTTGTATGTGAACGTTTTCCTTTAAGGTCAGCGATTATTTTGTTACGATTGTTCACTCTAATAATATTCATGTCCTGTTCCATGTTATATGGTTTATGTCCATGTTTTATCAAGTGTTGAGCAAAAGCAGAATGGCTGTTCTCATACTTTCAGCCTCTTACATGCTCATTGTACCTAGTTTTCAAGTTCCTGTCTTTCATTCTCAGACACACTGATTCATATTCTTGACATTATAACTGGTATACATCTACTCCTTGGTATTAATCTGGTTAATCTATTTTTTGGAAATGTGCCTGGAGTGTGCCACTTGTTCTGTAAGCAATTTGTAATCCTTGGTTCTTTAGGATATTTTTGCTTGTGCTTGTATGTTAAAGTGTAGTATTTCTTTCTGTTAGTCACGTCATGAGTGTTATTATTTGGGATTCTGTTCATACTGTATTGACTGTATGATTTGTTGGGTTCAATGTTGTTTGTGTTCTGTGCTTGTTTCTGTTTATATTTAGTTGTGTTTTGATATTGGGGTTGTTTCTTTGTACTATACTGGTGTCATTGCCATTATTTGTGGCTATGAGTTGTAATTATTTTTCATGGTTTTCTTTGCTGAGTGTCTATGTAACATATGTCGTAGGGCTGCTTTTTTATTTTGTGGGTGGCATATATATTTGTCTGTGGCGGTTGGCTTTCTGAAAATGTCTGTGTGCCTTTCGCTGTCTCTCTTTATAGTTACATCCAAGAAAGCTATTTTCTTTTCTTTTTCTCTTTCTGTTGTGGACTGCCTGTTACCACGTGTACTGTTTACGTCTGTACGACGTATATCTGTTTCCTTTATTGATTCATCTCCCATACAGATCATATTAACTAAACGAGGGTATCCCAAACTGTGTTCCGTAGAACACTGGTGTTCCACACTAAGCGAATAAGAGCTCCACGAAGAACTATTAATAACATAGCGCGTTTTCAACTTCTGACGATACTAATTATTTTTTAATATTTATCTTGATTTGTGTGTTTTCACTAAGATTTAAAATTGAAGTATTCACTGAATAAAACAGGTTTCGTAATTTTTAAAACTATATTAACCTTCAAAATAAACAAGGTGTCCCATAAAAGTAGAAGGATTTTTAAAGTGTTCCATCAGAGGAAAAGTTTGGGGTGCCCTGATCTATACAGGGTGTTACAAAAAGGTACGGCCAAACTTTCAGGAAACATTCCTCACACACAAATAAAGAAAATATGTTATGTGGACATGTGTCCGGAAATGCTTAATTTCCATGTTAGAGCTCATTTTAGTTTCGTCAGTATGTACTGTACTTCCTCGATTCACCGCCAGTTGGCCCAATTGAAGGAAGGTAATGTTGACTTCGGTGCTTGTGTTGACATGCGGCTCATTTCTCTGCAGTACTAGCATCAAGCACATCAGTACGTAGGATCAACAGATTAGTGTTCATCACGAACGTTGTTTTGCAGTCAGTGCAATGTTTACAAATGCGGAGTAGGCAGATGCTCATTTGATGTATGGATTTGCACGGGGCAATAGCCGTGGCGCGGTACGTTTGTATCGGGATAGATTTCCAGAACGAAGGTGTCCCTACAGGAAGACGTTCGAAGCAATTAATCGACGTCGTAGGGAGCACGGAACATTCCAGCCTATGACTCGCGACTGGGGAAGACCTAGAACGACGAGGACACCTGCAATGGACGAGGCAATTCTTCGTGCAGTTGACGATAACCCTAATGTCAGCGTCAGAGGAGTTGCTGCTGTACAAGGTAACGTTGACCACGTCACTGTATGCAGAGTGCTACGGGAGAACCAGTTGTTTCCGTACCATGTACAGCGTGTGCAGGCACTATCATCAGCTGATTGGCCTCCACGGGTACACTTCTGCGAATGGTTCATCCAACAATTTGTCAATCCTCATTTCAGTGCAAATGTTCTCTTTACGGATGAGGCTTCATTCCATGAGCTCTAACATGGAAAGTAAGCGTTTCCGGACTCATGTCCACATAACATATTTTCTTTCTTTGTGTGTGAGGAATTTTTCCTGAAAGTTTGGCCGTACCTTTTTGTAACACCCAGAATACCTGTGCCAGCAAACAATCTTATGTCCCTTCTTTGTGAAGTATCAAAGACAGGTTTTCCTGTGTGGTTGATGAATATGTTTCCCAATGCTCCAGATTCCATTGGAAGGCCATTTTTTTTTATAAAATCCCTTTGCAAATTGAAAATAATTTTGCTATGTGATTACTTTCACAGCTACGGTTATTTCTTTGGCATTATCTGCAAGTAGTTGGTCGTAAGTAGGTAGGTTTTCTTCAGTTGTACATATTCTCTATGTTAAAAGAAGGTACTGATGCTGTCTGTGGAATGTGTAATTCTTTTATTTGTGTTACGAATTTTTTTCACTGTTCTCCTTTTTTACATTTCATGGTATTGTGCTTGAGCCCTTTTTCTAATAGCAATGGTTCTTCCTGTGCTAAATCTATATCTGCGAAGTTTATTATTTCTCAGCGGAATTCGTGGTTATGAGTGTGTCGTATTATGTCGTGGTATTCTTTCTAGTTATTTCTGTTGTGAGTGTTTCTTCTGTGCATATTGCTGTGTTCTTGTCGTGATGTGTTTTATGCTCGTCATTACTGCTGGGCTGTTAATAAATGCAGATAGCTCGAATGTACATCATATGACAACCCATTAAGCATGAATTTGGGCCATGATCAGCAAGTTGCTGAAGGCAGGTGGAACCTGGACTGCTGGGGTTGTTGCAATACACCTTAGACTTGAGGCTCCACACACAAAATAATCGCACACTAAGTGCGGGTGATCAGCTAGGGCAGCGATCAGATTAATCAGTGTTCCGGCGTGAAGATTGTGTAAATCTGCTCCAAGGGTCGGTCGGCTGAATGGGTAGTTGCTCCATTCTGTTGGAAGTAAATGTAAATATTTTCCTCCTCATTTAATTCTGCCACAAATGGTTTCAAAATGCTGGCAATGTAACGCCCAGAGGTTAGCATCTGTTGAAAAAAGATGGGGCCAATAATGCGGCGTACAGACACTGCACACCAAACCCGTACCTTCTGTTTATACAGTGCTGTTTTATGGAAACTACGCGGATTCTGTGCTGCTCAGAACCGTGATTCTGTGAGTTGACACAACACTCAGGTGAAACCGCACTTCATCAGACATAAAGCACGGATCCATCCCCAAGAAATTCATACTTATGTCACTGAACAGCTACTCACAAAACTGGAAGAGCTGAGGAGCATCTGCTGGTTTCCTTGCATCAACAGCAGCACTCAGGCGTCTATTAGATTTATTGTCCGTTGGTCGTTTAAGTAGGTCGTTAAGTAGGATGTTTCTGACTGTTTGTGAGATGTACCAAACACATGCATGATAAATGTTTTGCTATTGGTAACCATGGCCATGGAATGGCAATAACTTATAAAATTAATACATCACTAATTGATCAAGGAACCGTTTAAGTCATGCATGCCGAATGATACTTACTTGAAACATTACTGACTGTCTGTAACCGTATCTAGGCTTAGGCCAGGTCGGTAAAGCTGATATTTCGTGTTATTCCAATGTGTGAGACAACTTCTTTATGTGACGTTACTTCTGTGTCGAATTTCCTATCATACACATCTGTGTTAGTCCTGCCTGTTTGATAACATCATCTAACCACTGTATATTGAAAAGTCTATTGGTCTTATCTGTTTGAATTCAGCAAAGTATCTCTTTGGCTCATTGACGATTCGTTCACATGGGTATGCTCTCCAACCAGATCTATTTCATTTTCATTTAGCCAAAACTGTGTGTTTCACTGCAGCTGTTTCACTGATCCATTGATTGGTTTTGCTCTGTATACTAGTAGCATAGATTACATGCACTGTCGGATCAAAAGTAACCGCACATCTATTAGAGGACATTCGCTCTTATGACTAGTTAAACTCTGCTGGGGGCACTTACACTGTGACCTTTGCAGGAATGGCAGCCGATACCAAAGAAGATAGTGATGTCGAAAGTTGGGGCCTGAAGTGGACATTCTAATTTATCCAAAAGGTGTTACGTCGCGTTCGTGTCGGAATTCTGGACATAGCGTGCTTTCTAGGAATGTTATTGTTGGTTGGTTTCGGGGAAGGAGACCAGACAGCGAGGTCATCGGTCTCATCGGATTAGGAAAGGACGGGGAAGGAAGTCGGCCGTGCCCTTTGAAAGGAACTATCCCGGCATTTGCCTGGAGCGATTTAGGGAAATCACGGAAAACCTAAATCAGGATGGCCGGACGCGGGATTGAACCGTCGTCCTCCTCCCGAATGTTATTGTTCTCGAATCATTATATCATAGATACTGCTCCATTACGGAGAGCATTGTCATGATGACAGAAACAGTATTCGCCTACGACCTGTTACCGTACCGCACGCAGTACACAGTGCTGTAATATGTGTTCGTCTCCTCTCAACCATGAAAAACACTACCATACAGTGAGACTACTTTTTCCAGAGTTAGCACTAGAAATGATGGCAGGTAAAATTCTCCACGTGTACGCCAAACCCCGAATCCTTCCTTTGGATTTGCCAGAGGATATAGCGTAATTCACCGCCCCAAATCAACCGCTTGCAGCTATCCAATGTTCAACCGCGCTGCTCTTCAGACCACCTCGAGCGTCACTTATCACTGACTACAGAAACGTTTCGTCAACTGTGAACCACTCGACAACTGTTCGCTAATTTTTCTAAAGCCCTGAGCATAGCCACTGTGCTACCTGATGTCAAGATATTTTTTAAAGCAGCCCTCCTGTATGTTCAAAGCCTCTTTCCGTCAGTGCAAGAGGCCTGTCTGGTTTCGATTTACTTGTGGTTCGTCCTTGGCGTTGCCACTTAACGAACAGTCGATGTGTTGCACCACACATTGAAGTTATGGGAGAAATAAGTATACAAAGATTAAAAGTACAGCATAGAAAACTAAAGTTTTCTCATAAATGGGTGAACTGAGTGTAGCTATGATAAAGCAGCTTAATACACTGTTGAGCTGCAAGGCAGGGTCAGAAAGCAAGCAAGCAGCGTTCGCAGTTAAAAACACGCATAATCAAAGTCAACAATCTTGTGATGTCAGAAAAACAGCTTTTAAAAACAAGATATTAAACAACTTGTCCAATAGTAACAAGGAAATGAAATTATCAAATGATATCAACGAAAGATCTCAACAGTTAACAAAGTAAGAAATTTCTCAATCATTAACTTGTATCTGAAGTCAGGCGAGCTGAATTTTAATAATCAAAACCATGACGTTTACAAATTTTTCAGTTGACTTTAAAAATATTCAAACGTGTGTGAATTCCTAAGGGACCAAACTGCTGAGGTCATCGGTCTCTAGACTTACTCACTACTTAAACTAACTTACACTACGAACGGCACACACACCCATGCCAGAGGGAGGACTCGAACCTCTGGCGGAAGGGGTCGCGCAATCCGTGATATGGCGCCTCAAACCGAGCGTCCGCAACGCTCGGCTGACTTTCAAGCGTAATATCTTAAACGATTGCAGTAACTTTGGTAACAACAGTGGCAACGTAAGTATTGCGTTAGGTCCGTTGGTGACATAACTTCAGAACCAGGAGAAGTTATACAGATACAATGCAATCCCGCAACAAGCGGGATAACCCGACGGACAGGCTGGGCGTTGTGAGCTCGCCACCCACGGGTGTGCTGGTGGACGGGGCAGGTCCCATGGAACGCGAACTACAACAGACTAAGAACTAGCCTTAGAAAACTCGTTACAGTGCACTGCTTTACAAAGGGCGACACAGTTCATTATATCGCCATTTGAGAGTCAAACATAAATAAATTGGAAACAAGCATCTACCCAATCAGCGAATATGGTGCACTTAACATCTACCGCGCGGGTTAGCCGCGCGGCCTGAAGCGTCTTGTCATGGATATGTGTGTTATCCATGGTGTAAGTTAGTTAGATTAAGTAGTGTGTAGGCTTAGGGACCGATGTCCTCAGGAATTTGGTCCCATAAGACAAAAAGAAATCTTAACATTTGGGTAGCACCGTTATTACAAGAAACGAGAAAACCGGTAAAGCTTATGTGTCTCCAAAATTTAGCACTTACTTGTACTAATTACGCAACAGGAATAGTCATTAAACACTACTTTTCAGCGGAAGAAAACACAAAGTCGCTAACTCCTAACATGTTTTGCAGTAAGACCCCAGCTAAGCAACCGCGTCCCAGATGTTACACTTGGTTTACCAGGCCACCGGTAACAACAACAGTGGAAAAGTACAATCTCACTTTAGCGGAATTTTCTTCAGAAAATTTAACGGCGGTCAACTAACAACCCCACCAAAATGTATTGCAAATACTTAACTGAAATGATTTCCATGAAAAGGCACTCTGATTAAATTAGACTTCACTGTAGTTAAAAGGAGGAATAACACAAAGTTCAGCCGCCAACAAGGTCTACGGTAAGCCAATTGAAATATGACCAATTTAAACAGGCTGTTCTGATTAATGTAGCTCCACTCGCTCTGTAACACAGACCACGCAACATCCACACATTTCACAAACAGTTGCGACTAACGCCTGTAATGAAATAGAGTTGTTTCCATTAAGGTAAAGTTCAGTTCTTTCAGAGTGAACCATCATAAACAGCAAATACAGCAAGTCTTCCTGGGACGAGAAAGTAGCCGCAGCACTACGACTTTAAGAAAACAAGGCGCAGAAACAACAAAAAGCGTCTCACCAAAATATTTGATGTATCGGTAGCAAAGTGGCACACAATATGCTGGACACAGGCAAATTTCCAGAGTCCCGTCGCCACCACAGCCAACCCAAAACACCACGGGATGAGATCTGTGCTGTGCAAAAGCGCGTTTACTATCGACTCCAGGCAGCGGAGGTAAACCGGCCTCGCACTACGCAAGTGCTCCTTCCAATTCGGCCCGGAAACTCTGTCGACCTTGGAACCGGTCAAAGCTCCAACCGCGGAGAACCACCAAAGATCATGACCCGCTACCGCCATCTAGCGTTCGACTGACAGAAGCGAGCCGGCAGGACTCAATGGGTAGAAAATACGAGGATCATTTCAAAAGCCCTGCACTCTGTGCATGCACAATCCTTACGATGGCATGATCAAGTTGAAATTCATTTGAATTGTGAGCGAGACTTCAGGCGTGACGGTTTTATATGTGTTTGCTTGTTCGAGTGGCTGTGTAGTTTGTAATTCAGTTTTAAAGTGGAAGCTGAAATTGAGTCAGGTCGGACTACACGTTGTGACCAGCGTTCCAACGCCAAACTGGAATCTCTACGCGGAAAGAACGCAGCGGAAATTGACAACGTTTTGAAAGAGGTGTGTGGGAATAGCAAGTGGATCATAGGGCAGTATCACGTTGGTCTGTTCGTTTACGTGAAAGTCAGAGTAAGCACTGAGAACAATCCCAGAAATGGAAGACCGTCAACTGCAACAGACTATACCTCTCAGGATATTGTTAATAACTTTTTGACAGAGGATCAATGAAAAACATGTGATAAAATTGCATATGAGTCCAGAATTTTTGCCACTTCAGTTTACAGAATTATAGCTGAGAAATTAGAGATGCGAAAAATTGCTACTTAGTCTGAGTGAAGAGCAGAAAGCATGTTGTAGGAAAAGCGCAAAAGAAATTCTTCCGTATTTTCGAACGGAGAGAGAATAGTTTCTGAAAAGGATTTTTGCACTTGATGAAAGCTGGATACGAAGTTTTGAGCCATAACTGTCACAGTGGAAACGTTCAGACTCTCCACGCCCGAAAAAATTCCGCTATCAACAATCAAAGGTGAAAGTGACGATCTGTCCGTATGAGATGAACTGAGTCATAGCTACAGATAGAGAGCCCCAGGGCGCGTCTGTAACAGGCCCGTACTGCAAGTTGTTTCTGCAAAATGTATTGTATCTGAAAATTCGTCAAAGAAGGCCTCGCATGCTTGCATCTGGTGTCCTAATTTTGCACGTCAATGCAAGACCGCATGTTGTCCTACCAGTCAGAGAAACGCTCGACAAATATTAATGGGAAGTACTTCCCCACCCGCTGTACATTCCTGATGTAAATCCACACACACTGATTTGTTTCCCAAGTTGCAGCAACAACTCAGTGGAGAACGGTTTGATACAACAGATGAAGCTTCCAGTCAGGTAACCAGAGTAATCAGACGGCTCAAGAATGAAGGTGCCCTCTACGAAACATAGCAGTTTCCCAAAACGCTGAGAAACTGCCATAAGCATGAATGGAGATTACGTTGAATGCCTGTAAAGATATTTTGAAAAATGAATTATTTTCCTCAATCCTACCTTACAGTGTGCAAAATTTTTGAAGGAAACCTCGTATTTTCTTCTAAACATAGTTTAAATCTGGCTATATGGACGTTTTCGAACCTTTACGAACCATAGGGAGAAATAGCTGGAACAGTTCAAGTTAAGTCGGCCGAAGTGGCCGCGCGGTTCTGGCGCTGCAGTCTGGAACCGCGAGACCGCTACGGTCGCAGGTTCGAATCCTGCCTCGGGCATGGATGTGTGTGATGTCCTTAGGTTAGTTAGGTTTAACTAGTTCTAAGTTCTAGGGGACTAATGACCTCAGCAGTTGAGTCCCATAGTGCTCAGAGCCATTTGAGCCAGTTCAAGTTAAACCATGAAGAAACATATGGAGACACTGGAAGGAAAATTTAAAATTCTTTCGTATTTGCAACAAACCTTTAACAATTGCTGCATAGAAATAAATATGATTGTAATGAGAGATGTGTCTAAAGGGGCTGTAAACTTGATAAAATTAGTCTTTGTATGAACGTAAATTACGGGTATGTTAAAGAAGAAGAGCAGTGAACAGGAATGCCGCACAACGTAGCGCGATGGTGAAACTGACGTCACAGGAATTATCCTTCCCCAGTAGCTGTCGAGATTTGTACGAAGTCTGGAGCAGGTGGTCTGACGTCTGTAACAGCAGCGCCGCAGGTCGCCAACGCCACCACGCTGACAGGTGGCACCGACAGCAGTCACGGCCAGGCCTGACCCTGTTCTCCGGATAAAAATACGAGCGTTTAACACTGGGGTCGACCTGAAGTAAGAATTGTCTCTCAGGTTCCAATCTCGGCAGAATAAATGGCTGCCGTTTACACAGTGTCACAGATACAGCAGACCATCAGAGTTTAACAAAAAGCACTAGATTCACAAGGAACGATTTACAGGGTGGTTGTAAATGAACTATTGCAATTGGAGCCAGTCCAGACATAAATCATTTACCGTGCGGGGACAAAACTTTGTACGAATCAAATTCAGACTGTGCGCTGCAGGCAATGCGAGCGCGCTTGCGCGAGCAAGCACACACACATACGAGCCCACGCGCGCTTGAGCCAATCATTATGATCACCTACTTGATAGCATGTTGGTCCACCTTTTGAAGGCAATGCAGGTGCATTCTGCATGCCATGGACCTGACACGTCCTTGGTAGGTTTCCAGTTGTCTACAAACAAGTCATGCAGTTCACTTAGACGGGCTAGTAGTTTGTGGGTACCGAGCTGGCGCCTGAAGCGTCCGAGTTTTGTTCTGCTGGGCTCAGTTCAGTCTAATTTGATAACCGTGACACCAACGTGAGTTCACTGTCACGATTGTCAAACCACTTTAGCGCGGTTATTGCCTTGTGACACGGACAGTTATCGTCAGAAGCCATAGTCTTCGGAGAAGGCATCAACGAGGAATGGATGCAGCTAGTCTGCAGTAATATTTTCGAAGTAATATTGTTTGGAATGATCTCATACTTTTATGAGCGGAAATATTCGTTTCGCCATGTAATACACTCACACCAGTGTGGGCACCTGTCGAAAGCCTGAAAGCCTGAATAGCCACCTTTTGCAGTGCGAGACATGCAGGAAGAGAGTCACTGAGGTTCTAGAAGGTGCCGGCAGACGTGTGAAGCCGTGCAGGCTCCAGTGGCGTGGCCAGTTGCGCTAGGTTTCTCGCATGAGGATCCCCGGCGTGAATAGTGCCATAGAAGTGGTCCCACATATTCCACACTGGCTTCAAATCCGGGGACTTCGGTGGCCCTCATACTACTGCCCTTCAGACCACGCACGTACACTGCGAGCTGTGTGACACGTTGCATTGTCCTGCTGGCATTGCCCTCGTGCTGGAGAAAAAGAAAGTGTTGCCTTCAGACGTCATACGCCGTACACACCAACGGTCATTTGCCTGATGGAGCATAAAATATGATTCATCTGGAAAGGATACCTGTCGCAACTCAGTTTACGTCCAGTTGGCGTATTATTGTGCAAGTTACAGCCTTCGTCGCCGATGAATATCAGATTGCATGAATGCATGAACCAGGCCGCTCCTATACACAACAACGGTCGCTGATCGGTCGTTGCAGCCCTTTTGTTCATATGGGGGGGGGGGGGGGGTCAGTTGCTCAAACTTTGCACGTCTATTCGTGCGCACAGATCTCCGCAGCTGCCGTCTATCCCGGTCATACGAAGGTTTTCCAGAAAGTAAGTTCCGGTCTGTCGCGAAATGGACACCACAGTGAAAATTCAATTATGCTCTGCTCAGATGTGTTGAGTAGTGTCTGTAGTATGACTGTTGATCGCATCAAGACGCTTTTTTCAGTTGTGAGCGCACTGTGAGTGCGTAAAGGTGCTTAGAACAAAGATGTCTCCCGCCAAGTAGGAGGGCCCGCTGAGAGGCTTCGCCTTAATGAATGCAGCCCACCTATCACAACTGCCACGCACTTCCTTCTTCATGGCAATTCTCAGCCACACTCTGCAGGGGCGGTGAAGACGCTCATCAGCCTTTTTGATTAGAAGTATTCGTCCTGAGTATCATCTCTCTTCACATAAAACGCTGGTTACGAAGACAACACTTGGACGCAAGCTACGCGCTATAGACCAGCGTAGAGAATTATCGGAAAGCACAGGCTCCTGCCTTCTATTACGAAGGTCTTGCAAATTTGGTATAACGCTCCAATAAATTTCTAAGTCGGAGCGGTGATTTTGTAGAGAAGTATCTGGAAAGTATACCTAACTCTTGCAAATAAAAGTGTTTCTGATTTTCACTGTGGTTTCCATTTAGTGACCGGTCGGAACTTTTTTACGGGACAACCCTCGTATATGGCCCGTACTGCGCCACAGTTGCCTCGGCACCGTTTCCGGCTATCGTCTTTTGCCACACACGGCGTAACTTAGACACGGCGGCACACAAACATTTTTCAAACGTACTAGTTTCGGAAATGCTTCCACCCTTGACCCGAACGTCAACGATTCTACCCTTTTGGACGTCATGTAGATGTCTCCGTTTCTACATGACGACAAAGACTGCACTGTTACCGCGTCACCCTGGCACACTCGGATTGTTCTCCACAGGTAGTGGAGCCACCTGCCGTCGGTAAGTCCTTATTGTCCGCTGACTTCGAACATCGGCGATGGTCACATTAATGTGACCGAATATTTATACTATTAAGAGTTCTAGGTCAGTTTTTGCACTACTGGCCATTGAAATTAATACACCAAGAAGAAATGCAGATGATAAAGGGTATTCATTGGACAAATATAGTATACTAGAACTGACATGTGAGTACATTTCCGCGCATTTTGGGTGCATAGATCCTGAGAAATCAGTACCCAGAACAACCACCTCTGGCCGTAATAACGGCCTTGATACGCCTGGGCATTGAGTCAAACAGAGCTGGGATGGCGTGTACAGGTACAGCTGCCCATGCAGCATCAACACGATACCACAGTTCATCAAGAGTAGTGACTGGCGTATTGTGACGAGCCAGTTGCTCGACCACCATTGACCAGACGTTTTCAGTTTGTGAGACATCTGGAGAATGTGGTGGCCAGGGCAGCAGTCGAACATTTTCTGTATCCAGAAAAGTCCGAACAGGATCTGCAACATGCCGTCGTGCATTGTCCTGCTGAAATGTGTAGTTTCGCAGGGATCGAATGAAGGGTAGAGCCACGGGTCGTAACACATCTGAAATGTGACGTCCACTGTTCAAAGTGCCGTCTGTGCGAACTAGAGGTGACCGAGTTGTGTAACCTATAGCACCCCATACCATCACGCCGGGTGATACGCCAGTATGGCGATGACGAATACACGCTTGCAATGTGCGTTCACCGCGATGTCGCCAAACACGGATGCGACCATCATGATGTTGTAAACAGAACCTGGATTCATCCGAAAAAATGACGTTTTGCCAATCGTGCACCTATGTTCGTCGTTGAGTACACCATCGCAGGCGCTACTGTCTGTGATGCAGCGTCAAGGGTAACCGCAACCATGGTCTCCGAACTGATAGTCTATGCTGCTGCAAACGTCGTCGAAATGTTCGTGCAGATGGTTGTTGTCTTGCGAACGTCCCCATCTGTTGACTCAGGGATCGAGACGTGGCTGCACGATCCGTTACAGCAATGCGGATAAGATGCCTGTCATCTCGACTGCTAGTGATACGAGGCCGTTGGAATCCAGCACGGCGTTCCGTATTACCCTCCTGAACCCACTGATTCCATATTCTGCAAACAGTCATTGGATCTCGATCAACGCGAGCAGCAATGTCGCGATACGATAAACCGCAATCCCGATACGCTACAATCCGACCTTTATCAAAGTCGGAAACGTGATGGTACGCATTTCTTCTCCTTACACTAGGCATCACAACAACGTTTCACCAGGCAACACCGGTCAACTGCTGTTTGTGTATGAGAAACCGGTTGGAAACTTTCGCTTAAAAAAAGTGAAGGACGACAGCAGACTAGTTTTAATCCATTCCAATCAAATTTCACAAATTTCTGAAAGCTAATTGTTGGAGGTTAGACATTACCTGAAGCAACTTGAATGTTGATTAGTTTTTGTCTGCTAATAAATAAAATGAACATGTGTAAAGTAAACTCTTTTCGGTGTGAGTGATCCTTAGAAAACGGTGTATCTATTCGTCTGTTTATAGAAGTATTACTTTCAGAACTGACAGTGTAGCCAAAGTTCTTTCTTAGAAGGTCTATCAATAAGATACATCTTAGATGAAAAATTGTTTCGTAGCTACACCTGTGACTAGAAATTGTGTGTAGGATCGTAATCTGATACACCCGGAGGAACTATATGGCATCTGAGTAGCAGAAAAACTGTAAAAGGATCAACGGGCGACGCGCAGAAGCGGATAATGCGATATCAAGGAAACGCGGCGTCTGAACTCCCCCTGCCCACACACTCGGGGAGCCTCCCCCTACACTCTGTTACTTTACCTCCTCTCTTCTCTTTCCCTCCTCCCTGTTCCACCCCAGTCCTTCTCACCGCCTGATACAGTTCACTTTCTTTTGCCCTTCCCTCTGTTTCTTCGACGAAAAACTGTAATTTGATGGCTATATCAAACATATTATCTCGCTTAGCGCTACGGACTATAACGATTACTGAAGTATAAAACAATAATTGCCTTTGGAAGAACGACGAAAAGACGTCAGGTTTTCTTTCTTAAAATTACTTTTACTGTAGTTTGTGCAGAGTCGGAATCATTACGTCACTTTTAAGTGTTGTCTGTATTTCATTGAATTTAGTCACTGATGCCATGAATTTAGGAGAGCTTGCTTAAAATTAATGCATATAACTTTTATGTGAAAACTCTTAAAGATTTTTAAATAAAAGAAACTTTATTGACATTCTACGTCTTTATTCTTCATGCATACAGATTTAAAGCCCTCTGCCTCTAGAGGGCTCCGAGGGCTCCGAGATGGAGAAAGTATATGACGAGATTGAAAGGGTAATACAGTTTATAAAGAGAGATGAAAATCTAATAGCCATGGGGACTGGAGTGCAATTGTAGGGGAAGGAGTAGAAGAAAAGGTTACAGGAGAATATAGGCCTTGGACAAGGAACGAGAGAAGAAGAAGACCAACTGAGTTCTGTGATAAATTTCAGCTAGTGATAGCGAATACTCTGTTCAAGAATCGTAAGAGGAAGAGGTATATATGGAAAAGACCAGATGATACGCGAAGATTTCAATTAGATTATATAATGGTCAGACAGAGATTCCGAAATCACATACTGGATTGTAAGGCTTACCCAGGAGAAGATATAGACTCAGATCACAATGCAGTAGTGTTGAACAGTAAGCTGAAGTTTAACAGATGAAACAGGAAGAATCGATATACAAAGAAGTGGGATACAGTAATAATAAGAGATTACCCGATACGCTTGAGTTTTCTAAGGCTTTAGATACAGCAATAAGGAATAACTCAGTAGGCAGTACAGTTGAAGAGGAATGAAGATATCTAAAAAGGGCAATCACAGCAATTGGAAAGAAAAACATAGGTACAAAGAGAGTAACTTCGAATAAACCATGGGTATCAGAAGAAATATTTCAGTTTATCGATGAAGGGGGAAGCAAGTACAAAAATGTTTGTGGTTGGCCGCATCAAACCAGTCAGAAGAGTGACCCCCCTCCCGAAAATGGCGGTGTGTAATATCACTATATCGGTACGTGAGAAAGTAATTTGCTGTTGTCGAGCTTCTAATTCGAAAATTTCGTCCATCTACGGAGGACCTCTTCTTCAGCATGACAATTCGAGACCACATGCGGGCTCTTCTGTTCACTGTCATCGGAAAACCTCCATACAGTTCCGACTTGGCCCCATCCAATATTCACCTGTTTCCAGAACTTAAGGAACATGTCTGATGATGGTAGAGGTGATTTCGTGGCTTCGTCAACGAAGTCAAACATTTTACAGTGACACTGCCATAAACTGCTCTTTCGTTGGGAGGAATGTGTTCGTTGTCGTATGTTGAAAAATACCTGCGTAGACATGTAGATTAAAGAGTAAAATGTCAAATACGTTTGTTTTATATAGAAAGCTTCAGGAGATTTCATACAACGAATTCAGCAAGCTCTCGTATTTGTCAGAGGTACAAAATGAGATGGAATTTATAGAGGCCCAATTTGTATAGTGAGTCTAATTTCAGAATATGTAAGTTTCACGTAAGCCCTGATGAACATTTTAGCCTCAGTCTTACACGAGACGAGATTAATTAGACACTCACGGTCTAAGGACTAAAATGGTGCTCCGATTATAAAATGAAGAGCAAAAGCTGTTACTGACAACAATGTAAACCTATCTGGATACTAGACAGCATCTTCTCGCGATACGTATGCTGTCTTATGAGTCTTGAGCCGTTACGACTAGGTCGAAACGGCGTACCATACATAGGGTGATTCACTTAACATTCACTCTGCAAATATTGCCGGAATGGGAAATGCTATTGATGTGCGGTTTTCAAATAATGGATTGACAGTCTGTGGCTCGTATTGTTAGCCAAAACAAGATGGTAATAACACGTATCAGGTGTTTTTAACTTCGAAACCAGCACTTTTTAAATGGAACAACGTCTATTGACATTAACACACTACAAATACGGTAAATTAGCATGTCAGTGAAGTTTGTTGCAGGATTCTAGAGCGATTCGTTTGCAAGGCATAGTATTTTGAGACGTTTCCCCTTCTATACTTGTTTGTATCATTCAACCTGCGTAGTTCCTAGGCACGCTGTTGTTATGCTTTCTTACAATGATTTTGTGTGTTCCCTGAGTGCATTGCAATTTGCCTGTCGGTTCCTGTGTGACGGTATAGGCAATAAGTCGTGAGTGCACAAATGGATTTATCAATGCAGGAAAGACCAACATGCTCAAGGTGTATGGAGAGTGTAGGAAGAATGCACTAGCAGTAGAGTAAGGGCGGCATCACCCCAATTATTATATGAAACTGATGTGGAAATTCATTAAACAAATCAGTCACCCTCTCTCTGCCGCCACCCACATCCCAACCGTAGATGATGTCATGTGCCTCTCTCTCTCAGCCGGAATGTGGTCCTCTGGCCTCTCCCACCCCTCCCCCTTCCAATCTCTCACCCACCAATTGACGGGAATATCGAATTTTGGCAGGTATTTTGAATTCTCACAATAAAATCGAATTTTTGCTGTAAAATTCAATTGACAATTCAGAGCACGTAATATTAACGAAATTTGCTTTAAGAAATTGTTTATAAAAGAGGGACAAGTGGCAGAAATCGAAAAAAAAATCAGAGGATGGAAATTGTGGAATTAGGCACTGCAGAGGACATAATTTGCAGTTCTTAGGACATAAATACTCCGATTTCTCTTCTGATTACATCATATACTGCAATTGCTGCACCATGTGCTGCACGCATATTTAATTGCAGTGCACTGTGCAGCATGGTTGTGACTGACTGGCGAGAGTCTCACTCACACAGTGGTCCTTTGTTCAATCAGCAGTCATGTGCTTTTTTGCACGCACACTGCTTGGCGTGGTACCTGGCGGCCTGCATCAGAAGCATGGGAGCCACGCGTAGGCCAGACCAATGCTGCCTCACATGACCACACACACTGTGCCCACCTCATGGCGGCCTGTGCTACAAGGCAGCCTCCCAGTCCCCAACCATTTAGTGTCACACGGGGGGGGGGGGGGGGGGGGGGCTGCCGGAATTCAGTGGCCAGGCAGCAGATAATTGTAAAGTGAACTACTGTTGCTGAAGCACGTGGTGGTGGGCATCCACTACAAGCAATATATTTGTTTTTGAAAGTTGACGTCTTCTTCTCACAGCTGTGCCCCAACGAACAACAACCTGTATTTTGAGGGATGCAATTAGTGTCAGGAGTGGCAGGCTATCTATTTGTCCCAAAATGATTAAAGAGTGTATTTCTAAAGGTAGCAGCTGCGTCCAATTTTCCAGCCACATGTAGTCACTAGCCAATAAACAAAAGATGCTTTCCTAAGTTCCCTCTATCTGGTTGTTTTTTTTTCTCTTTTTTCTGCTTCACAGCAGCATTCTGTTTCAGAACCACCAGCACCAAGCCTGCTTCAGCCTATATTCTGAGTTCCTGTTGGTCCTCTCCGAAGTAGATGGTGGAGTCTGCAGGTATACAGGGTGACTTTTTACACCGTATACAAACTCTAGGGTTTGATCGATAAAACGATCTGGGACAAGAAAGTTGTAATGAACTTATTGTGGTTTCCTCCTAGAGCGTGGTACTGTTCCTCATACATCATACCCTAGCATCGTCTGCTGCCGTAATAATTGGTAATGCTGTGTTCGATTAACTTCTCTTGTTGACTCACTTTGTAGTGGATGTGATACAGAACTGTACACAATGATTCCGTATACAAATCGAGAACATGGTGGTCACTTAAGCAATGGTAAACGGCAATGGGCAGTGGGAGCAAGGTTGTATCAGGCGACCTGTCTCCACAGACAGCAAGTACAGCGTTCAATGTTTGCAACAGTTTTTCACCATTTGTCTGAGACAGGGTAGTTACAGGAAGCAGAAAATCATGAAAGATGTACCAGAAATGTTCGAGCACCAGAATTTTGAGGGAAATGTGATGAAAACTGTGGAAGGCGATCGCTGTGTCGGTACCAGGCAGTTGGCCTACCAGTACAGGTTAAGCGAGACGACAGTGTGGAATATTTTTCTTGACAACTATTACTATCCTTGTCAGTTACACAGTGTGCAGGACTCCTAGCCAGACTTTCAACATTGGCAGCAGTTTTTTCACTGGTTTCTTCACCAGGCAACCACGATTAAGGGATTTGAGCCACTCATCCAGTTAGCTGATGAGGCCACCTTTACGAGAAGCAGTATCTTCAAGTTTCGTAAGAGTCATCTGTGGGATAGTATGCAGAACCCCGATGGTATAGTGACAGCGGATCGTCATCAGCTTTCGTGTAGCCAGAATATGTGGGCCTGTGTAATTGGAGACAGTATTTAGGGACGAGTCTTCCATCAACGTCAGCTAACAGTGTGGAACTATCGGCTTTTGATGTCCTCCTTGCTCTGTCCGTCATTGGTTATTTTGTTGCCTAGGTAGCAGAATTCCTTAACTTCATTTACTTCGCGACCATCAATCCTGATGTTAAGTTTCTCGCTGTTCTCATTTCTGCTACTTCTCATTAATTTCGTCTTTCTTCGCTTTACTCTCAATCCATACTCTGTACTCATTATATTGTTTATTCCGTTCAGCAGATCATGTAATTCTCCTTCACTTTCATTATGGATAGTAATGTCATCGGCGAATCGTAACGTTGCTTTATTTTCATCTTGAATTTTCACTACTGAACCTTCCTTCATTTCCATCATTGCTTCCTCAAAGTACAGATTGAAGAGTAAAAGCGAAAGGCTACATCCTTGTCTTACACCCTCTGTAATACGAGAAATTCGTTCTTGGTCGTCCACTCTTATTATTCCCTCTTGGTGGTTGTACATATTTCTCAGAATTTCGAACGTCGTGTACCATTTTACATCGTCGAACGCTTTTTCCAGGTTGACAAATCCTATGAAAGTGTCTTATTTTCCTTTAGTCTTGCTTCCATTACTAACCACAACGTCAGAATTCCCTGTCTCGTGCCTCTACCTTTCCTAAAGCCAAACTGATCGTCATCTGGTGCATCCTCAACTTTCTTTTCCATTCTTCTGTATGTTATTCTTCTAAGCAATTGGATGCATGAGCTTTTAAGCTGATTGTGCGGTAATTCTCGCACTTGTCAGCTCTTGCCGTCTTCGGAATTGTGTGGATGATGCTTTTCCGAAAGTCAGATGGTATGTCGCGAGTCTAATACATACTACACAACAACGTGATTAGTCGTTTTATTGCCACTTCTCCCAATGATTTTGGAAATACTGATGGAATGTTATCTATCCTTTCTGCATTATCTGATCTGAAGTCCTCCAAAGATCTTTTAAATTCTGATTCTAATACTGGACCCGCTATCTCTTCTAAATCGACTCCACTTTCTTCTTCTATGACATCAGACGAATCTTCCCCCTTATAGAGGTTTTCAGTGTACTCTTTTCACCTATCCGCTCTCTCGTCTGCATGTAACAGTCGAATTCCCGTTGCATTCTTAATGTAATCACCCTTGCTTATATTGTCACCGAAGGTGGTTATGAATTTCATGTATCCTGAGTCTGTCCTTCCGACAATCATTTCTTTTTCGATGTCTTCACATTTTTCCTGGAGCCATTTTGTCATAGCTTCGCAGCACTTCCTCTTTATTTCATACCTCAGCGAGTAGTATTTCTCTGTTCCTCAGTTTTCCGAGACATTTTTGTACTTCCGCCTTTCATTGATGAATTGGATTATTTCTCCTATCACTGTAAAAATTTGGAAACCACACTAATTTTCCTTCTGTGACTGGACTATCACCGAATGCTACTTTTTCGCCTCTACATCCCTCTACTGCCCCTGTGTACACAAAAGCCGCCGTGGGACCACTTGCGCAGCCGTGTACTGCCCAGGTAGGGTGCCGTTGCCTCGATGATCATATCCAGTGGCCACCACAGGGATGCAGAAATCGAGCTCTTGCACGGAAGTTGCGCTTAATTAAGCATGCTGATACTGTATGAGCTTTTGCTTAATCCTCGCTCGCCGTAATATTGGCAGAACGCATTCCACAGTTCCCGCGTACGACATTCTGGGGTAGAAGCGCCCTTCCTCGCTAATACTGAAGTCGGTGTTGAGTACCACGCTTTACGTTTTGAAGTTTGAAACACGTATGTTGTGTGGCGGCGATGGCGAGGCATTGCAGAGTCTCTGACCAGAGAGCTATTTGTCGTTCCTAGTCTGCGCTTGACCGCGCGAGAGTTCAGTTCAGTTGCGGGGCAGTTGCGGTCGAGTCGCAGTAGAGTTCAGTTGCGGGTTAGCAGTTGTGTGTGAGCAGTCGGCGGGCGTCGACATGGCATTCTGGTCAAGATTCAGGACGAGGTATATTATTTTTAAATAAGGTAATGAAGCAGCATTGCGCTCAGCTAATGATGTAAATTAACTGTAACTAATTTGTCCAAGAATCGCCCCAATAATAATTTTGTTTTCAAAGCAATTTTTTAACAAAGAATCCTTTAATGAAAGAAATATTTCCCTTGCTATTCCTTAAAGAAAAGTTTCCCTTAAATTCAAAATTTTTGCAATGAATTTCCTCCAAGCTACGGCGAAAAATAAGAGCAGATGCAGTTTTACTAAGGTAAGAATTACAGTTTAATTAGTGAACAGGGCCTAAGATCGACATTTCGGTCTATTTGCATTTTCATTGTGACTGAGATTTCATTATCATTGTATTTTGTTATTTTTTTTGTCGGCAGCTTACATTAGGGTCAGATTGCTAATTTTTATTTAATTGTCATTGTCATTAAATTTATTTGCTGGGAGGTTGCATTAGGCTGTATTCTTGTTAACATTCAATTATTGTGTTTCAAAATTTCTCTGAGGAGCTTACACTTAGCTCAATGACTATTCAAATTTAAAATAATATCATTTAATTTTTTTGTGGGGAGGTTACACTTGGTGACATCCAGTCCAGGATCGTATTTCGTTGAGAATCTTCTGAAACGTAGCCAGACATCTGCTCTTATTTATTTTATATAATTAACATTTGGCGCAACGCTTTTACTAATTTGTGAATTTCTTTCCTCAGATCATCGGCAATTCGTTGGTCTGTTGTATTTTTGTTTGTTGCTTTTTGCATTGTGATTATTTCATTTGTGAATAATTTTGACTATTGTAAAAATGCCGCGAAAGACTGTATCGCGAGGTATTTTGAATGAAATTACCGACTTAAACAACGTGACCGATAGTAATTGTGACACGCAGTGTAATGATGACAATCCTGTGTTCACGGACAATCAGTGCGTTCCAACCACTAATGACGATTTTTGTCTTAATGATGAACAAACGAACTCGGTTATGTCCTCTGTTGATTTGACGATAATTGATGACGCGGGGCGCTCTATTGTGATGAGCGCTGCCCAGCTTGACACAACCGGTTTACTAAATTCACGTGACGAAGACACAAATTTGTCCAATGAAAATGAATGGGATACACAAAGTGGGACGGATTTATTTAATTCCGAAATAGTAACCGACAGTGCACATTCGACTGGCAAACCTTTTTGTAAATTACAGAATGACCAAATGGTCACACAAAACGCTACAATTGCAGGTACGCAATCAAACAGCACAGAGAATGCAACAGCTACTTTTGGCTTAGATCAGATTATGGCAATACTGTTTCAAGTTAATGAAAAACAAAACGAGAGTGTCAAACAACAATTTAATGAAATTAGTAAAAAACTAGACAATAATAATGAAAAACAAGACAAACTTAGTGAACAGGTCAAACAACAGAACGAAAAACAAGACAAGCTTAATGAAAAATTAGACAACAATTCCAGACAGCTTAGTGAACAAATTAGAGCCGTTGCCGCGCAGTGTCATGACACTAAGGAACAGTTACGCGAGGAAATTGAGGCTTGTTCAAGAAAAAGTAGCGAAGAAATTAGGTCAGTTGCTCAAGAATTAAGGGAAATGCAAACAGCTACAACAGAAACACTTAGAGACGAAATTAGCGGAGTCGCTAAACAATGCTCTGAAAAGGCTACACAATTACGCGACGAGTTTAAAGCAATGACAGCAGAACTTTCGCGCACAATGGATGAAAAGATTGACGCGAAATTCGACCAACAGAACTCTCAAATTAACGAACGTCTTAGTCTTCACATACAAAACAGTGATACGCGTTTCCGTAAATTTATTCAGGATCAAAATAAAGTAAAACGTCAAGTAATGGAAACAATCACTACACAGAGGCAGGAAGACAAACGTAAAATGTTTGCAAAAGCAAAAACATACGTAGACAACAATATTACTACAGTGTCCGACAAAATTAATACCATCGAACAGTTGAACGCGGAATTACGTGATGAAATTTCTGATCTTAAATCAAAAACAGATACACACACAGTAGATATTCAAACAGTGACAGACAGATTCGAACAATTAGAACTAACACAGGATTGCGATGTCATCAAAGCTGATGTTAAAAAAACTGAACGAAACTACACGTAAGTTGCAAAAACAGATTAATGCGTCTGATTCTAAAACCGATGATCAGGTAAAAATACTGACTGAAAAATGTGATGAACTGGCCAGTCGTATTGCCGTTATTGAAACTAATAATGATAGCAAATCAGACGATACTTCACCTGTTTCATTTAATCAAACACCTGAATTTCAAAATCTCCAGCAGACAATTAATGAGATCGATTCGTCTAATAACACGTTGCGTAGAAAACTGTCAAGTTTACAGCAAGAAGTAACAGAGATGAAAAATATTTCAGTTAATAACACATCACAGCAGACGCCACCTTTCGAATATTTGTCAGACTCACGCAGCGGATATGATATGGGTAATCTACAGAGAGTGCGGGACTTAGATTCAGAACAGACACAAACAAATAGATTCTCTTACAATACAGAACCTGTTCCGTCATATAGAGACGATAATTTTGATTACAAACATTTTCTGTCAGTGAGAAAGTTTAAAGTGTTTAAAAATGACAGAACACAGATTCGCCCACTGGATTGGATACAACAATTTAGCTTTGCTTTTCCACCGACTTGGCCCGTAACACATAAACTTGAATTTATTTGCAGTTTTTTGGAAGGCGAACCGACAACTCGTATGAGACCGATCGCGAGACAATGTTACTCCGTAGAAGAATTCCAGAACGCTTTTCTGTCAGCGTATTGGTCGAAGACGACACAGCGCGGAATAAAAGATCTGTTAATTAGTTTACCAAATTATGAGAACTCAAATTTTCCCAGTGTTACGCAATTTTTTGAGCATATGGTCCAACAAAACCAGTACCTAAGTGAACCGTACAGTGAATCTGCACTTATACAATTATGCATTTCTAAATTACCACGATCATTAAGAGTGTCACTTCTAACGGGTCAGCAAAAAGAAAACATTTCGGCATTCAGAGATCTGTTACAGCTCTTGGAAGTACAACAATCTGATTATTCTTTTGTAAACAAAAATTTTTCGTATAATAATCATGGCCAACAAACTTACAGTAATTACGATCAGTCACGTAGTTTCAATAGTAAAAGTAACAGACGCTTTAGGAATGACAACCACCAAAACTTTAATAACAGACAAAATTCCAATTATCAATACCGTCAAAGATTTCAGCAACAGGAACCACATTTTAGTAACAATAGAGGTTTTCCACCACAACAACATGAAAGCCAGCCGGTTGGAATACCTAACCAACAATGTAATGCACAAGGTCAACCTAACTTTAATGTTTCGCCGTGTGCACGTATAGTCCCAGATCCAACAAATAGTAACGCACGGCAGCAAAGGAACAACTACGTACAGAAAACACAGTATTTCAATTCCTGTCGCAATGTACCGTATAGGAATGACTATCACGACAGACGTAAAAACAATGAGCACAATTATCAGCGTACATATAATAACAGTCGGTCTTACCAACAGCAAAATCATCCGCAAGAACATATTCTCATCAATGAACCCGACAGTAGGTATCATCCAGATCGTAACACGTCTGGAAGAAGTAATAGAACAGTTCAAATAGTAGAAATGCCACAACATCCTCCTGATAATAATAACACGTCAGACAGAATTTGACTAGATACAGTACAGGTCGCATCTTCCAGTAATACAAGCACTACTTTAGACACGCAGAATGTTGTTCACGAAAATGTAATTACTTTTGACGATATCAGAGACACTCTTTTGCAGGAAAGACCAGTTGTTCAGAAAACTATTTCACATCCTGTCATCGAAATTAAAATTGGTTCATCGAAATTTTCTGCAGTAATCGGTTCCGTATCACCTATGTCAGTAATAAATGAAGAAACTTTTAACGAATGTAACAAAGAGAGTACCTATCCTACATTACCATTAGGCAAAACGAAAGTAAAAGGAGCAGTATCGAGTAAAGGAGTAGACGTTAAATTACAGACACATTTATCATTTTGTATTGCAGGCCATACTTTTCACTCTAATTTTTGGATTGTTCTTTTATTGACAACAGACGTTATCCTAGGTACGAATTTTCTGGTACAACACGACGCAGTTGTCGATCTTCAGAATTCCTATTTAATGTTGAAAGATGAAAATATACAATTTGCTATAGAATTTGAGCACTCACTATCTGCGGAAGAACAAACAATTAATCGCACAGAGGTCATTTCCGCAACACGTAACATAGACTGCAATTCCACATTGTTTACAGATACGTATGTGCATAACTATAATACTCCAGACGAAGCTGACTACGACGTAATGCAAATGATTTCTGACAAAGTTAAACAAAGCAGTGCAAATACAGACGACGAACGCACGCAACTACACAAAATTCTTTTACAACTAGCTCCAGTTTTTGACAACATTCCTGGTACTATGTCCGGATTTATGTACGAATTTCAAGTTAAACAGCACGACACATTTAAAGCAAAGCATTATCCCATTCCGTATATCCACCGAGAACAAGTTAAAAAAGAATTGCAGGATATTCTCGACCAAGGAATTGTAGAACCAGCAGTTAGTCCGTACATAAACCCGCTACATATTGTTAAGAAAAAAGATGGCTCACTTCGCCTCGTACTTGATTCACGTCACATTAATGACACTATTATTAATGAAACAGATCGACCACAGACTTCAGAGGAACTTCTACAAAAATTTCATGGTACTGCTATTTATTCCACATTAGATCTGAATTCGGGATTTTGGCAAATTCAACTTCATCCGAATTGCAGAAAGTACACAGCATTTCTCTGTTTTGGCGACTGTTATCAATTTTGCAAATTACCATTCGGCTTAACTATTTCTTCTGCAGCTTTTATTCGCGGTTTGAACACAATACTTCCGACAGAACTTAAAGACAGAATTACGACGTACGTAGACGACATTCTTATCGCAGAAGCTAACTGGTGTGAACACAATCTGATTCTTGAACAACTGTTGCAAACTTTTCGTGCACAAGGACTCACAGTTAATCTCAGTAAATCGCACTTTGGCAAAACTTCCATAAAATTTCTTGGACATGTAATTTCAGCAGAAGGCATTGCGGCTGACCCGAAAAAATTTCAAGCTCTACGTGACATTACTGTTCCTACAACGAAGAAGCAATTACGCAGTTTTTTGGGCTTAATTAACTTTTTTCGTAAATTTATTCATCACTCTGCTTTAGACACACCTAGATTATGCCAATTAACAGGTAAAAACAGTATTTGGTCCTGGGATAAGCAAGCACATTCTGAATTCGTGAACCTGAAAGAAGCTTTGTTGAATGCACCACTTTTATCACACCCAGATCTTACCAGAAATTTTTCGATTGCCACCGACAGTTCCAACACCGCTTTAGGCGTACACATTTTTCAGGAAATTGAAGACGACGGCTCAACAGTAATTAAAAACATCGCATTTGCAAGCCGCATTCTGTCACCTGCTGAACGAAATTATTCCGCTACAGAATTGGAAACATTATGTGTTGTATGGGCTTTTACGAGATTTCGGCACTTTCTTTATGGCAGACATACCACCGTCTACACAGATCACAGAGCGATACAATTCTTACTTTCGGCTAAATTCACTCACGACAGATTAAGCAGATGGAAACTTTATTTACAGGAATTTAATTTTACGATTGTCCACATTCCCGGCACACAAAATGTTATAGCAGACGCACTATCGCGTTCTCTCAGCAACAATCAGCAAGACGTAGCAACCAACTTCTGCAAAGCAAATTTCAGTGTCATGTACATTCACCAAGTTGCATTTGAAAATTTTATTTCATCGTCATTACAGCACATAGCAAAAGAGCAAAGTAAAGAGAATGTGTGGAAAGAAATTAAACACCTTTGGCAAGATAAGAATAATGTTACGATTAGAAACCACTACACTGTACGCAATGACATTCTGTTTCGCCGCTCTCATCCAGACAGCAACAATTGGTTATTATGCATTCCTGACGAACTTGTTAACAAATTAATCTGGTACACTCATTTAAGCTATGCACATTACGGAACCAGAAAATGTTTTGTTATACTGAGACAGAACTGTTATTTTACCAACATGGAAAAACGTATACGACGAGTTTTAGCGTCATGTAACATTTGCCAGAAAGCTAAGTCAGACACCACTTCACATATTCCTCCATTATATCCCATTATACCTGTTAAATTAAGACATATGGCCGCAGTAGACATTTTTGGTCCAATTCCGAGAACTAATAGAGGTTATTGCTACATCTTTGTCGCTGTTGAACTCAGTTCAAAATTTGTTACTTTCACTCCGTTACGCAAAGCTACTGCTAAAACCGTTTCGAGAGCATTTGTAAAACATTTTCTATTTCATGTAGGACATGTGATGAGAGTAATTTCTGACAATGGATCACAATTTCGATGTGGCGTATGGACACGTATGTTACGAGCTAGAAACATTTCTCCGATCTATATATCCAAGTACCATGCTTCTTCGAACCCTTGTGAACGGTTAATGAAAGAAATTGGTAAACTGTGTAGAATACACTGCCACAAAAGACATATTAATTGGGATACACACATACTCTCATTCCAAGATGTAATTAATTCCATTCCAAATGAATCCACTATGCTATCTCCGTCTGTTATACTGAAAAACGTTGAACCACCAAACAAAATTAAAGAATTAGTAAACTTCCCTACCTGTCGTCGACTAAGACACCACGAAATAATTGACATTGCGCTGAACAACATCAAACGTGCCGCAGAGGGCCGGAGAAGACAGCAAAAACAGGTTTGTACACGCCGAGACTTTCACATTGGACAGAAGATATTAGTACGAACACACTATTTATCCAGCAAATTGAAAGGTAAGTGCAGTAAATTTGAACTTCTATACGCAGGTCCATATCGGATTCGTAGTATTCCTCACCCCAATGTAGTACACGTCGAAACTCTGAGAACCAGAAAATCGAAAGGAAACCACCACTTATCCAACATAAAACCCTTTATTGAGTGAACATACTTTACGATTTATCACGCTGTAATGCTATTTGCTATTTTTTATGAACATTTATGCAATTATATTCACATGACTAATTATTGATGATTATCGTATTTTTTCTTGGCAAGTGCCCGGCCAGGTAAGGTTAGCAGGTCGCTTTTCTTGTCGTTACACATCAGACCGTGCATATTTTTCCAGATGAACTTACGTATTTTATGAATAATTATTCAATTCTATGTAATAACGTATTAATTTTATCAAATTCTCTCTCCATTAAAGTCTTTAATTCTCGCCTCTATTAACTACACTACATACAAGCTGAACACAACGAACGTCACATTTTGTCTTTTTATGTACGATTGTTCTCATGTTTTGTTTATATGCACTGTGAAATAGTTAAGGTATAACTCACCAGTTGATTTTGACATTTTTTTTGCCCTATGACATCTCAAGATCGTGACTGTTTTACATTTTTGTCTGCTGCATTGTATTATTCTGTGTACATTTTTGCATCTGAACACTGTCAATGTCTTTGACATATTACGTTTCCTGTCATGTTATGCTGTATGGTTAATTATGTCACCATAAACCAGTCATTATTTAGTGGGTATATGATTTAAATGCAAGACATTAATTTTTGTTCATCAATTTCAGAAAGAAATGATGCGTAAAGGAAATAAATTAAACAGAAATGGGAATTTCAACTACGGAATAGACGAAAGAAGATACAAAAACCTTATGAGGAAGAGTAAATGGATCAGAATTAACAAGCATTAACAAGAATATACTATACACATCGTAGAATAGCAGTCTTAACTAATTTTTTCTTTCAGAATACAAGGCGATTGATGCAGGCTGTCAGACAGAACTACACATCTTAGTTTTAGTGATGAAATATGCTAGAGATAAGGAATAGTTGTGTAATGAATAATGAAGTGATTTTTTTTGCAGATGATAATGAATGCTGATGAAGAGTAATGATGAAGAATATGCTACTACGAATAATGAAGTTTTTCTATACAGGTGATGATAACAATGGAGTTATGATAATATAAGTAATGAAGTGATGGATAATGAAGTTTTTTCTTTACAGATGAAGATGATGTTGAAGGTTATATATTTATGCTATGTAGTTATTTAAGTATTTGTTGCAGTTTGTTTTGACAGTATGTTTTGTATCGTATGGTATGATGACTGAAGGCTTTGGAAAGGACAGCTATGGAACACATTTTTATACACATTTCACTACCTGTTAATTCGAAGTTCACTACTTTTCAGCATAGTCTGCGTTTCTTCTTTCAGCTCAGTAATCCATTTTGTATTTTTTTTTTCTTTTCAGGAGAAGCTTTTCACGATACTTACTAAACCTGTTACTTATTATACCTGTTCTAGTACTTGCATTTTTATTTTTTACCCATTTGTGTCTATCATTTATAAATGTGATCACATATACTGCCTTGTTTCATACCCTTGCTACAGATGACTCATGACGAATGACGTTACACATTTTTCATTTGCAGGAACAACCCAGAAGAAAATTTTTTGTTTTTTTCTTTTTCTCTTCTTGCTTTCCCTTATAATTACCCAAAGCAATGCATTGCTAGCACAAAAAAAAACTGTATTACCAGTCCCAAATAATGCTACTAGTTTAAGAGAATTCTGAATAATACTGATCAGCTCTGAATAGTATGTCACTTCAGTAATGACTTCTTAATGATACAAAACAAATATATATATATATATATATATATATATATATATATATATATATATATAAAATAATGCTTTGTGACTGGCTAATAACTGCCACTGTTTATTGTAATGAGACTACTTATAATGCCCATGATTATTAATGCTATGATTGTAATTAACTGATTTTTAATAATGACTTCTTAATGATCTGAATAATACTGAATGATGAACAATGTTTTATACTATTCAATACTTGTTGGCCACTGAGTGCCAATAATTAATATAACTAAATGAATTATGACTTTTCATATTTTGGTAACTGGCCACTGAGTGCCAATAATTAATATAACTAAATGAATTATCACTTTTCATATTTTGCTAACTGACCACTGAGTGCCAATAATTAATGTCACTAAATGAATTATGTTATTAATTATGCCATTAATTAGCTCCTGTTTTCAATGATGACTTTCATGTTCTATAACTGGCCACTGAGTGCCAATAATTAATGTCACTAAATGAATTATGTTAATAATTATGCCGTTAATTAGCTCTTGTTTTCAATGATGACTTTTCATGTTTTGGTAACTGGCCAATGAGTGCCAATAATTTGTATAACTCAATGTAATATGTTAATGCTAGGCCAATAATTGACTCTTTTTTTTTTCAATGAAGACTTCTGATGAACATTACTCTGTCATACTAAATATGTTTTGTAACTGGCCAAAGACTGCCAGTGTTTATTGTAATACGATTACCCATGATGCCAATAATTTAATTTTATGAACATTATTCTGTAATACTAAATACATGGTACAGAAATGTTCAATAACTGGGCTATGAATGCCGCAAACTACTAATGTAATTCCTAATCAAGACCAGTCTGTGACTTAATGTCCTTCACCTTCTGACCTAACTACCTGGAATTACTGTAATATCCGTTTGTCTTGTCCATCCTCATGATCATGGAGCACTATATTTGGTTTTTGCACTAATTCTACGTTGGTGTGCCTTGTAAGAGCGTGGTGTTGACACGACATGCTGTCCACCACCGTGAGCGATGAAGACGTTATTACGGTCCCACTGTTTGGTGTACCTGATGCACTGCCAAAATGATAACATGGAAGATTACTACGACATTTCAGTGTCTTGGCTACGCTGATAAATACTAATGGAAAAAGAACTTCAAATTGTGTCACTTGGTGTTGTACTTCTGTGGAAAGATATGGACTTTCAGAGCAGCTATGTGCAATCTAAAGTGCTACAACCATGATGCAATCCTTCCCTTTCCTATCCTAATTCTTGTCACATAGCGAAAATCATTTTTTGCTAACATCATTTACGTTCATGGCCTATACATTTTTTTCGATTTGCTGAACTCCAATGCAAGTACACTTATGTCACTTGTCGACATGATTTTTTGCCATTATGTTTATTTGTTGTGAAAATGCTAAAAACATTTTTCGATTTGTTCCGAAGTACAGTATATGTGCACTCTTGTCTTTTATATTGTAGATACATTTTTCTGATTTGCTGATACGCTCTGTACTCATTGTATACATTTTTTGTCATTGTCTAATGTTTTGTACTCGGTGCATGTGCACCACACATAATTCATATACTATATCTGTATATATGCTGTAACTGTAAAGTTAATTAGTTAAAAAAAATTTCTTGCGATGGCAAGTCCAAATGACTCACCATCGCTGCCAAATTTTTGCCCCCCCAGTGGAGGGTTATGAAACACGTATGTTGTGTGGCGGCGATGGCGAGGCATTGCAGAGTCTCTGACCAGAGAGCTATTTGTCGTCCCTAGTCTGCGCTTGACCGCGCGAGAGTTCAGTTCATTTGCGAGGCAGTTGCGGTCGAGTCGCAGTAGAGTTCAGTTGCGGGTTAGCAGTTGTGTGTGAGCAGTCGGCGGGCGTCGACATGGCATTCTGGTCAAGATTCAGGACGAGGTATATTATTTTTAAACAAGGTAATGAAGCAGCATTGCGCTCAGCTAATGATGTAAATTAACTGTAACTAATTTGTCCAAGAATCGCCCCAATAATAATTTTGTTTTCAAAGCAATTTTTTAACAAAGAATCCTTTAATGAAAGAAATATTTCCCTTGCTATTCCTTAAAGAAAAGTTTCCCTTAAATTCAAAATTTTTGCAATGAATTTCCTCCAAGCTATGGCGAAAAATAAGAGCAGATGCAGTTTTACTAAGGTAAGAATTACAGTTTAATCAGTGAACAGGGCCTAAGATCGACATTTCGGTCTATTTGCATTTTCATTGTGACTGAGATTTCATTATCATTGAATTGTGTTATATTTTTTTGTGGGCAGCTTACATTAGGGTCAGATTGCTAATATTTATTTAATTGTCATTGTCATTAAATTTATTTGCTGGGAGGTTGCATTAGGCTGTATTCTTGTTAACATTCAATTATTGTGTTTCAAAATTTCTCTGGGGAGCTTACACTTAGCTCAATGACTATTCACATTTAAAATAATATCATTTCATTTTTTTGTGGGGAGGTTACAAGTTGCCACATTTTGATGCCAGAGGTCACTTGGCAGACCCGACAGCATTACAGAACATAGCCAGCTAAACGACATGCCCCACGGGATTAGCCGAGCGGTCTAGGGCGCTGCAGTCATGGACTGTGCCGCCGGTCCCGGTGGAGGTTTCGAGTTCTCCCTCGGGCATGCGTGTGGGTGTTTGTCCTTAGTATAATTTAGGTTAAATAGTGTGTAGGCTTAGGGACTGATGAACTTAGCAGTTAAGTCCCATAAGATTTCACACACATTTGAACATTTTTTTGAGCTAAACGACGCACCTTTTTTTTCCTTTCGGGTCATCAGTCTACTGACTTGTTTCGTGCGGCCCACGACGAATTTCTCTCCGGCGCCAACCTCTTCATTCTTGCACCCTAACTCCGCAGTTATTTGCGGAGTGTGTTTGTCTTTCTCTTCCCCTAAAGTTTTCAACCCCTGGAGTTCCCTTTAGTAATATGGAGGCTGTGGTATCTAGGAACCCTGCGTACTCAGTTCGGTAGAGAATCAATAAAATAGTCGCTAATGAGGTTCATTAATAAAAGAAAACTACAATACTTAACTTTTGCAGCTACACAGATGTGTCGCCAGCAAATGGCGACACACAAAATAAGTAATCTTCGTCAGTATAGAAATTCCTGAGTCTGTGATTCATAGAGAGTACTAACGATATGACTAGAGTTGAAACTGCTATTCAAGTGCCTAATCTCGAAGCTGTTATTGAACAGGGCCGCCACCAGTCGGTCGTGGATCTTATGTCCTCTTCACAGAGGGGCCGCTGGTGACGTGTCGTCGTCCTGGAGGAGGTCCAGTCAGCGTGCCAATGGCTGACTTCTTCTCACAGCCTTCTCTTCCATGTCGTTCGCGACTGCCGTTGCCGGCGCTTGTCTTTCGCTGTAACAGAGGCTACTCCCTGACCATTTAGCCCATATCCTGTCATCCTGTCCCATCTTACGGACAGCGCTCTTAAACTTCACTCTACTCTTTATCATTACCAAATTATGAGCTGAGTCTATATCTGCTCTTGTATACGCATTACAGTCTAAAATATCTGCTTTAGTTGTGACATTCTTTGATTATTTCATGACCGGTTTCGGGAAAATTATGTTCCCATTTTCTGGTGTACAAATTTACTGATACAAGGGAGAGTATAGCGTAAGTCCATGTGGTATACATGGATTGTAAAAAAGGAATTATCAGTGGTAATTCACTTAAAAACATAAACCTGAAAGTGTGATCGGGCTAGCCAGTTCCTAAACTGTTTCAGTAAACTTGTACACCTGAAGATGAGAAAATAATTCACCCAACACCTGTCGTTTTTATAATAAAATAAATGAACTCACAACTGAAGTGGGTATTTTCAACCTCACCATGCAGCTTGTATACGGAAGTTCTGTAATCAAAACCCTATCCAATATCTGATTTCGGAATCTCCGTTTCACCATGATGTAATCCAGGTGGAATCTTCCCGCGCCTCCGAATCATTTCCAAGCATAGCTCCTCCTGTTGTCTTTCTTGAACGGAGTATTCGCTATTACCATCTGAAATTTATGGCGGAATTCTATCAGTTATCTCCTCTGTCATTCCTACAGCATGGACCACCTTCTCCCGTAACGCTTTCTTCTATTCCTTCCCTAACAACTGCATTAAAGGCCCTCTTAATTATTACATTTTCATCTCTCTTTGTATACTGAATTACCCGTTCAGTATCCTCAAATAGTTCCTCCATCTCGTCATTGTTTGCGACGTCGGTCTGTATGTACGTAAAGTATCGTTAATGGAATTTGTTTACCATCGAATCTGATGAGAACAACCTTATCACTCCACTGTTCACAGTAGATCATTCTCTCTCTTATTTTCCTATTCGTAATGACTCCTACTCGCGTCATACTGTTTCCTGCTGCTATTGATATTATTCTACATTCGTCTGAACAGAAATCCTTATCTTCTTTCCATTTCGCCTCACTTATAAGTACTATATCTAGACTTAGTCTTAGAATTTCCCTTTTCATGTTTTCTAGCTTTCCTACTACTTTCAAGCTTCCCACAGTCCGTGCGCCCACTCGAAGAATGTTATCCCTTACCTGGTTATTCCATCTTTTTCTCACGGTCACCTTGCCCTTGGCAGTTTCTTCCGGAGTTCCGAACGGGGATTAATCGGATTCTTTTGCCGATGGAGAGATCATCATGGCACTTTTATAAATCTAAAGTCCCATGTCCTGTGGACACTCATCAAGTGTCTTTAATGCGGTAGTTTCCATTGCCTTCTGCTCCATTCTGCCTTTGAACATTGCTAATTCTTCCGCCTTTCCGGGCTATTTCCCACCCCATGGGAATGAGAATGCTCTTAACATGAGTCCGTTCCTCCACCGGCTATGACAAGGGCGTTGCGTTGCCCGAAGTCCTCTTCCGCCACCGTCAATATTCTTTGTTCAAATTTTAAAGAATGGCTGCTCTCCAGCCGGCGTTCCACGACGCTTTGATTAGTTGCCTAAGACAGTACTCTTAGACCACGTGATAAGTCTAAAACCCACCCATTACTTCAGCTTACCTGGCACTTTGAAAGTCTGTGGCAGATGTGATCTCCAGCTAGGCACCCTGCCTTTTTTCAGGCAATCTTCTTATCTATTAAGCTACCAAGGCAGGGCTACCACGAGGCCCTCAGGTCTTCATTCCCGTCAGTAACTCAGCCCTACCTTCCAAACTTCAAAGGTGTCCTGCATACCTTACATAGCCCGGGAGAATGTTGCCGGGATGAGCCCTACAATATGCATAGGGAGAGTGCACAAGTTTGGAACGTATTGGCAGTTCAAATCTTCCAAAACAGCCGACACTCCATTGCCGAGTGAAAGATGTGCGCAGGTAGGCCTACCAACAGTCTTAATTGCGTTGCAGTCTGAGGTGCATGAATCGCTTTCTTTTCGCAACTATTCGCGTTCCCCACACCTGTATAGCAAGTGATCAGTCGTTTAGCACCAGTTACACTGTCAGCCGACGAGTGCCGATTGTCGGCCTGCTAGGTGGCTTAACTGTAGCGGGCTAGGCGAACGCGGCAGCGCAGACTGGCAGCTGCGGGAACCAGCTCGGAATTTCATTTGGCACGGCGCCGGCACTGCGGATACAGATAGCACTGAAGTCTGGTGTCCCTCATGAATCCTTAATGAGGGTGGCACTGCAGCTGCGGGAATACGCTTCCTCCGTACACTAACTACCCAGACTAAGCTATTCAGGCCCGAGATATAAACAAAAGGAAGAAGCCGAAACAAACCTTTTGTGTTCCAAATTAATCTGTGTAGGATAGACACTGAGGTTTGTGCGCTACATGCAGTCTATAGGCTGCAGTTATTGTATTTTCCTACTAATTGTTACTGTGGCATTGGTTCTCGCAACAATGGCTTTCAACGTATGCGCGTGTGCACATAGTCGTCCAACTTTTGTTACCTGCGTCTTACGTGCTGTTTTATCTTTCTGTTTTGTGTATTTTACTTACACTCGTCTCAACCTGTTTTCACGCGGGCGCTGAAGACCTTGCTGTCGTGCACCAATACAAACATCTCTAGCCATTATACAACTCAACGTAGTTACATATTACGTCTATAACTTCGCTTTCGCTGTTTTGCGTTAGATAGCAGTAGAGGCAATTGGTGGTGAAGGTGGTACGTCGTAAGTGTCACACTATAAGCTTAGGCGCTCTTGAACATCAAAATATAGGCAAATTTGTGACTAGATTATAGTTATTCTCGTTCGAATATGTCAGCGTTCGAAACCAATTCTCGTCCTTGCGGGAAGATTTAATTTTCTTCTTTAATATATAGATATCTGCGGCTGAGACTCATATAACGCTAGGTAGGACCGATTGTGAGACACCTATAACTGAAAGAATATGGAGCGAATGGTTTCATGCTTCAAGAGCGGTGACTTTCACCTCGAAGACCAGCATGGTGGTGGAAAAAGGAAGGTTGTGGAAGCTTCTGAAACCGAAGGAAACCATCGCAAGAGACAGTTATCGAAAGCAATTGATGCGTCTGAGCCGAACTCTAAAAGTCAAACGACCGCAAATCAGCGACAGACACGAAAAGGTTATTTTGCAGCATGACACTGGTCGACCACATGTCGCAAAACGAGTCAAAACTTACGTGAAATCGTTGAACTAGGAAGTATTATCTCACCTTCAGTTTTCTCCAGACATTACTCCGACTATCAACTTTTCCAATCAATGGCATACGCCTGGCTGACCGGCATTTCCGGTCAGATGAAGGAGAGCAGAATTAGACCGCTTCATGGCTCTCATCAAATAATGCTCAATTCTTACGCTGTGGATTTCGTATTCTGTCCAGAATATGGAAGGAAGTGGTAGCCAGCGATGACCAATAATTTTAATCATAGATTTTCCTTACATTTTTCACAATACAGCATCAAACTTAAAGGAAACTGTGGAAGCAAATTTGTAGACATAATACATTTCTTTAAACAGAAGAAAATTACACGAACTGCGTACTATGAACCGTGAAGTTACTGCCACTTGAGTCAATGTTATTGTAATACCAGTAGCGCAGCTACTAGTGATATTGTATAACAGACTACTGCATGTCTGAGCGTTATGGCGGTGGTTATTGCTGTTGAGAGAGAGAGAGAGAGAGAGAGAGAGAGAGAGAGAAAGAGGGAGGGAGAGGCGACCGTTGGGGTAGACAACTTGGGCGAAAGGCACTGAAACACTGATGCTTGATTCATTGGACCAGCTAGGATGAAACGATAATCACTAGGTATGAGGTGATCCGGTGCTTGATGTTGGGTTTCCCATTCGCTGTCTCAACAGTTTCGAACTGCTTCTTAGGAACCCACGAGACTTAGTACAGCACAGTCAGCGGACACCAGTGATCGACATCTCGAGGGACGTTGAATAAATAATGCAACATAACTTTTTCTTGGGCGATTTCGGCTGAGAAGTTGTTGTGAAACATCGTGGAATATTTACGCTTCAGCCACTATAGCTCCAATAGATAGCGGCGCTATACGTAGCCTTCAAAATGGCGTCTGCAACGAAGGTGTACTTCAAGCACAGAGCTGTCACTGAGATACTTTGGGGGAGGAGATTAGTGAATAACGTACCGTCGACAACGAAGTCATTGAAGACGGAGCACAAGCCCGGAATAGGGAGGGATGCGAAAGGAAGTTGACCAAGCCCTTTCGGAGAAACCATCCCGACATTTGCCCTAAGCGACATGGGGAAATCATAGAAAGCCTAAAGGAGGATGGCCAGACACAGGTTTGAACTCTCGTCCTCCCGAATGGAAGTCCAGTGTACTAACCACTGTGCTACCTCGCTAGGTTTTTGAAGGAAATACAGAGCATCGCAGATAGTCATAAGCGCTTGCAGGATGTATACCGAGACCTGCGAGTGGCCAAATACACGGTGAGTTGCTGGGCGGGGCGCCTGTTATCAGCGCAACAAGGCCGCGCAAACGTGTCCGATCTCCCGCGTGCTGGCTGGCCGCACATAGCTGTGCCTCTTACAATGCTGGCGCGTGCGGGCACTCTCATTCTAGAAGTAGGACAGATCACAGTGAAGCTCCTCGCTGCTCAACTGGAAGACTGTGCCGGAGGTGCCGACAAACTCATTCACCATCTGAGCTAGCCGCGTAGCATGAGACCATAGAGAGCAAATAAGGGCCATCTGTGCAGAGTCGCCTGCGAGCTACGAAGCTCATCGGGGTAACTTTCTGTCGAACTTCTTCATAGGCGAAGTAGATGGGTTGATCACTTCGAAGTGGAAACAAAACGGCAATCCATTGTGTTACGCCACACCACCTCTCCCCGAAAGAAAAAGTTCAAAGCCACTCCCTCAGTTGGCAAAATCATGGCAACAGACTCATTGGCTTCTAAAGGGGTTATTCCGGTTGATGTCCTTTCTTACGGCGCACCGATCAACTCTTTAGTGTATTGCACTATCCTTAAGAAATTGAATAAACGACTTCCGCATGTTCTTCGGCACAAAAATGCAAACGAACTTCTTCTTCATGACAACGCAAGGTTCATTCAAGTCTGCGCACCCAAAAGGAGCTCACAAAACTTCTTTCCAATGTGCTTACTCATCATCCTACAGTTTGTATCTCGCACCTTCCGATATTCATTTTTTTGGGTCAGTAAAGCATGAAATCCGCTGGAAGAAGTACGCTGATGATGAAGAAGTTATGGATGCAGCAAGATGCTGGCTCCTACGTCGACCAGTAGAATGGTTCTATGTGGGCCTACAGGCCCTCTCAATAAGGTGGTGTAGGGCCGCCGCACGGGACGGAGATTATGTTGAAAAATAGGGGTTTATGCCAAAAGAGAGGGAAATAATATGGTAATAATGAGCGTATGGCATTGGTGGCCGGGAAACCCCTCGCGGGGCGGTTCTGCCGCCGCTCCACAAGTTCTTTAACGCCACTACGGCGACTTGTGAGGGAATGAGGATGAAATGATGATGAAAGACACACAACACCCAGTCATCTCGAAGCAGAGCTAATCCCTGACCCCGCCGGTAATCGAACCCGGGACCCTGTGCGTGGGAAACGAGAACGCTACCGCTAGACCACGAGCCGTGGACAATAATATGGTGAATAGTATGGTTAAGTGTCTAAACTCGAAAGAGTGCTCCCAGAGCCACTCTTTAGCAATTCTGGATGTGTGAGGCATCGCATTATCCTGCTGGAATTGCCCAATCCCCTTGCAATGCCCAATGAACATGAATGGATGCAGGTGATGAGACAGAATGCTCACATACGTGTCACCAATCAGAGTCGTATCTAGACGTATCATGGGTCCCATATCACTCCAACTGTACACGCCCCACACCATTACAGAGCCTTGAACAGTAACCTGTTAACATGTAGTGTCCAAGGATTCATGAGGTTGTGTCCATGTGTCATCCGCTCAGTACAATTTCAAACGAGACTTGTCTCACCAGGCAACATGTTTCCAGTCATCAACAGTCCAATGTCGGTGTTGACGGACCCAAGCGAGGTGTGAAGCTTCATCTCGTGCAGTCATCAAGGGTCCACGAGAGGCCCTTCTGCTCCGAAATCCCATATCGATGATGTTTCATTGAATGGTTCGCACGCTGACACTTGTTGATGGCGCAGCATTGAAATCTGCTGCAATTTGCGGAAGACTTGCACTTCTGTCATGCAGAACAATTCTCTTCAGTTGTCGTTGCTCCCGTTCTTGCAGGATCTTTTTCAGTAGCATTGATATCCGAGATTTGATGTTATACCGGATTTCTGGTATTGACGATGCACTCGTGAAACGGTCGTGCGGAGAAATCCTCACTTCATCACTATCTCGGAGATGTTCGGTGCCATCGCTCGTGAGCCGACTATAACACCACGTTCAAACTCATCTTGATAACCTGCTATTGCAGCAGCAGTAACCGATCTAACAACTGCACCAGACACTTGACGTCTTATATAGGCGATGCCTATCGCAGCACCGCATTGTGCCTGTTTACACATCTCTGTATCTGAATACTCATGTCTATACCAGCTTCTTTGGCGCTTCCGTGTGCTTGCATGAAGGTCGGGATAAGGTAAAGCTGTTAGCACTAACGATCTGTCAATCATGACCAGCAGTTGGGAATGGCATTTCCATCGAAAATTTTTTTTCGTTGATTCGTCAAATGTATGAAATGTTTCGTAGCGACGAATTTACAAATCAAATCAAATTGCGCAGTTTGTCTACAGTTTCAAGTTTTGTAACTCATGGCAAACATTTCAGAACCTCAGACTTAATAGTAGTCCAACGAACTACTGTTACTCCTGTTTCATGTTTAGCTGACAGTATGGAGAGCACCGAATGATTATGCGCAGCAACCAAGTGTATAGGATAGTACAGTGTGAAACATAGGTATAATTTTTTCGGGGTACGAGAGTAAAAAATATTGAAATCTGTTTTTCGTGAGAATACTTTATCTACAGGTTGTCCTAGAAAGAAAATCAACTGGAAACACAGCATAAAGTGGTGCTACTTGACCAATTGGTATGGGATGTGTGAACCTGCGTTGTTTTCCAAACTCAGCGTTTAAGCTGTCGTAGCAATACAATAAGATATATGAAAAAGAACAACAAAAGTTACTGTAACTGAACGTCATGCGACCGCAAGTAATGTGTAATCTGTACTCCAGGCCACCTAGAACTCGTTTTCATCGAATTTAATCCATGTAAAATAATCAAGGGTGGAGTGAGAGAGAACTGTTGTAAGATAATAATATTTGAACTGCCAATATAATAATATTTATAATGCAGCTGGGAAAGTGCAATGCTGGAGATACTAAACAGATAAGTAATTGCAATCACTCTATTCAAACATCAGAAAGTGGGTAGGTGCACTTGTAGAATACTTGAAGACGTCGGAAGATTCTGGCTGGATTGCATTGAGGTTAGACAGAGATTCCGAAATCACATGTGGAGAGTATATTTAAGTTTGAGGGGATCGTCCAGAATAATCAGTGTGGAGAGAAATAGGATCCTGTAGCACTGAATAATGATGGGATGCATCTGAGGTTCTCTAAGGCTGTAGACACAGCAACAATGAACTACACAGTAGGCTGTTCAGATGAAGAGGAATGAACATATCTGAAAATGGCAGTCGCGGAAGTCGGAGAAACCAACATATCGATAAGGAATGTCGCTGCGAAGGAGCATTGGGTAACAGGTTTATGGATGTAGGAAGGAGCTACAAATACGTTCAGTGGAAGACTGGAATGCACCAACATAAGAGAAATAAAAAAGAAGTGCAGGAAATCGAAGGCGTAGTGGTTGCAAGAGAAATCTAAATAAATACAAAATTAATAGCCGCAGGATAGATAAGGCACACAGAAAAGTCTAAACTAGATTTGATGGAATTAGAGGAAAACGCTCTAATGAGTACAGAATATAGATTGAGAGTAAACGGGAGACTGACGAAAGTAATGATGCATAGCAGAAATGACGTTAGCAATAAATTTAAAATGAAAATTGGTGACCATGAAGCAGACAAACGTAAGAATTATATTGCCTTGAGTGCAGAATAACACATAACGGACGAAGCAAAAGGGACATAGAAAGCAGTTCTGACCAAAGGAAGCCCATAGGCGAGAAACATGTACTTAGTTTGAGGAAGGAATTTCCGAGTATAATAGTGCATCATGGACGGTGGAAAAAGTAGGAAAGAAGTAAAGTGTTCAAGATGTAATTCTATAAATGTTGCAAAATAGGTAGACTGGTAAGATAAGGAATGTGGGGGTTCTGCAAAGAATCGCCATAGGAAAGAAATTGTAGGAAACAGTCACAACAGGAAGATACAGGATGGTTGGACATGTGTAGAGCCTTAGCAATAACTATTAACTATCTTGGTACTAGATGGACCTGTAAGGGGGCGGGGGGGGGGGGGTTAGTGGAAGAGGGAAGGGATGCGGGGGAAGACGGCGACTGGAATACATCCAATAAATAATTAAGGATGTGGACGTTGGGTGCATATGCTACTTCGAGACGAAGGGTAACTCATGAGCCACAGGAAATCACTGAGGCTGACGGTTACTCACAAAATAAATACAGAAATAAATAAAAAAGGATGTAAGTGGGGATCATGATTACACATTCTGGGAGCAGTTTGCGAAAATAGCGGGAAATAGATAACCCTATGAGGGTGGCTGTTGGTGAGCCAAACGCATGAGCTCTTACCACAACGTCTTAAAAAATGGCTCTGAGCACTATGGGACTCAACTGCTGTGGTCATAAGTCCCCTAGAACTTAGAACTACTTAAACCTAACTAACCTAAGGACATCACTCACATCCATGCCCGAGGCAGGATTCGAACCTGCGACCGTAGCGGTCGTGCGGTTCCAGACTGTAGCGCCTTTAACCGCTCGGCCACTCCGGCCGGCACACAACGTCTTAGCTCACGTAATGTGCAAGGCAAACACCACGATGTATTTTGTACCGGTATAACTAAATACAAGGAAGTACGTGGTATCTAGTGACAGATATGGAAGGCAGTAGCATTGCTGACGGAAATCCATAGCATTCGACTATGATTTGGTAAAACGAATATTTTCGGAGTAATACCTAGTCCCACAAAAGTTTTCATTTAGAATTACATTTATTTAAGACCTTTCAGTATAATCAGTTTTTATTGCTAGAATACATTTCTTTATGGAATGTACGTAATTTTTTTATAGTCACGATTGTTGCAGCAGTTGTGAGGATTCTTTTTGTTTTTAGGCGGCGAACCAGAGACATGATAGCAAATAATACCCGACAGACCTGATTATATGAAGATAGAAGAAAATTATGACTGCCAACAACTAAATAATAAATGGCTCTGAGCACGATGGGACTTAACATCTGTACTCATCAGTCCCCTAGAACTTAGAACTACTTAAATCTAACTAACCTAAGGACATTACACACATCCATGCCCGAGGCAGGATTCGAACCTGCGATCGTAGAGGTACGCGGTTCCAGACTGAAGCGCCTAGAACCGCACGACAAGATAATAAATGCAGTAAACAATGTACACAGATTTTACAAATGTTGTTACACTCTTATATATTTTTTTCAACTAGAAATAAATGTCAGCCTTTTTGCGTAGCTACTATTAGTCGTAATTACTTGCGTTCAACCGCTCTGAAATAAAATAAGGGTACAGCACTTTTGGCTGGGAGTCCCTTTTCGTGGAGTCCGACCGCCGGGCGCAACCCAAGTTACTGGACGCCAGTTTGGCGCCTTGCTCGCCTGTGAAGATTAACTTCAGCCATTTCAATAGCAGGAGACAGAGTTGTACCTGAAATATAGTATAGCTAGGAACTCGTGATGTTTCCTGATCAGTGTTTCAATTTACTGAATGATTTTTGGTTTTATGCAGGAATGCACAACAGAAAACAGTTTTCTGCATTTCCTATAGTTTTTGTAGTCGTAACATTTCAGGATAGGTTTAGTGTAACATTTGCAGATATTACGAGTTCTACTTATTTAAGTGAAGTGTAATCTTCTAAGCCATTTCGAAGAGTAACGTTCCAGATACAGAATTTTATAGTGCGTAAAATTCTGCATAATTTTTAAAATAGTTTCATAACATGTGGCGGTCATGCTGTTCTTCATCGGCCGTGCAACATTTTGTAACTTGAAACATGCAATGGAACGCGTTATATCTGGAAATGAACAAAGTTTTTTTTATAGTGTTTAACAATGTTTCCTGTCTTGAAAATGGAAATATGTGTACGTTGCTAGTAGCTTCTACTTCGAAATGGTTTTGACTTATAGCTGTATCATCATCATCATCATCGTCATCGTCATTTAAGACTGAATATGCCCTTCAGCGTTCAGTCTGGAGCATAGTCCCCCTTATAAAATTCCTCTATGATCCCCTATTCAGTGCTAACATTGATGCCTCTTCTGATGTTAAGCCAATTACTTCAAAATCATTCTTAACCGAATCCAGGTACCTTCTGCTTAGTTTACCCCGACTCCTCCTAACCTCTACTGCTGAACCCATGAGTCTCTTGGGTAACATTGCTTCTCCCATGCGTGTAACATGCCCCCACCATCTAAGCCTGTTCGCCCTGACTGCTACATCTATAGAGTTCATTCCCAGCTTTTCTTTGATTTCCTCATTGTGGACACCCTCCTGCCATTGTTCCCATCTACTAGTACCTGCAATCATACTAGCTACTTTCATATCCTTAACCTCAACCTTATTGATAAGGTAACCTGAATCCACCCAGCTTTCGCTCCCATACAACAAAGTTGGTCGAAAGAATGAACGGTGCACAGATAACTTAGTCTTGGTACTGACTTCCTTCATGCAGAAGAGACTAGATCGTAGCTGAGTGCTCACTGCATTAGCTTTGCTGCACCTCGCTTCCAGTTCTTTCACCATGTTGTCATCCTGGGAGAATATGCATCCTAAGTACTTGAAACTGTCCACCTGTTCTAACTTTGTTCCTCCTATTTGTCACTCAATCCGTTTATATCTCTTTCCCACTGACATTACTTTCGTTTTGGAGATGCTATTCTTCATACCATAGTCCTTACATTTCTGATCTAGCTCTGAAATATTACTTTGCAAACTTCCAATCGAACCTGCCATCACAACTAAGTCATCCGCATATGCTAGACTGCTTATGTTGTATTCACATATCTTAATCTCACCCAGCCAGTTTATTGTTTTCAACATATGATCCATAAATAATATGAACAACAGTGGAGACAGGTTGCAGCCTTGTCTTGCCCCTGAAACTACTCTGAACCATGAACTCAATTTACCGTCAACTCTAACTGCTGCCTGACTATCTATGTAAAGACCTTTAATTGATTGCAAAAGTTTGCCTCCTATTCCATAATCTCGTAGAACAGACAATAACTTCCTCCTAGGAACCCGATCATATGCCTTTTCTAGATCTATAAAGCATAGATACAATTCCCTGTTCCACTCGTAACAGTTCTCCATTATTTGTCGTAAGCTAAAGATCTGGTCCTGATAACCTCTAAGAGGCCTAAACCCACACTGATTTTCATCCAGTTTGTCCTCAACTAATACCCGCACTTTCCTTCCAACAATACCTGAGAAGATTTTACCCACAACGCTGATTAAAGAGATACCTCTGTAGTTGTTACAATCTTTTCGTTTCTATGTTTAAAGATTGGTGTGATTACTGCTTTCGTCCAGTCTGATGGAGCCTGTCCTGACTCCCACGCTATTTCAATTATCCTGTGTAGCCATTTAAGACCTGACATTCCACTGTATTTGATGTTCCGACTTAATTTCATCCACCCCAGCAGCTTTATTGCACTGCAATATATTGACCATTTTCTCCACTTCCTCAAATGTGATCCTATTTCCATCATCATTCCTATCCCATTGTACATCGAAATCTGACACATTACTGATCGTATTTTCACCTACATTGAGCAACTCTTCAAAATATTCCCCCCATTTGCCCAAGGCATCAACAGGATTCACCAGCAGTTTTCCTGACCTGTCCAAAATACTTGTCATTTCCTTCTTACCTCCCTTTCGAAGACTGCTAGTTACGCTCCAGAATGGATTTCCAGCAGCTTGACCCAAAGTCTCCAACCTGTTTCCAAAGTCTTCCCAAAATTTCTTCTTCGATGCTGCAATTATCTGTTTGGCTTTGTTCCTTTCATCAACATAACTTTATCTGTCTACCTGACTTCTAGTATGCAGCCATTTTTGATACGCTATCTTTTTCCTTTTACAGGCTGCCTTGACTGTGTCATTCCACCAACCTGTTTGCTTCATCCTACCTTTACACGCTGCTGTTCCAAGACATTCTTTAGCCACTTCTAGTACTGTGTCCCTGTACCTTGTCGATTCCTTTTCCAATGACTGTAATTGACTACATTCAACTAACTGGTACCTTTCTGAGATAACTGTTATGTACTTGTGCCTGATTTCCTTATCCTGAAGTTTCTCCACTCTTATCCCCCTACATATGGAGCTGACCTGCTGCACTTTCGGCCTCACAATACCAATTTCACTGCAGATTAAATAGTGATCAGTGTCATCAAAGAATCCCCTGAATACACATGGGTCCCTCACAGCCTTCCTGAATTCCTGATCTGTTATTATATAGTCAATGACAGTTCTGGTTACCCTGCGTTCCCAAGTATACCGATGAATGTTCTTATGTTTAAAAAAAGGAATTTGTGATTACTAAGCCAATACTGGCACAGAAATCCAAGAGTTGTTTCCCGTTCCTGTTGGCCACCATATCCTCTCCAAATTTACCCATAACCTTTTCATACCCTTCTGTTCGATTTCCAATCCTGGCATTAAAATCACCCGTGAGCAGAACACTGTCCTTGTCCTTTACTCTAACAACTACGTCACTGAGTGCGTCATAAAAACTGTCCATCTTATCTTGATCTGTCCCTTCACAATGCGAATATTCTGACACAATCCTAATTTTCTTGCTAGACACTGTCAAATCTATCCACATCAGTCGTTCGTTTACGTACCTTATTGCAACTACGCTGGATTCCATTTCTTTCTTGATGTAAAGCCCTACACCCCATTGTGCTATTTCTGCTTTGACTCCTGACAGGTAAACCTTGTATTCTCCCACTTCCTCTTCTTTCTCACCCCATACTCGAATGTCACTAACAGCTAAAACGTCCAACCCCATCTTACTTGCAGCCTATGCCAACTCTACCTTCTTCCCAGAGTAGCCCCCATTGATATTAATAGCTCCCCATCTCGTTACCATTCGTTTGCCGAGTCGTATCTTTGGAGTCCCTGGTTTGTCAATTAGAGGTGGAACTCCGTCACCTCCAAAGATCCGAGGCATTTTGCTCTGACTGTTGCCAGCATCATAGCTGTTTATTGATAACATTTCTGTTTGATTTGATTATACGCTGATTATTCGTGTGTGGTAGAGTAACAATGAAACACAGATTATTTCATACATTTTTGAGAAGATTTTCCCGATTGCAACACTTTTAAATTTGAACAGATTGTTTGTTTCTTGCTTCATGACCATATCGTAACTTGGAATAGGTTGCCATATTTGGAAAAAAACCTTGTTTTTCCCCAGTAATTTTTATAATTTCAGAAAAATACTGCAGGGCACGCGGGACTGCCGACGTTTAAGAACGGAATAAGAAAATGAAGGTCCCGAGTTCGAGTCTCGGTCGGGCATACAGTTTCATTCTACCAGGAAGTTTCAAATATGTTAAACCTTGGAAGGAGCAACCGACTTCACCTACAACTGGACATTGAAATAATTCGGTGGTGAAAGCTGAAAATTTGTGCTAGACAGGACTCGAACTCCGATCTCCCACTTAACTTGAGCGATTGATTGCCTTAGCCGTTTTGGCCAACCGACCCAAATTCCAAACTTCTTCCATGCTAGTGGCGTCCACTCTCCGCCTACCTACTTTCACGCCGTGAATCCTGTAATCTCGCAAGATGCAGAGAGCAAGGGCCTGTTATGCATCCGCTCTGAATTTATCAAGTCGGTCATGAATCAGTGGATCCCGCATGTCAACAGAGGACTGTCAAGCTGGTGGAGGCTCTGTAATGGTGTGGGCCTTGTGCAGTGGAGTGATATGGGACCCCTGATACGTCAAGATCCGATTCTGATAGGTGACACGTACGTCAGCGTCCTATCTGATCACTTGCGTCCATTCATGTCCATTGTTCATACCGACGAACTTGTTCAAAATACCAGAAGGACAATGCGACATCCCACAAATCCAGAACTGCTATAGAGTGGCTCCAGGAACACTCTTCTAAGTTTAAACATTTTCGATGGCCATCGAACTCCCCAGACATGAACATTGTTGAGCATATCTAGGATGCCGAGACCTCTCGTACTCTTACGGATTTATGGCTAGTCCTGCAGGATTCGTGATTTCAGTTCATCTGCACCTACAGCTGCATCATATTCCGCAAGCCACCTAATGGCGGAGGGTACTTTAGATACCAGTATCTGATCCCTCCAACCCTGTTCCACTCGTGAACAGTGCGTGGGAAGAACGATTGTTGGTAAGCCTCTGTATTGGTTCTAATTTCTCGAATGTTCTCCTCGTGGTCAATACGCGACATGTATGTGGGGGGAAGTAATATGTTGTCCAACTCCTCCTGAATAGTGCTGTCCCGAAATTTCAATAGCAAGCACGAATCTCTCCGTGATGCACAAGGCCCCTCTTGTGACGTCTGCTAGTGGACTTCTTTTAGCATGTCCGTAACGCTCCCTCGCCAGCTAAACGATGCCCTGTGGAAAAGCGCCGTTCTTAGTTGGACCTTCTCCATCTCCTCTATCAGTTCTACCTGATAGGGATCCCAGATAGATGAACAATACTCAAGAATCGGGCGAATAAGCACCTTAACAGCCACTTCTTTCGTGGATGAGTTACATTTCCTTAGATTCTTCCGATGAATCTGAGTCTGGTGTCTGCTTTTCTCACTATCTGTGTTATGTGCTCATTCCACTTAAGGTCGCTCTGGATAGTTACGCCTAGATACACTCCTGGAAATTGAAATAAGAACACCGTGAATTCATTGTCCCAGGAAGGGGAAACTTTATTGACACATTCCTGGGGTCAGATACATCACATGATCACACTGACAGAACCACAGGCACATAGACACAGGCAATAGAGCATGCACAATGTCGGCACTAGTACAGTGTATATCCACCTTTCGCAGCAATGCAGGCTGCTATTCTCCCATGGAGACGATCGTAGAGATGCTGGATGTAGTCCTGTGGAACGGCTTGCCATGCCATTTCCACCTGGCGCCTCAGTTGGACCAGCGTTCGTGCTGGACGTGCAGACCGCGTGAGACGACGCTTCATCCAGTCCCAAACATGCTCAATGGGGGACAGATCCGGAGATCTTGCTGGCCAGGGTAGTTGACTTACACCTTCTAGAGCACGTTGGGTGGCACGGGATACATGCGGACGTGCATTGTCCTGTTGGAACAGCAAGTTCCCTTGCCGGTCTAGGAATGGTAGAACGATGGGTTCGATGACGGTTTGGATGTACCGTGCACTATTCAGTGTCCCCTCGACGATCACCAGTGGTGTACGGCCAGTGTAGGAGATCGCTCCCCACACCATGATGCCGGGTGTTGGCCCTGTGTGCCTCGGTCGTATGCAGTCCTGATTGTGGCGCTCACCTGCACGGCGCCAAACACGCATACGACCATCATTGGCACCAAGGCAGAAGCGACTCTCATCGCTGAAGACGACACGCCTCCATTCGTCCCTCCATTCACGCCTGTCGCGACACCACTGGAGGCGGGCTGCACTATGTTGGGGCGTGAGCGGAAGACGGCCTAACGGTGTGCGGGACCGTAGCCCAGCTTCATGGAGACGGTTGCAAATGGTCCTCGCCGATACCCCAGGAGCAACAGTGTCCCTAATTTGCTGGGAAGTGGCGGTGCGGTCCCCTACGGCACTGCGTAGGATGCTACGGTCTTGGCGTGCATCCGTGCGTCGCTGCGGTCCGGTCCCAGGTCGACGGGCACGTGCACCTTCCGCCGACCACTGGCGACAACATCGATGTACTGTGGAGACCTCACGCCCCACGTGTTGAGCAATTCGGCGGTACGTCCACTCGGCCTCCCGCATGCCCACTATACGCCCTCGCTCAAAGTCCGTCAACTGCACATACGGTTCACGTCCACGCTGTCGCGGCATGCTACCAGTGTTAAAGACTGCGATGGAGCTCCGTATGCCACGGCAAACTGGCTGACACTGACGGCGGCGGTGCACAAATGGTGCGCAGCTAGCGCCATTCGACGGCCAACACCGCGGTTCCTGGTGTGTCCGCTGTGCCGTGCGTGTGATCATTGCTTGTACAGCCCTCTCGCAGTGTCCGGAGCAAGTATGGTGGGTCTGACACACCGGTGTCAATGTGTTCTTTTTTCCATTTCCAGGAGTGTAATTTATGCTACACACGGTCTCCAGCTGTTTGTCATCAATAGTGTAGCTGTACAGTAATGGATTTCTTTTCTTATGTATGCGCAATATGTTGTATTTACTTATGTTCGGGGTCGACTGCCAGAGCCTGCACGATTCATCAATTCTCTGCAGGTCGTTCTGCAAATCATTACTATCTTCTGGCGTAGCTACTTTGGTATAGACAAATGCATCATCTGCGAATAGCCGAAAAGAACATCCGACGCTTTCTACTATATCATTCGTATATATTGTAAACAGAAACGGTCCTATCACACTTCCCTGTGGTGCTCCGGATATTACCTTTACATCTGTCGATTTTGTTCCATTAAGAACGACGTGATGAGTTCTGTCTGCAAGAAAGCCTTGAATCGAATCGCAGGTCTGCTATGATACTCCGTAAGCTTGTATTTTTTTCATTAAACGGCAATGCTAGACGTTGTCAATTGCCTTACTGAAATAAAAGAACACGACATCAACCTGAGCGCCGTTGTCCACTGCGCTGTGGATCTCATGGAGGAACAGAGCGAGCTGAGTTTCGCAGGATCTCTGTTGATTTTTGTAGAGGAGATGTTCATTTTCCAAAAAGTCATAATTGTTGAGCATCCAGTTCCCTCCAGCACTACTTCACACATTAATCGAGTCCGCGCCACGTCCTGTTGCAGCAATTCTGCGTGCTCGCGGGGGCCCTACGCGATATTAGGCAGGTAAAAGGATAGATGTCGTGTGACTAAGACCTCCCGTCGGGTAGACCGTTCGGCGGGTGCTAGTCTCGATTTAATGCCACTTCGGCCATGTGGCTAGGACCTCCCGTTGGCAACGGCCTTGCCCTAGTGGATACACCGGTTCCCGTCAGATCTCCGAAGTTAAGCGCTGTCGGGCGTGGCCGGCACTTGGATGGGTGACCATCCGGGCTGCCATGGGCTGTTGCCACTTTTCGGGGTGCACTCAGCCTCGTGATGCCAACTGAGTAGACACTCGACCGAATAGTAGCAGCTCCGGTCTAAGAAAACCATCATAACGACTGGTACAGCGGTGTGCTGACCACACGCCCCTTCTGTCCCCGTCCTCAACTGAGGATGATAGAGCGGTCGATGGTCCCGATGGGCCACTTGTGGCCTGAAGACGGAGTGCTAGGGCCTCCCGTCGGGTAGACCGATCGCGTGGTGCAAGAATCGAGTTGGCGCCACTTAGCCGACTTGCGTGTCGGTGGGGATGAAATGATGATGATTAGGACACCACAACCAGTTCCTGAGCGGAGAAAATCTCCGACCCAGCCGGGAACCGAACCCGGGCCCTTAGGATTGACATTCTGTGGCGCTGACCACTTTTTTTTGTTCGTTAATGTTCGTTGCGTTTGGTCTGGGCGGACGTCATAGGACATCCGTTCAAGTTGGTCGTTGTTTCCTTTACTCAGCTTTTTATTACAGAGGGCCAGCGCCTTTCTGACCGAACACCATGAGCTTCCGTGCCGGTGGCCACTCAGCTACCGCGGGCGGACGTAAGCACGTGTACCAGTTTGACTCCTCATATATATATATATATATATATATATATATATATATATATATATATATATATATATATATACTGCAGGAATCGCTAAAGGCGAAAGTCTGAAAAGTGTCCCAAGGTACAACATTCTCCCTTTCGCGATAGGATGCAGTTACACTTTCAAGAGACAATAGTCTCATCATGATGTTGTTCATACTCAGTTTGTAGCGATCATTAAATGAAAATTAGACAAAATGAACTAAAAAGTACATTGGACTATGGCTACTGGTCTTCCGTATCATCTACCACTTCACAACGACCCGTATTCCAAAGTGTTCCTTATTTTGCTTTACTTCGGCCTATGTTATTTAATGAACTAAGTGTGATCACTCTGGTCATGATAACATCGGATCCTGAAAGCGTAGTTAAACTGCACAAGGGACTGTTAAAGTTTCATAATTGTGGTACATTTTCATGAAAGAATGAATCATTTTTGTTGCGTCTTCATGGTTGGTAAGCTTCGTTATTCCAAGGATCGTAAAAATAATTTCAGGAAACTAAAGCGTGCAGTTAATTGTTGACAATCGTCTAAATTGGTTGCTGTGTCGACTGCAATTGAAAATGGAGAAAAATCGAGTTTCGTGCTGTTATCAAGCATTTTCACTTGAACGTTTGGAGTGCCACAAACATCGAAACATGAATGGATGAAGTTCACTCGGACTCTCCACCACTACTGACGACCAAACTTACGTCTGGTAAAACGTTTAAATACGTTATCTGCCGATGGTTAATGGCAATCCTCAACACCTTGCCCCCACTCTTGTGACTGTTGATGAAACCCGAATCAGTCGCTACGAGTCAAAACGACAATCAAAACAATGAACAAAGACTGGTGAAAGTGCACCAAAGAAGGCGAAGATAATTTTATCAGCTGGTAAGGCGTTGGATACTTTTTATTCAGATACCTAAAGAATTATCATCGGAGATACTTGGAACCCGGTTTTTCTACATTTTCAGTAGCAGTCGACAAAGTGACCAATTGAGACGGCTGTCAGAAATTTACTGTACGCTGTAATTTTTTTGAAATTCTTTATCGGATTCTTGGAATAATGAAACTTACTAACCATAATTGGACCCTAAATTGCTTCATTGTTGGATCGTTTGAAACATGCGCTGGCTGAGAAAAAACCAAGGTTGGCATGCAAAAGGTGCTTTCCACGCTCCTTGCAACACAGCAGCGATAAGAATGGCAAAAGTACAAGAATTGGGCTTTGAAATGATCCCTCGTCCAAACTATTCACCAGGGTTAGCCCCAGGTGACTTCTTGCCTTTACATAACTTGAAAAGTTGGCTTGCTGGGAAGAAAGTTTCATCAAGTGAGGAAGTGATAGATGTAGTTAACGAGTATTTTGCAGTCTGGCAGAAGCTATGTCTCCGATGGGCTGAAGTAGCTGGAGGATCGCTGGACCATGTGTAGATCCCTCAAAGGAGACTATGTCGAGGATGAAGGTGAGTTCTTCAAGAAACAAACATTTTTCTTGCTCCTTTACGATTCCACCCTCTTAATTGTTGCTGCAGCAACCACCATCTCACAAGGATAACAATAAACTGAAGCTATTAATTTGTGAATCCATATCCACACCATATTTGTTTGAGTGTAGCTGCATCGCGCTGAGGTAACGAGGCAGCAGCTCGCGATTTTTACTGAGCCATTACGGTAGAGAGCGTGCAGTGTCCACACCCTGCACGAAGTCTCTCGCGGACGCTGCAAGCGACAGCTGCGCTCCCTAGGCCTCTTAATATCACCGCAGCTGTCGGCGGGTTGCACCATTCGGGCAGCAGCGCCAGCGGCGGTGACAGCGGCAGTAGCCAGAGGCGGCGTCAGCTGGCGCGACCGCAGAGCGGCGGCAGGCACTACACGGGGTGTCGGCGCCAGTCCACCAGGGCAGCGCGCGGCCGCGTCCAATTACTGGTCGCCGGTCTGCGGGGAGCTCAGGCGCGGCGACCTCGGCCGCGTTTCTCATTACCCCTGCCATACGTGGCCTCCCCTCCCTACCCCCCCCCCCCCCCCAACACACACACACTTCACAACGGCGCCCCGACCCATTCGGTCGGGCGACGCTCTTGTTGGAGGTCGATCGCGCTGCTGTGTGCTGATGACGTTGCGGCAGTTGACAACGAACGGCGCAGCGACCGCAAGAAGCAACTTTGGTGAACGGTGGGCTCGTTTAGAACAAGGGAAAAGCTATTACCACGTTCGGCCTACTCAGAGGTGACGTCAAAACAATGTTACTTGCCCAGTAGCACATATGCAGTAAGCCGAAAGTCACACTGGCACCAGGTTCGCCATCGCCTGAGTGGACTCTCGGAAATCGCAGAAACAGCTATTTAAGATGCTCTCTTACCCTCGGAAATAGCAGTGTATACCAAACATTTGTGACAAGCAATACAAATGTCCAAAACAAAATTATCACTTCCTGGAAGATTAAAACAGTGTGCAGTACCGAGACTGGAATTCGAGACGTTTACATTTCGTGGGAAAGTCTCAGCCGCTTGAGCTACCAAAGCTCGACTCACGGCCCTTCCTCGTGGCTTTACTTCCACTTTACTGCCGGCCGCTGTGGCCCAGCGGTTCTAGGCGCTTCAGTCCGGAACCGCGCTGCTGCTACGGTCGCACGTTCGAATCCTGCCTCGGGCATGGACGTGTGTGATATCTTTGGGTTAGTTAGGTTTAAGTAGTTCTAGGTCCAGGGGACCGATGACCTGAGACGTTAAGTCCCATAGTGCTTAGAGTCATTTGAACTACTTTACTGGAGTTGAGGCACTGGCGAAAGTAAACCTGTGAGGAGGGGCAAGAGTCGTGGTTGGGTAGCTAAAGCGATTGCCGGCACGGTAGCTCAGCGTGTTCGGTCATAGGGGTGGCTGCCTTCTGTAATACAAAAAACTGAGTGAAACCATCAACGATGAACTCAAAAGGGTGTGACCTGTGACGTCCGCCACGACTAACGCAGGAAAAAAAAGAAGAAAAAAAAGTTGATGAACACGTGCCTGCGAAAGGCAAAGGTCCCGAGTTCGAGTCTCTGTCCAGTACAAACTGTAATCTGCCAGGAAGTTTCATATCAACGTCATTATTGCTCACTTCATTAGTAGCAATTTATGCTGTACTCTTTATCTTCTTACGTAACCACATCTTCGGAAAGCGCTACATAATTCAGAAAACACAGACAAATATTTGTGACAGACCAGAATACAGTTGTCACTGCTATTCGTTTGACTCGCAACTGTACCATCCTTCGTTTTCTGATAAGATGTCACAAAATCAAAGAAACTAATTCCTGAGAGAGCGTACTCTCTTATGTAAATAAAAGTAGATTATTGCAGAAGATATTTGTAAAGCACTGAGATGAGGAAAGTCAAGCGGTAGCAATATCCACACATATAAATGGCGGGAGTATCGCGTACATGAGATACAAGAGGGTAGTGATTTTTCGGAGCTGTCATTTGCACTCAGGTGAAAAGGTTTCCGACGTGATTATGTCGCCAACGGGAATTAGCAGACTCTGAACAGCAAATGGCAGGTCGAGCTAGACGCATGGGACAATCCATTTCGGAAATCCTTAGAGAATTAAATACTCCGAGATTCACAGTGTCAAGAGTGACCCGAGAATTACAAATTTCAGGCAGTATCTCTAACAACGGACAACGCAGTGGCCGATGGTCTTCACCTAACGACCGAGAGCAGTGGCATTAGTGCAGTCATTGCTAACAGACAAGCAACACTGCGAGAAATAAACGTAGAAATCAATGTGGGACGCATCACGAACGCATCCATTAGCACAATGCGGCGAAATGTGTTGGTAATGACCAACGTGAGTGCCCATACTAATAGCGCTCCTTCTCTGCTCGTTACCATATCGGTTACCTTAGACGACTCGAAAATCATGGCCTGTTCAGGTGAGTTCCGATGTCAGTTGGTATGGGCTGACTGTAGAGATTGGGTGTAGCTCAGAACCCACGAAGCCTAGCGCCAAGTTCTCAACAACGCCTTATGCAACGTGATGGTGGCCCCTGAATGGTGTGCTCTGCGTTTACTCGGAGTAGATTGGGTCCTCTCGGCCAACTGAGACTTTAAGTGACTGGAAATTGTCGTGTTGGACTACTTGCAGCCATTCATGGACATCATGTTCTACATCTACATTTATACTCCGCAAGCCACCCAACGGTGCGTGGCGGAGGGCACTTTACGTGCCACTATCATTACCTCCCTTTCCTGTTCCAGTCGCGTATGGTTCGCGGGAAGAACGACTGTCTGAAAGCCTCCGTGCGCGCTCTAATCTCTCTAATTTTACATTCGTGATCTCCTCGGGAGGTATAAGTAGGGGGAAGCAATATATTCGATACCTCATCCAGAAACCCACCCTCTCGAAACCTGGCGAGCAAGCTACACCGCGATGCAGAGCGCCTCTCTTGCAGAGTCTGCCACTTGAGTTTGTTAAACATCTCCGTAACGCTATCACGGTTACCAAATAACCCTGTGACGAAACGCGCCGCTCTTCTTTGGATCTTCTCTATCTGCTCCGTCAACCCGATCTGGTACGGATCCCACACTGATGAGCAATACTCAAGTATAGGTCGAACGAGTGTTTTGTAAGCCACCTCCTTTGTTGATGGACTACATTTTCTAAGGACTCTCCCAATGAATCTCAACCTGGTACCCGCCTTACCAACAATTAATTTTATATGATCATTCCACTTCAAATCGTTCCGCACGCATACTCCCAGATATTTCACAGAAGTAACTGCTACCAGTGTTTGTTCCGCTATCATATGGTCACACAGTAAAGAATCCTTCTTTCTATATTCTCGCAATACATTACATTTGTCTATGTTAAGGGTCAGTTGCCACTCCCTGCACCAAGTTCCTATCCGCTGCAGATCTTCCTGCGTTTCGCTACAATTTTCCATTCTTTCTATATACTCGCAATACATTACATTTGTCTATGTTAAGGGTCAGTTGCCACTCCCTGCACCAAGTTCCTATCCGATGCAGATCTTCCTGCGTTTCGCTACAATTTTCTAATGCTGCAACTTCCCTGTATACTACAGCATCATCCGCGAAAAGCCGCATGGAACTTCCGGCCCTATCTGCTAGGTCATTTATATATATTGTGAAAAGCAATGGTCCCATAACACTCCCCTGTGGCACGCCAGAGGTTACTTTAACGTCTGTAGACGTCTCTCCATTGATAACAACATGCTGTGTTCCGTTTGCTAAAAATTCTTCAATCCAGCCACACAGCTCTTCTGATATTCCGTAGGCTCTTACTTTGTTTATCAGGCGACAGTGCGGAACTGTATCGAACGCCTTCCGGAAGTCAAGAAAAATAGCATCTACCTGGGAGCCTGTATCTAATATTTTCTGGGTCTCATGAACAAATAAAGCGAGTTGGGTCTCACACGATCGCTGTTTCCGAAATCCATGTTGATTCCTACATAGTATATTCTGGGTTTCCAAAAACGACATGATATTCGAGCAAAAACATGTTCTAAAATTCTACAACAGATCGACGTCAGAGATATAGGTCTATAGTTTTGCGCATCCGCTCGACGATCCTTCTTGAAGACTGGGACTACCTGTGCTCTTTTCCAATCATTTGGAACCTTCCGTTCCTCTAGAGACTTGCGGTACACGGCTGTTAGAAGGGGGGCAAGTTCTTTCGCGTACTATGTGTAGAATCGAATTGGTATCCCGTCAGGTCCAGTGGACTTTCCTCTGTTGAGTGATTCCAGTTGCTTTTCTATTCCTTGGACACTTATTTCGATGTCAGCCATTTTTTCGTTTGTGCGAGGATTTAGAGAAGGAACTGCAGTGCGGTCTTCCTCTGTGAAACAGCTTTGGAAAAAGGTGTTTAGTATTTCAGCTTTACGCGTGTCATCCTCTGTTTCAATGCCATCACCATCCCGGAGTGTTTGGATATGCTGTTTCGATCCACTTACTGATTTAACGTAAGACTAAAACTTACGAGGATTTTCTGTCAAGTCGGTACATAGAATTTTACTTTCGAATTCACTGAACGCTTCACGCATAGCCCTACTTACGCTAACTTTTACATCGTTTAGTTTCTGTTTGTCTGAGAGGTTTTGGCTGCGTTTAAACTTGGAGTGAAGCTCTCATTGCTTTCGCAGTAGTTTCCTAACTTTGTTGTTGTACCACGGTGGGTTTTTCCCGTCCCTCACAGTTTTACTCGGCACGTACCTGTCTAAAACGCATTTTACGATTGCCTTGAACTTTTTCCATAAACACTCAACATTGTCAGTGTCGGAACAGAAATTTTCGTTTTGATCTGTTAGGTAGTCTGAAATCTGCCTTCTATTACTCTTGCTAAACAGATAAACCTTCCTCCCTTTTTTTATATTCCTATTAACTTCCATATTCAGGGATGCTGCAACGGCCTTATGATCACTGATTCCCTGTTCTGCACATACAGAGTCGAGAAGTCCGGGTCTGTTTGTTATCAGTAGGTCCAAGATGTTATCTCCACGAGTCGGTTATCTGTTTAATTGCTCGAGGTAATTTTCGGATAGTGCACACCGTATAATGTCACTCGATGCTCTGTCCCTACCCGTCCTAAACATCTGAGTGTCCCAGTCTATATCTGGTAAATTGAAATCTCCACCTAAGACTATAATATGCTGAGAAAATTTATGTGAAATGTATTCCAAATTTTCTCTCAGTTGTTCTGCCACTAATGCTGCTGAGTCGGGAGGTCGGTAAAAGGAGCCAATTATTAACCTAGCTCGGTTGTTGAGTGTAACCTCCACCCATAATAATTCACAGGAACTATCCACTTCTACTTCACTACAGGATAAACTACTACTAACAGCGACGAACACTCCACCACCGGTTGCATACAATCTATCCTTTCTAAACACCGTCTGTACCTTTGTAAAAATTTCGGCAGAATTTATCTCTGGCTTCAGCCAGCTTTCTGTACCTATAACGATTTCAGCTTCGGTGCTTTCTATCAGCGCTTGAAGTTCCGGTACTTTAACAACGCAGCTTCGACAGTTTACAATTACAATACCGATTGGTGCTTGGTCCCCGCATGTCCTGACTTTGCCCCGCACCCGTTGAGGCTGTTGCCCTTTCTGTACTTGCCCAAGGCCATCTAACCTAAAAAACCGCCCAGCCCACGCCACACAACCCCTGCTACCCGTGTAGCCGCTTGTTGCATTTAGTGGACTCCTGACCTATCCAGCGGAACTCGAAACCCCACCACCCTATGGCGCAAGTCGAGGAATCTGCAGCCCACACGGTCGCAGAACCGTCTCAGCCTCTGATTCAGACCCTTCACTCGGCTCTGTACCAAAGGTCCGCAGTCAGTCCTGTCGACGATGCTGCAGATGGTGAGCTCTGCTTTCATCCCGCTAGCGAGACTGGCAGTCGTCACCAAATCAGATAGCCGCCGGAAGCCAGAGAGGATTTCCTCCGATCCATAGCATCACACATCATTGGTGCCGACATGAGCGACCACCTGCAGATGGGTGCACCCTGTACCCTTCATGGCATCCGGAAGGACCCTTTCCACATCTGGAATGACTCCCCCCGGTATGCACACGGAGTGCACATTGGTTTTCTTCCCCTCTCTTGCTGCCATATCCCTAAGGGGCCCCATTACGCACTTGACGTTGGAGCTCCCAACTACCAGTAAGCCCACCCTCTGCGACCACCCGGATCTTGCAGACTGAGGGGCAACCTCTGGAATGTTGACATGTTCCCAAAGGTTGGAAGTGTTATGGATGACAATGCGCCATGTCACCAAACCACAGCTGTTCGCGATTAATTTGAAGAAAATTCCGGACAATGCCAGCAAATGATGTGACCACCTAGATCACTCGACAAGAATCCCAACGAAAACTTATGGTACATAATCGAGAGGTCGGTCCATGCAAAAAATCCTGCACCGGCAACACTTTCGCACTTATGGATGTCTGATAACGTAGTATGGTTCAGCGTTTCCGCGGGGGATTTCCAATGACTTCTTGGGTCCACGTTGCGTCGAGTTGCTGCACTACGGTGGGCAAATGGAGGTCCGATGCGATATTACGAGGTATCTCATGACCCTTGTCATCCTAGTGTACATGCACAAGAGGGTCTCAAAATGTGTAAAAACACTAAGATGAAACGAAATACTATCATACGACAGCACGCAAACTACACTACTGGCCATTAAAATTGATACACCACGATTATGAAGTGCTACAGACGCGACATTTAACCGACAGGATGAAGATGCTGTGATATGCAAATCATTAGTTTCTCAGAGCATTCACACAAGGTTGGCGCTGGTGGCGACACCTACAACGTGCTGACATGAGGAAAGTTTCCAACCGATTTCTCATACAGAAGCAGCAGTTGACCGGCGTTGCCTGGTGAAACGTTGTTGTGATGCCTCGTGTAAGGAGGAGAAATGCGTACCATCACGTTTCCGACTTTGATAAAGGTCGGATTGCAGCCTATCGCGATTGCGGCTTATCGTATCGCGACATTACTGCTCGCGTTGTTCGAGATCAAATGACTGTTAGCAGAATATGGAATCGGTGGGTTCAGGAGGGTAATACGAAACGCCGTCCAGGATCCCAACGGCCTCGTATAACTAGCAGTCGAGATGACAGGCATCTTATCCGCATGGCTGTAACGGACGGTGCAGCCACGTCTCGATCCTTGAGTCAACAGATGGGGACGTTTGCAAGACAACAACCATCTGCGCGAACAGTTCGACGACGTTTGCAGCAGCATGGACTATCAGGTCGAAGACCATTACCGCGGTTACCAAATGGTTCAAATGGCTCTGAGCACTATGAGACTTAAATCTTTGGTCATCAGTCCCCTAGAACTTAAAACTACTTAAACCTAACTAACCTAAGGACGTCACACACATCCATGCCCGAGGCAGGGTTCGAACCTGCGACCGTAAATGTCGCGCGGTTCCACACTGTAGCGCCTAGAACCGCATGGCCACTGCGGCCGGCACTGCGGTTACCCTTGACGCTACGTCACAGACAGGAGCGCCTGCGATGGTGTACTCAACGACGAATCTGGGTGCACGAATTGCGAAACGTCATTTTTTCGGATGCATACAGGTTCTGTTTACAGCATATTGATGGTCACATACGTGTTTGGCGACATCGCGGTGAACTCACGTTGGAAGAGTGTATTCGTCATCGCCATACTGGCGTATCACCCGGGGTGCCATTGGCTACACGTCTCGGTCACCTCTTGTTTGCATTGACGGCACTTTGAACAGTGGACGTTACATTTCCGATGTGTTACGACCCGTGGCTCTATCCTTCATTCGATCCCTGCGAAACCTTACATTTCAGCGGGATAATGCACGACCGCATGTTGCAGGTTCTGTACGTGCCTTTCTGGATACAGAAAATGTTCGACTGCTGCCCTGGTCAGCACATTCTCCAGATCTCTCACGAATTTAAAACGTCTGGTCAATGGTGGCCGAGCAACTGGCTCGTCACAATATGCCAGTCACTACTCTTGATGAACTGTGGTATCGTGTTGAAGCTGCATGGGCAGCTATACCTGTACATGCCATCCAAGCTCTGTTTGACTCAATTCCCAGGCGTATCAAGGCCGTTATTACGGCCAGAGGTGGTTTTTCTGGGTACTTACTTCTCAAGATCAATGCACCCAAATTGTGTGACAATGTAATCACATGTCAGTATAATATATTTGTCAGTATAATATATTTGTCCAATGAATACCCGTTTATCATCTGCATTTCTTCTCGGTGTAGCAATTTTAATGGCCTGTAGTGTAACTTCATTCCACGTCTGGAATCACGACGTGTGGCCAAACACGTGTGTTTTTCAATTTCAGAACTGTTTATTTTAGCATCTCCTGTGAGTTTCCGCTGTCAATGTGTCGTTAACTGATATTTGCTTATAAGAAATCGTACCAAGGGTGACGTGTTTGTGGTAAATTTCCATTGTTGCTTTATTTGGAAATAGAACTCAACTTAGAATACAAGAACACCGAAATACAACGAAATTAATTCATCCTGACGTCATTTCCCAATCGCGTGCCGCTACTTTGTCCCTTAATGGCAAGGTATATCTTTTCTTCTAATAATTTCCGGGTATGCAGCCGGATCCCGTCGACATTCTGCCACGATATCTCGGCCCAGAGACGTCCGGCCGTCATCAGGTGAGTACACAACTACTGAAGAGCCCAGGTGCAGTCTCTGGGCCGAAATATCGAGGCAGACTGTCAACGGGATCCGGAACCACGCGGCTGCTACGGTCGCTGGTTCGAATCTTGCCTCGGGCATGGATGTGTAGTTAGGCTTACGTAGTTCAAAGTCTAGGGGACTGATAACCTCAGATGTTAAGACCTAAAGTGCTAGAGTCATTTGAACCATTTTCTTCATTTACAGAGATTGATGCCTCAACGCTATTATTATAACAGGGGATTTGAAAAGACCATTCAAGGGTTCGTGCAATCATCAAAGCGTTTGCGATGTGAATTTCAGTTTGTGGTCTTGTCCTGGTGAAATATGTCGTTAGTTAACCTGATAATCGAGAGTGAGACAACACCATTCTTCTACATACTGGCAAGCATTCAACGTCCCTTCAACATGTACAAAATCAGTTCTGTTTAATACTCCTTGCCTCCATGATTCAAGAAGCTAGAATTTTATGTGTCTCGAAGTTCGCTGCTTCCTGTGACTTTTGACAGGAGGTCTACGAACTCGTTGGCCCTCATCTGACCTACTGTCGCCAACGTTCAGTTTTTACGGGATAAACTATGTGATCAAAAGATCTGTACACCCCAAAAAACATACGTTGTTCGTATTAGTAGCACTGTGCTGCCAGGTACTCCATATAAGCGACCTCAGTAGTCATTAGACGTGAGAGAGCAGAATTGGGCTCTCCGCGGGACTCACGGACTTCGAACGTGATCAGGTTACAGGGTGTCACTTGAGTCATACGTCTGTACGCGAGATTTCCACACTACTAAACATCCCTAGGTTCACTGTTTCCGAAGTTGACTGACAGAGACCGCCGACAGTTGAAGAGGGCCGTAATATGCAATAGGCAGACATCTATCCAGAACATCACACAGGAATTCCAAACTGCATCAGGATCCACTGCAAGTACTATGACAGTTAGGCGGGAGGTGAGAAAACCTGGATTTCCGCGTCCAGCAGCTGCTCATAAGCCATACTTCATACCGGTAAATCCCAAACGACGCTCGCTTGGTGGAAGGGCGTAAACATTGGACGAGAAACGTTGTGTGGAATGACGAATCACGGAACAAAATGTGGCGATCCGATGACAGGGTGTGGGTATGGCGAATGTCCGCTGAATGTCATCTGCCAGCGTGTGTAGTGCAACAGTAAAATTCGGAGGCGGTGGTGTTACGGTGGTCCTGTACTTAATGGATGGGGCTTGCAGCCCTTGTTGTTCTGCGTGACACAGCACAGCACAGGTCTATATTGATGTTTTAAGCATTTTCTTGCTTCCCAACGTTGAAGAACAGTTCGGGGATGTCAATTGCATCTTTTAACACGATCGAGCACCTGTTTATAATTCACGGACTGTGGTGGCGTGGTTTCATGGTTATAACATTCCTGTAATGGACTGGCCTGCACAGAGTCCTCGCCTGAATACTATAAAACACCTATGGGATGTTTTGGAACGCCAACGTCGTGCCAGACCTCACCGATCGACAACTATACCTCTCCTCAATGCTGCACTCCGTGAAGAATGGGCTGCCATTCCTCAAGAAACCTTCCAGCACCTGACTGAATGTCTGCCAGCGAGAGCGAACGCTGTCATCAAGGCTAAGGGTGGTCCAACACCATACTGAATTCCAGCATTACCGATGGAGTGCGGCACGAACTTGTAAGTCATTTTCAGCCAGGTGTCGGGATACCTTTGATCACGTAGTGTGTCTCCTGCTTTCTGACGCATCTTTCAGTATCTGACCGTGTGACATGACGGACTATTTGAGAATCAGTGAATGCTTTCGGTCGCAAAGAGGATTACAATTGCGCGGGGTCCAAAACGCAGATTTTGGGGTAATGCGTCTCTGGCCATAACAAAGAGGAGCGCGCCGGCAACTGGCTGACTGAACGATACGCTCCCATCAAATTCAAACCATTGGGCGTGACGTCAATCCTACTGCTAACATGCACAATCGCTTCTTTTATATGCTTCGCGTTTGAGCACCTACAGTGAAAATTTTTACTAAATCTGCTGAGAGCTTACTCAATGTTCTTAAGCTGCTAAGTGAAATTGGATGCAAGTGAAGTTGCTTAAACTGCTGAGTGAAACTGAATGTATTCTCACTTTCCTTGTTTTTATCATTTCAACACTGACGTACAGAATTTTCTATGACAATCAGAACTCAAACTTTTCCTACTCATTAATTACTCACAATATTCAACGGTAACGCGATCAGACTGCTTCCAAATTAACTCAGAAGAATGACCCTGAATAAGAAGAAATCCTAACAATTAACTATACATTACATAAGTCACTTACCTCGCAAAAATGTTCATTACACAAGCTACTGCAATGTAGCGAGTGCCAGTACAGCCAGCTAAATAAAAGATTCTAACTACTGAAGGCTCTAACTACTAATAGGCATGTGGTTAACAAAGAAAGGATTTTGTTGCAGAGCAAATACTGTATTTACCTTAATAATGTGACAACCAGTTCTAAAAAGAATTTGATGTGTGATATCTTGCTTACACTATTGTTTTAGTAAGTGTTTGGAGCAGTCATAATTAATCTACAGCTACAGTATGCGATTGTTGCCGTATCACAGTTCGACTGCCTCACTATCAAGTAAAGATTATTTCTGGCTATGAAACGAGATAGTAGCATCGCAAGTCTTGTAAACTGTATTGCCTTTAAAGTTGAACCTGTAACATATATAGCAAACTACCGGCCTCGTGATTCCGCGTGTGGGACAGAAGTCGTGTAAGGTTGTATTAAACTGTTGTAAGCAATCATTTACACAGATCGTCGAGAATCCTGATGTGTAGCAGTTCAAGTTTATATTGTACCCTAAGAAAGTAGATATTGGTCACTGGAGCTAAGTATCTGTACTCTTACAGGTACGTAAAGCCTGTTTACAAATTATGTGTCGCATGCCTATACTTATTCGATGATAATGCGGAGCAGAAACATTTCAAATCGTCCGAGCTTCTGTGCTCTAAAAAGTAAACTTAAAAAGTACGATGTTGTCTAACAAATTGTGCCACCAGTTTTCTTACATGTAAACGTCAACAAATATTTAGCATCACCCGTTCCTACACTACGAAAAAGAAACCCATTTGTGGAATGGGAAAATCGTCTGTTAGCCAAGAGAGCTTTTCAAAGCTCTCCTGAGGTACCTCAATACGTGGTGGATTGTTCCCTTGCTCGGATGCAGGCTTGAATCTATCATGCTATACTATGGGTAGATCATCAAGCCCAAATCAAATCCTAAATGTCTCATACTTCACCGGTGATTCAACATAATTTGCGCAGAGTACGTAGTCCTTATCGATGTCCAAAACCAGCTCGTTTTAATCAATCCAATAAATGTTCCAATCTGTTCATGTCACTCTATCCTGCTGAGTCTAGAATGATGGAGGAACATGTTCACGAGAACAGCACAATGATCACGAGAGTCATCTTCCAGCAAGATCAAACTTTCACCAAAATTTCGGTGATACGGTCCCACCGTTGGTTGCACGACTCTTCGTTGCAACGTGGACGAGTGAGATAGCCTTCAGCAACAGGTGTAAAGCGGCCTATGTAATGCCAGCTCAGATCATCACTCCAGCACCATCTTGTTGCAGATGTCGCACACATTGTTGGAGGCGTTAGATATTATCAGGAACAAGTTGCCTGTAAATGAGCGGGGTCCAAACAGATATGAGTTTCGCCCAGAAACAAGACCCGACGCCGATTCTGGGGCGTCCATCCTCTATGATTTCTTGCCCATCTGTAAGGAGTTCCTGGTGTGTGGTGAACAATTTAGTGCCCGCCGTAGTCACCGGGAATGGAGATCCACATTATGCAATTGTGTCCTTCAAGTTTGATGTGGTATAAGATGTCCTTCAGTCTCTTAGAACGCCGAATTCAGTCATGGAACACAGAGCCTACGCTACCTTTGATACGATCATCCTCAGCATCTGGCGAACGTGGACTGCCTGTGCAATGTAAGTACTCAGTCCTTCAGCTCAGCTGAAACCGATTGCATGTGCGCTTCTCACCACTATGACTCTACTACATATCGAGCATCTTCCTTGATTGACGAACCTTCCGTGTATAACGTGATGATGCAGGACCGATCATTGGCAGATAATGTAATCTTATTTTGATAACTCTGAGTGATGTCCTTCTGTTTTCCTTCAGTTTTCTACTAAAACATTATGGGTTTCTGTAAAATGTTCAGCGGCATGTACAACCAATTGGGACCTTATCATTCCAGTTTGGAACTTTGTCTCTCTTTTCTGCTAAACAATTTGTTGTTGCAGCTACACTGTGCCTCGATCTTCCTCAGCAGGCTCAATAATAGGTTTTCACTCCTCCAGTGGATTTCTGTAACTTGCTCTGCATAGCTGCTTTTGTCCTTTCCACGAACATGTTCTACCCGATGAAATCGGATGTTGGTCTGACAGCTCTATTGGCGTAATTTTGATCACCTTTGTTTGATTGCTGTCGTGTTCCTTCGGCAACTGTAGTCTCTCCCGTATATACACTAAAGCGCCAAAGAAACTGGTAATGCGATTTCAAATACAGACATATGTAAACAGGCAGATGTGGTCGGGAACGCCTATATAAGACAAGAAGTGTCTGGTGCAGTTGTTTCATCAGTTATTGCTGCTACAATAGCAGGTTATCAAGATTTAAGAGAGTCAGCACGTAGTGTTGTAGTCGGCGCTCAGCCGATGACACACAACATCTCCGGGGTAGCAGTGAAATGGGGATTTTCCCGTACGACCATTTCACGAGTGTATCGTGTATATCAGAAATCCGGTAAAACATCAAATCTTGGACATCGGTGCGCCAGGAGAAAGATCCTGCAGGAACGGGACCAACGACTGAAAAGAATCGTTCAATGTGACAGAAATGCAACACTTCCGCAAATTACTGCAGATTTCAATGCTGGGCCATCAGCAAGTGTCAGCGCGCGATCCAATCAACGAAACATCATCGATATGGGCTGTCGGAGCCGGAGGCCCACTCGTGTACCCTTGGCGACTGCACGACAGAAAGCTTTACGCCTCGCCCTTATCCGACTGTTTATGCCTGGAAACATGTTGCCTTGTCAGAGAAGTCTCGTTTCAAATTGTATCGAGCGACTGGACGTGTACAGGTATGGAGACAACCTCATGAATTCATGCACCTTGCATGTCAGTAGGGAACTGTTGAAGCTGGTGGAAACCCTGCAATGGTGAGGGTCTGTGCAGTTGTAGTGATATGGGACCTCTGATACGTCTAAATATGACACGCACGTAAGCATCCTGTCTGATCACCTGCATCCATTTGTGTCCATTATGCATTCCGACCGACTTGAGCAATTCCAGCAGGACACTGCGACACCCCACACCCCCAGGATTGCTACAGAGTGACTTCAGGAACACTCTTCTGCGTTTAAACACTTTCTCTGGCCACCAAATTCCTCAAGAATGAACATTATTGAGCATATCTGGGACACCTTGCAACGGGCTGTTTAGAAGAGATTCCACCCCTTCGTACTCATACGGATATGTAGACAGCCCTGCAGGATTCAGTGTGTCAGTTACCTCCAGCATTATCTCAGACATTAGTCGAGTTCATGCCACGTCGTCTTGCGGCACTTCTGCGTGTTCGCGATGGGCACTACACGATATTAGGCTGGTGTACCAGTTTCTTCGGCTCTTCAGTGTATATTGGTGGCCAATATTAGTCATACATATTCCATACACTCTATTCAGATTAATTTGACCATCTGCCGGAAGCCTGATTAAGGACCTTTTGCAACGCGGACGTGCAGGAAGGAAGTCAGTGCGGTTCTGGAAGGTACCAATAGAGATGTGGAGCCAGCCCGACTCCAGTACCTTGGCCACCTGCGCTAGGTTTAACAGTTAAAGACGTCTGGCGCGAACAGCCTTAACCTGGAGTTCTCGATTGGGTTTAAATCTGGGGTTTTTAGTGGCCAGGGGCTATAATAAACTCATCCTGGCGCTCTCTGAACCAAGCATGTACGCTGCGAGCTGTGTTACATGTTGTATTGCAGTCATTATGCTGAGGAAAAGCACACTGTATGTAGGGGTGGACACGGTCATCATGGACAGATGCATAATCGTTTTGATACACAGTGCCTCCCAGAATGATGAGATCGCGCAGGAAATGCAACAAAAGTATTCCCCAGACCATAATTCTCCCTCCTCCAGCCGTACACGCCAACGGCCATCCGCCCAATGGAGTATAAAACGTGATTCATTTCAAAATGCTATCTATCGTCACTTAGTTGACGTCCGAGTGCAGTATGGGCTTGTAAATTCCAACCTTCGTCGCCGATAAACGTCAGTCAGTATGTGTGCATGAGGCAGGCGCCTGCCGCGAAGGCCCATACGTAGCAACGCCCGCTGAACGATCGTTGAGGGGGCAGTGTCGGTAGCTGACTCGTTCATGTGTCGGCCAGTTGCTCAACAGTTGCACGTCTCTTCGCCCGTACACATCTCTGCAGCCGTTGGTTTCGCCTCTCATTTATGGCCTGTCATTCATCCAGTTGCGTGGGTGCTGATTTTGGATGGCGTCATTTGTCATGCATCATATACACTGACGGAAAAAAAAATCACTACACCTAGAAGCAGTTGTGTGGAATTAATGAAAGTAGATAGAATTTTCTCATTTTGAGTGTACTGGAGGGTGACCTGCTTCAATTGTTAAAAACCTTCAACAGCCAAAATCGCATAAGATATTTCTTTATTTAAGTCAACAGTTTCAACAGACTTTGCTTTTGTTTTAAAAGGGTTCATTTTACGCTGAACCTCACACGCAAGGTGTTTCATGTTTTATAATATTTTAGCGATGACAGACCTTTTACAGTGTTCTGATTTTTATCCACTTGACTTATTGTTCGTGAGGCTCATCGAAAATGAACATGTTTTACAAATGGTTCAAATGGCCCTGAGCACTATGGGACTTAACACCTGGGGCCATCAGTCCCCAAAAACTTAGAACTACTTAAACGTAACTAACCTAAGAACATCACACACGCACATGCCCGAGCCAGGATTCGAACCTGCGACCGTAGCGGTCGCGCGGTTCCAGACTGAAGTGCCTAGGACCGCTCGCCCACGAAGATCTTTTAATGTAAAAAAAAAAAAAAAAGAGCTGAAGATGACAACGAAGTCTGTTGAATTTGATTGCCTTAAACAATGAATTATTTTATCCGATCTTCGCTGTTGAATGGCTTTTAGCGATGAAAGTTGGTAGCTGTGTTCCTATATCTGAAAGTGAAGTCTATTAAAATTTCGCGCCAGTCGCGTGAGAGTGGCATTACTAGCACCACTAGGCGATGTAAGTCAGGTTTGTTTTAAATACTCGTTGTAACGCTCACGGTCGTTAGTTACCTTTCAGATTGAACCTAATAGCTTGATGTTAGTCAAGAATGCCTGTAAGGCTACAAATATGCCGTTTTCAGTGTCTCACTGAGGCTGAACGAAGTCGTGTAATAGCCCTACAAGAAGCAGGATATTTCTTCTGCGTTACTGCAGAAAAACATGGCAGGAATGTAACAACTGAATGTGATGCTGGCGGCGGTGGTCACGAGAATTTACTGTAGCAGGAAGACCAGGCGCCGGACGGCCACGTGGCACTAGAGAGAGTCAAGACCATCGTGTTAGTAGTGCGGTTCTGGCTCATCGTTCTGCATCTGCAGCAGCAATTTAAGCATCAGCTGGCACCGTAGTGTCACAACGAACACTTAAACATCTGTTACTTTAAGGGCAGCTACCGGACAGACGTCCTGTAGCGTGCTATCCCCTGACCCCAGACCATCACCATTTGCAACTTGAGTGGTCTCAAGCAAGAGGTCATTCACTGTTTCCTGTTATCGACAAGCAGTTATGTTTCAATCATCGCTCAAAAATTTTAGTTGTAACTGAGCAGTGATTTCTATCAAAAGGAAGACATTCCCTAATACTTACACACACGCTTCTTAATTCTTACTTTCCTAATGCTACAAAAATCATTAAAAAGAAAACAGGTGATTGACGTGGCTGCTGTTTCCCTTTTCAACTCAGATCTCCCATTCTCTAGCTCATCTTTCTGACTGCAGCTTTTCTTGCATATCTTGATACATCTCACGTATAACATATATCAAGTCAATATCTTTTGGGTAGGGCTCATCATCATCTTTAAAAGATATTTTCACTGTACACACAAAACAGACTGTTCTAAATATAAATCACAGAAGTCTTAGTAGAGTGAACAGTCTAAGCAATGGAATGCTCATGCATCAAATTATTAAAAATTAATTCCATATCCTAGAGATCTAGTGGCAAGAGCATTATGATTTGCAAACACATTCTTCTTACTGGTAACATGCAAAAGAGTGATGATTACTGCCCAAATTCCAGGACTAAAACAACGTAGACGAAACAGTTTGAACATTCAGCTGTCGGGAAAGGAAAGAAATTATGTTCGTCTTAATGTCGTACCCTCTCAAAATGATCCATAAATAAGAAAATTTATAGTTTTTGGACACCTTCCACAATTTCATCTCGTGTAATGTTAATCAGGGAAAGAACAATAGGCAAAATTCCATTAATGCGGCTCCTTCGAAAAATATGTCATTTTTTCCCATTAACTGAATTCCAAAATTTCTAGGCATACAACATGTCACCTCAACCACGCAAATCCCTGTTGGACGTGTCTATATTACACGCATTTAGAAATAGTAGTGTTTCAAATTGAAACATTCCCTTTAAAGCGAATGCTCCGTATGTACGATCGTTCCTGACAAGACAAAGCTGTATTCTGCTGCAGGTCCCCAAACCATGCAAACTGCTCTGCCTGGGTATACCCTGAAATCCGATATGATGTTCGTGACGCCTGTTAAAAGATATGCATAAGTAGATTTAAACCAAGCTGTGCCATGATTTGTGGATTCTGGTTGCTCTGAAAGGTAAAGGTGTTTGGAGAATGGAAAGGATCTCTTCCAGTTCTAGTAACGTATGTATACAAGTTTAATCTCAGTAGTCTGTGCCCACTACGACTGTTGTTCAGTACATCAAATTTTATTTCGGCTAAAGCGTGTGAACAAAAAAGTCACGCGATATCTAACTTGAGTGGAGTTCTATGTCTGCAGACACTGGTGCCAGCGATGGTCTGTGAGAGCGCCTAAGACTGGCGCCAGGCGGTCGATAGCGGGTTGATTACTAACCGCCCCCGCGGCTGCCTGCGGCTTCTGTCAGTGCCAGTCGGGGCTGCTGATTGCCTCTAATCGGCGCTGGGATTCGACGCTGGATGGCTATACGCTTCTGTGTCGAGGACCGGCCCATTCTACGCCTATTATCCCTCCGCCGGCACTGTCATGTGAAGTTCAGCGTTCCTTAAGTTATCGTTCGTCGATTGACTGTTGTTTAAGGACTAAATGTTGACTAGCGAAAAATATTCAGTAAGCCACATTCAAATTTTCGTTCACTGTAAGTGTTTCAACTAGGAGTAACAATTCCAAACTCAAAACTTTCTTTCTTGATATCTTTGTATCTAACTAAGGATACAGCGTACTTCTCCGGCTAAATACACTCCTGGAAATGGAAAAATGAACACATTGACACCGGTGTGTCAGACCCACCATACTTGCTCCGGACACTGCGAGAGGGCTGTACAAGCAATGATCACACGCACGGCACAGCGGACACACCAGGAACCGCGGTGTTGGCCGTCGAATGGCGCTAGCTGCGCAGCATTTGTGCACCGCCGCCGTCAGTGTCAGCCAGTTTGCCGTAGCATACGGAGCTCCATCGCAGTCTTTAACACTGGTAGCATGCCGCGACAGCGTGGACGTGAACCGTATGTGCAGTTGACGGACTTTGAGCGAGGGCGTATAGTGGGCATACGGGAGGCCGGGTGGACGTACCGCCGAATTGCTCAACACGTGGGGCGTGAGGTCTCCACAGTACATCGATGTTGTCGCCAGTGGTCGGCGGAAGGTGCACGTGCCCGTCGACCTGGGACCGGACCGCAGCGACGCACGGATGCACGCCAAGACCGTAGGATCCTACGCAGTGCCGTAGGGGACCACACCGCCATTTCCCAGCAAATTAGGGACACTGTTGCTCCTGGGGTATCGGCGAGGACCATTCGCAACCGTCTCCATGAAGCTGGGCTACGGTCCCGCACACCGTTAGGCCGTCTTCCGCTCACGCCCCAACATCGTGCAGCCCGCCTCCAGTGGTGTCGCGACAGGCGTGAATGGAGGGACGAATGGAGACGTGTCGTCTTCAGCGATGAGAGTCGCTTCTGCCTTGGTGCCAATGATGGTCGTATGCGTGTTTGGCGCGGTGCAGGTGAGCGCCACAATCAGGACTGCATACGACCGGGGCACACAGGGCCAACACCCGGCATCATGGTGTGGGGAGCGATCTCCTACACTGGCCGTACACCACTGGTGATGGTCGAGGGGACACTGAATAGTGCACGGTACATCCAAACCGTCATCGAACCCATCGTTCTACCATTCCTAGACCGGAAAGGGAACTTGCTGTTCCAACAGGACAATGCACGTCCGCATGTATCCCGTGCCACCCAACGTGCTCTAGAAGGTGTAAGTCAACTACCCTGGCCAGCAAGATCTCCGGATCTGTCCCCCATTGAGCATGTTTGGGACTGGATGAAGCGTCGTCTCACGCGGTCTGCACGTCCAGCACGAACGCTGGTCCAACTGAGGCGCCAGGTGGAAATCGCATGGCAAGCCGTTCCACAGGACTACATCCAGCATCTCTACGATCGTCTCCATGGGAGAATAGCAGCCTGCATTGCTGCGAAAGGTGGATATACAAATTACTAGTGCCGACATTGTGCATGCTCTGTTGCCTGTGTCTATGTGCCTGTGGTTCTGTCAGTGTGATCATGTGATGTATCTGACCCCAGGAATGTGTCAATAAAGTTTCCCCTTCCTGGGACAATGAATTCATGGTGTTCTTATTTCAATTTCCAGGAGTGTATTATGTAAAAATCAACACCAATTTCTTCCAGGCACTGTTTATAATGCATATGTTTTACAGACTTTTTGTTGATATCAGGTAACGCAGCACACTTTCTAAACAAATTAGACGTATTCTGAATATTTTGGAATCTTCTTAGGGTTATTAAAAAAATTACAAAGAAATTGATGCAACTTTTTCTCCAAAATGCTTTCTCAAATTGAGGTACCATTTAATCCATCCTTATACATTTAAAGGAGACCAGATTTTATACCAGATATGCTTGACATAATGGCTGAGGTACTAGATCTGTTTAATTCCACCAATCATGTATGTTACAATGATAAAAAAATACCACATCTTACATCTTAATTTTTATAATTCTTTTCCTAATACAGATGTTATTTTTTTCTACAATTCAGTTGATTCTGCAACAAAGCTTAGGACAACTACATAAGTGTGGAATATTGAAAGTTACAGAAAAAACAGAGGAATGCTTTATAAACTTTAGGAAAAATTTGTGCATGAATTCTGAAAAATACAACTTTCGGGAAATTTGAATTCTGAAAAATACAACTTGCGGGAAATTGCGAATGAAGATATGAGTCCAATTAAACTGTGCCTCACAACATTCCTGAAGCACAGTCTTCATCCTGCAGCATTTCTTCATGATTAAAGCTTCCTATTGGTATTCCTTTTAGCACTTCTTGCTCCTTTGGTATCTTGAAGAGCGAATCTTTCAGCTTCATGCATCTATTGTCTGTCACACACAAGCAATTGATCTATCATATTAGAGCCACATTTTATACCTAAATTTCTCAGGACTTTCAACCTTACTATCACTCCATCACTGAAACATATCACTGCTTCTAGTACACCAACTTTTAATGTATTTAGTCCTACAAAAACAATCTTGGGTAATGTTTCCCATATGCAATGGTTGAAACTTTCATTTGTATTCTGAGTGCCCCCATGAAGACATTTACTAAGCGAGACAGGGTCACTCAGGACTCTAAAATTGGTTTTATTTCATTCGTAACAAGCTCAGGAACAGAATGTTTATGATGGTATATTTGACCACTTTCTCTTGCGTTTTGGTAATCACACCAAGAATCTGCTACTTTAGGGAAAAGTCTGTGAACAGGGTGGTCATCTGTGGACAGCTTATGAAAGTAGGTGGCCCACACAGCTTTTCTCATTGCTGTAACGCCATTCAGAGGTGCAGTTCGTCTAATGGCCAGTCAATAATAACTCTGAAGATGGTGTATTTCAGTTTCTGTCAATCTGCCTAGGCCAGACAGAGATTATCCATCAGATAGCAACTTTCCCTTCATTTCTCTTCGTAGCCTCCTCACTCCAGCACCAATCCTCTTTTGCACATGTCCACAAGACTCAAGTTTTGTTGCCAAGGTATCACGATAAATATTGAACTCATTAATTTTATTGAAAGTTTTTGAGTCCCCATCGCCTAGGTACTTTGTATATCTAACATCCTAAACGGGCACCGACATTTGAAATTTTTTAGAGTTCCATCAAACTCCCGACTTCCACTGTAACCAAAATAATTGTTAGAACGCTGATGTTCAATATGTCCTACAGTGTTAAAATGGGAGGTTTGGCAGTACTTAGATAAGCACTCAACATCAACAACTTTTCCATTTTGTAGAGAAGTAGCACTAGAAAACACCATTCAAGGAACGATATCCTCGACGTTGCCATGTCCCATCAAGTGCAAGAGCAGTTCCCTGGTTCCACTAATATTTACAGTTTCTTCAACTGCACGTTTCATAGATGCTTTAGACACAACCTTCAAGGCACCTAAAAGTATTTTTATGTGCTTGCTGAACCCACTGGGAGGAGGAGGAAGGTCTATCAAACCACAAAACGTTTGAGCAGCCTTTCTTTCCTTTTCCTGTTGCACCCATTGCATGCACTAACTTAAAATTGACATCATATGAATTATGCGCAATGTTCGAAGTTATTTTCGAGGCATATTTATTGCAGGATCTACACGGGACAACTACTTTTGACGCTAAACCCTTCCTGCCATTTTGTTGTTCAGTCATTTCCAGACAGCCTACACCATCACATTGTTTACATTTCACCAATTCCTTTATCAACGAAGGTAAGATGCCCACATCAACATCAACAAATCTACTACAAACAGCGTCACTGTTGACACAAAATTTTGAAGCACCAGGAGGCGTGCCATGTGGGAGTTTCTTCCCTGAAGAACTGATACATAGCTTACTTTCAATAGTGTGGCTTGCTTTGTTTGTGAACTAGTTACCACGGAATTTCCTTATATTAAATTTCTTGATGCGTGGCATAGTTCGTATTTATTGCACACCAGAAGGATAAGTACTTCCACAAATGTATGTAGCACTTGGGCAACAAACATTGAGCAACATGTGAACAGACTCCTTCATGGAATAAAAAGTAAATAATAGCAAAGGTAATCATTTACAGATGTTAGAAACCAGCACTTTTACCAACATATAGAATGTATCATTCGTATAATCGCTGGAAACAGGAAGTTCACTGTCCTTTTCGAAATAATACTGGTTTCTGTAACAGAAATGAAGGGGGCGTGGCAGCATACATGACCGTAACTTTAAAATTTGGTATATATAGGTAATTATTTCATTTGAAACCCTATAATGTATATATCAATGTAATCAAGAAAGACTATAGAATTTAATAAAGTAATACAAATTTTTCGATTTTATAAAGTAATACAAATTTTTCGATTTTTACACCATCATAAGTATCCTGTATCCTAAAGAGTCACGTGACAGAGATACAGAGTTTCATGTACGAGTTATTGATGTGGAAAGCATGTGCGAAAAATTTGTTGAAGATCGGAATGTTTAAATTAAGCAGTACAGATTAGTGAATGCTGACAGGAATAGTGCACTTAGTGGTGCAGTTACGACCATGCGGAAAACATCAGGTCGTACAGTTGCTGAAGTCTTTGTGGGAAGACTGTTCGACGCAGAGAAAAAGAAACCGATATGCAGCGCGGTAAGATACTACACGTGAAATTACCTGCACTTGCATCCGTTAACCCTGAATAATGTAACGTAAATACTTCTTGATTTCCGATACATTTCTGCGGTTTCGGTACACAGTGAAACCCCGCTCCACAGTGCCTTAGCACACCGCTAAAGCAGCCAACGCTCAACAGTGAAACCCAGTCAGACATTGGTGACTTATATGGTAATTACTTTTCTGAATATGAAGTGATATGACGCTACAATCATCGATACAAAACCGGTGAAAGTGTACAGAAACAGTGCACCATCATACCACACAGATCGTAGGTGGCGTATTCGTCCCCATTGTGGTCAAAAAAGTATCAATGAAGAAGATTAAAGTATCAGACCATCTCTTTACAAAGAATCTGGAGTCGCAAAAGAAGTGGATTCTCTAGTGTGCAAACGCTGGCTATCACCGTCAAGGCGATAGTGCAGAAAGTGAAGATCAGTCATGGATAATTTATTTATTCATTTATTTACTCCATTCTATTTTAGACTGTTTCCTATAATGTAACCACAGGCTGTATTGATAATTACACAAATTACGCAACATACATGAATGCTTAGTTATATCCTACACACTACGTCCTGCCACCTTAGCTACGTCTACTATCAATAATGATAACAATAATTTGACAAAATAATATTGATTTTCCCATGAATAAAAACTACAGCTGCTACTAAATCTGTGTCTAATGCTAGTATAATAACTACAGTTCTTGTCTGTCATATTACACAATGCGCTCCATTGCTCCCCAATCCGTAGGCATGCATTGCCGGTTTCTTGGGTGCTTGGAGGGTTCTTGCATCTACCTCTTCCAATGTTGGTTCGGTTCTCTGGTTGCAGGGATGGATTTCGCTGTTCCACGGTCGTCACCGGTAACTAGTACAGTCCCACGCAGGCCCGTGTCACCCCGGTCCTGGTTCCTTGGATGTCGAGACACAGCCTGCCGCTGTGTTTCTCTCTGGAGTTGTGACTATGGCTGCGCCTACGGTATTAGCGGTTACTCTGTCGCAAATGTTTACCTCAGCTGCCTTCGCTGCGTTGATTCTCCATCTTCTCTGGCCTCCTCTCGCACTACAGCAGTCTCGTCTTGACCAGTAAGATAAATTTCAGCCCAAGCCTTCCTTGGAATAGGGTAAGCAGAGTCGTCCAATATTTGCTATTCTGTCTCGCAACGCAGTGTATCACTGACATGGAGTGTTCCATGAAGATTCACTTTCCGCCGATCAGTAACAGCAACACGGCATGTAGCGGACATCCCGACATAGCACCCACAATCTGGATTACCTTCTTCACCACAGGTGCACTCAGAGGTGTGTCATCTACCAGTTCGATGCCAGTAGGCGGCGTGGGGCCCATGAGCAATCAGGAAGTGTATTAAGTGTCTTGAAGGACTCAGGTGCTTCACGCCCAGTCTTCGTTTTATTTTCTTTCTTTCTTTCTTGGGGCCTGTGTCCCGCATCACGCAGGGTCGGCCGTGTTACTTTTGATTTGGCAGTGTTAGTTGCAGAGGTTGGCCTCATGCCCTTCCTGCTGCCATCCTGAATTCCCCCCCCCCCCCCACCCCACCCCCATCCCCACCCCCCACTGAAAAAAAAACTTTCAGCATTGCAGTGGGGAGCCTGTGACCATCGTACGTTGGCTGGGGCGAAGCAGCACACACAGGGTTGAGATAAGTAATATAATTGACTTGATACATATGTACCGTGTATTTGTAAAAATTTTTTATGGGGTCTTGCCGCTGTAGTTGTTGATTTTAGGCTTTGACTGTGCCTGTTTAGGCAAGCTGTTTTATATTTGTTCTGGAGAAGGCGTGGTTACCCACGCTGAAACCTGGATAAACACCAGGTAGTTTGTGCAATCGAGGCGAATTTTTTATAATTATTTCGATACTTACGATTGCTGACGCGCTGCAATGCTGAAAGTTTTCAAATAAAATACCTTCTGCACCATCCAGAACTTTTCGCCGTTTTAGTATCTGTTGATAACTTGTAGTTTACTGCTATTTCTGAATGTAAAAGCATTATTACAGAAACGGTATTTAATATATAATGGATCTAATGGTGCACTTATTTGTCATCGTATACAACTAGTTGTAATTATAATGTAAGTACCGTAAATTGCAGCGATATCGCCAACGGAACTTCGGTTACATGTATTGATAGCAATGAGGAGATCACAGTACCTTTGCCCTTGTTTATCTTTGCGTTTGGGGAGACGCTGTCATTCTGCGAGCAGAGAGAAGAAAGCAGCGTGAGTTTTGAGAGACTGCTGAAGAGTTTTTGGGGCCCTCTTACAGAAGCGCCGTGCAGTTATGATCGTACCAATGTGGGCGCACCTATGTCGTTAACCAGCGAGTATTGAGAGCATGGGGCGTGGGCAGGCGGAGGAATATTCAATTCTAACTATTGCCGGTCCCATAATTGCCTGTGGCTCTGGAGAAAAATTGTTAACTGACAGAGTGTAACTAATGTTGCACAGGCATCACTCAGTGTCAACAAACTTTAACAAGTAACTTGTTAGAATATTAACCTGCAATAGCCAAAAGTTGTAGTGCACCTGTGTTGTCATTGTCCTCAGACATTATTACCAACCAGGATCCCTTTCTTTTCCATGCAATCACCGAGAGTCGTCAAATGTGGAAACTCATTAATTATTTACTGCCCATTTTGTTTGTCTGCTAATGAACAGTTTCCGTCTAAATTTTGTTGCCTCAGTAATTGTTCATTCTTGTATTGCATAACAGAGGTTTAATTAACTCGGAATTTTCAGTATTACCGTCACTCAATTAAAGTAACGTAAAATTTCACTGGAAAAGCTAGTAACTAAAGATACAGCACAAATTAAGAGTGCGCAGTTTCATCGATTCTGCATTGAGCTTAGCGAGTGACTTCTGCTATTGTCATATGTACACTACTGGCCTTTAAAATTGCTACACCACGAAGATTACGTGCTACAGACGCGAAATTCAACAGACAGGAATACTCGAATTCTGGATAGAATATGTTTTAAAAAGTTTGGGCGTCTGCTCCTGACAGTCTCCTCTTTTTATGCTATGATCACACCTTTGCTACGCCAGAAATTGTGTGTGTTAATTTAGCGTTCACAAAATCGAAACGAACTCCAGATGAGTCTATAAGGCTGTCAGAAAGATTATCTGTCCTTGTTCCTTTGTTTACAACGTGTTTTCTTTAGTAGTACGTGCTGCAAACTTATTTCGGTTTTTAGTTTTGTGTATATTAACCTGCTTTGGACGAAATGGGTCGTAAAAGTGGACGCATATCCAAAAAAGTGAGAAAACATCTAATTTTTTATTTCTGATGAAGGTATATTTATATGTACCGAAACCTTGGTCAAGAATTTTAATAAATTTTTATCCTGCAACTCTTTTGGCTGTCATCCTTTATCGTGAAGAATTTCAACAGTTGCTGTTGCAGCCATGTTTAAAATCTTGTAATATCAGTGTGAAAGGTTCGGGAAATTTAAATAACAGGTGCTGTTCCTTAGTGTAAAGAACGATTTCCGACGTACTCAGTGAATTCATCAAAGAAAAAAATTATTGAAGGAACTAATGATTCCGTGTACAATGTCAAAGACGAGCTTTCTAATGGCTTTCGGTTAATTTACTTACAAATACTTGCCCATATGGTTAATGTTTCAAGTGGGTCAAAGGACCTTAGACTGTATGTGATACCAGGTTCAGAACTGGCATTGTGGGTAATATACATATTTTGTGTAAAGTTTTAAGACTTCTGCTTTCCATGGTAAGATCTAAAGACCAGTACGAGATTGTGTTACACCGTGAAACGTCTAGGTGCAGGCAGAGAAGTTTGGATGGTTGGTTGGTTGGTTAGATGATTTGGGGGAGGGGACTAAAGAGTGAGGCTATCGGTCCCATCGGATTAGGGAAGGATGGGAAGGGAAGTCAGCCGTTCCCTCTCAAAGCAACCGGAATTTGCCTGGAGCGATGTAGGGAAATCACAGAAAACCTAAATCAGGGTGGCCGGACGCGGGTTTGTAGCGTCATCCTCCCGAATGAGAGTCCAGTGTGCTAAACACTGCGCCACCTCGCTCGGTGCAGAGAAGTAACGAAGCTGAGACGGCAGAAGAAAAAGTGAAAAAACTGGCTTGGCAAAGGAAACAGGGGAAGAGATTACTCAAGGAAGACGATGAAAAGGAAAAAGGTTACCCAGATATAAAGTGCTGAAACTAACTTTTATGAGTTATAATGTACCTTTTGTCAGGAACTATAAACGCTAACATTCTGAAATTTGAAGTAATACTTAAAAATTAGTTACTGAATAATCCTGTGAGGCATTTTCCGTTATCTTTTCTCTGAGAAAAGTTCTCCTTTAAATTTTGAGAAAGATACAGCAGTCCTGGGTAACACAAAACTTAATTTCAAAGCGACAATGGTCTTAAACAAAAATCTCTTCCATATGTTTTATCAGCCTCGCTTGCGGATGTAAACTGTTATATTTCAGATTCATTGCTTAATTGGTTTATGAGAAAAGTAGATTACAGAAACAATAGTAATTACAAATTCAAATCCTTATAAAACGTATGTCAATGCGCATTTTCAAATAAAAATTGCACAGAATGTCAAGTATTATGTAGTACCTAACATTCTCATATTTTACTATTTAGCTATAATATCTTTGGAGATAAATACGTTTAAGTACAAGAATACATTTTGTCCTAAGCTTGTCGTTAAGCAGGATATGGCAGAGGTACAGTCAAAAATAGAAAGCATGAATAGCGGTTTAGAGACGGAAGTAGAGAGGCTAGAACAGAAACTGGAACAGACTGTCGATCCCATTGTTGAAGGTAAAGTAACTCAAAATGTAGAATTAGCGTGAAAAGATGATAGGGAAAAGGTTACGAATTTGCAGACATAAGTTTCAGACGTTGCTATTACAGTGAAGAAATAGTTGAATACATGTGACGAGTAAAAGAGGGAAGTGGAAACGTTAACGACGACCAGTTACAAATAGTTACGAAAGTAACCAAAATAGAAAACAGTTTAGACGAAATACAACGTTATTTATCATGCCACACACATTATATTCAAATCTTAACGAAGGAAGAGCGTTTCGATTCTCTCAAAAAGCACAGTTGTTGCACGTTACCGTCTCCATTAAGAATGGTAAAAGGGTAGTGTCTGAATAGTGGACGGATAAGAGAAAAATTAACACTATAACCGACGTGCTAGTGGGCAAACCGAAGCAATGGGGCTTAAACCTCGATGTCCCGAACTTGAGCTTTCAAGAATTTAAGACTGTGTTCTTGTAGGGATATTCGTCTGAGAGGAAGTAAGAAAGTGTACGGCGCCGTTTCGTAATGTCAAAATCCTACGACGCAAACTCGAGCGGATTAATGAAACATTTAGCGACAGTTAGATTCACAAGGTAGAATATTTGCGTGATTAACGAATTGAATCGGAGATTGTCTGGGATTTGTGGAAGAAGTTTCCAGATGGTTCCGAGCGGTACATTGGTAGTAAGAACAATTACTGCATTCTTAGGAAAAGTTGAAGATGAAGGCAGTTGGGAGAATAGCCACGAAAAGTTTAAACGCTGCGACAATGAAACAATTACTACAACAGCAACAACTACACTAACAATAACCATGGCAGTAATGATAAACACCACCAAGATAATCATAGCACACCACAATAACAGAAAGAGTCATAGTGGGAACAACAATAGTAGAAATGACAGAGGCCAGTATCAAGCGAATATGGTGCATGTTTCTCAGCAGAATGAGAGAAGACAGGATCAAAATCAGCAATTGCGACAGGCTGGTAGAAACGGGCCTGTCGTACTAGATCAAGGAAATGATCAGCCACTTCTGTTTGGGGTCCGCCGGGTGTGGAAAGATCTGGGCTGCTCAGCAGAAAGCGTAGGCGACGTCGCTATGACAGATTCGAATGCAGAAATTGGCGATGGGAGAATGTGCAAGAAGACAGAGCGAGTAACGCACCCTCGGTAACAGTAACTGAAGCTGAAGCGGCAGTCGACAAATGGCGGACTGGTTATTAAGGAAGAGGCGGCCGCTGTTAAAGCAACAACGGTACTGCAGGCTCCAATACAGTGTGATTCGCCGGCGGCACTAAAGAAGCCGATATCGGATAAAACTTCTGCTTTCGCGCAGGGAAACGCGGAATGCGAAGATATGTGGCTATCTCATTTCTGTCGGATATACGATGAACTGAAAAATTTTAGAGTATTGTATGGGAAGTGTGTTAATGGGGAAAGTGAACAATAAGTGACGATTCTATAACGGCAAGAAATTAGCGTTTATGAAGAAACGCAAAGGTCTGTACTGAAGAGGCAAGCTTGTCTAAATGTTGTGGTAATTGAAGAAGCCAACTGCAGCCTACTAGCCCTAAAGATAACCGAGGAAAAATTTGTGAAGAGGTGCAAGACGAATTTGCCGATGATGACCATGTACAACTAATTGAAAGCCACGTACATTACATCTACGAGATTAAGGCTGACGTCACAGAGTCAGACATGAGTGGTGTGGGTTGCGAGAAATCGCGACAAGTACTAGAATCAGAAACAGAGCACGTTTCCCCAAGCAGTTTGGAATATGCTAGCCATCTTCAAAAATGGTTCAAATGGCTCTGAGCACTATGGGACTCAACTGCTGAGGTCATTAGTCCCCTAGAACTTAGAACTAGTTAAACCTAACTAACCTAAGGACATCACAAACATCCATGCCCGAGTCAGGATTCGAACCTGCGACCGTAGCGGTCTTGCGGTTCCAGACTGCAGCGCCTTTAACCGCACGGCCACTTCGGCCGGCGGTAGCCATCTTCCCCAAAATAATTTACCTGACTTGGCAGATAGCGAAATGTTGGTAAAACATGGGTCGTTAATCGAAGACACTGATAAAAGGATTCAGTGATTGGGTGAAAACTCCTTAAAGAAACACAGGACAGGCAGATAGAAATTATGAATGCCCAAGAACAGAAAATTGAAAAAAACACCAGATAAACCGCTGTCTGGTAGCATAGCCGATGGATGTTTCTGGAATGACCTTGATGTGCGTGGGGACTTGTTATAGGAAAACCAAGAACTAGACGTAGAAAGTTGTAGAGAAATAATAGTACCCGCTGACGTGCATGGCCTACAAATCTACGTTTTAATAGATACCAGGATAGACTAAGTGCTGCCTCTGGAAAAATTTTCGATTTGTTAAAAGAAAGATCAGGAGTAATGCTAATATCCTTAAAGAGAGTTAATCATTGCTGCACAAGAAAGACTGGCAACCTAAAACCCATCAAATATTTCTCTGTTTCGAAATTCAAGAGGAACAATTGGAAAATTAATTTAGCGTCACGACAGATTTCAGCACTGGGAGAATATTTGACTTATATTGGTTATTGAAATAACACACGGGAATTGATTGAAATGATAAAACAGTGATGTGTATTTCAAAAGATAAGACCGAATTTGGATGAGGTTTAATGAACCAGGGGATAATGTGATTAGTCAATACCAACCTATTCACATTGTTACTTGGCCTGACGAGATTGGTTTAGGCAGGAATGTGGAACACTATAGTAAGCAAAATCTAAATGTTGACAATAGAGCTAGAGAATATTATGGATGGTGTACCAAATGCTACACTTGAACCCAAACATGTTTAGTACAACGTAATTATGAGAACATTTAACAGTAAACCTGTAAACCTATATTTACTATCAATGACGCCAAGTACCTCACAAACATGAAACCATTAGCGGCCAGGCAGTGAGGGTTACCTACGTTTCACAAAGAAGATGTTCCAATAAGACCTGTAGTGTCTTCAGCTTCAGTAATTTGTCATAAAATATCAAAAGAGTTAGATTCACTAATAAAAGAAAAAACTCATTTTTAATCAAAATTAGGAATATCCAATTCACTTGCATTAGTGAAAAAATAAAAGATGTACCTATTCCACCTAGTGCAAAACTAGTCTCATCTGAAATTAAGCAGCCTGTTTTAAAACATTTCTGTGGCATAGGCAATGGAAATTTTAACAGAATGGCTACACAAAACTAGAACAAATTCAGTGGAGACAGAATATATCAGGATGGCAACTGAATCATGCTTAAAGCAGAATCATTTCCAATTCCAACAGTCTCTGTACAGTCAGTCAAACGAGCTAGCAAAGGGCTTCTCACTGAGTCACCTATTAGCTGAAGTATTTATGGATAACTATGAGCAAACCTTTTCAGATAAAGAACGTCTAAACTCTAAAATACGATATAGGCTAGGTATGTGCACGGGCAGCAAAGCAAAACTTTTTCAACATTTGAATTCACACCATAGTAAAATCAAGTTTACAGGGGAGTTGGCAGGAGACTCTATCAGCTTCTTATACCTTACATTGACATCTGGAACCAAAAGTATTTATTTAAGATACACAAGAAGGTAACCTCAACAGACCCAGCAATGCCAGCCAGTTTCCAGCACCCCATAACACATAAACGTGCAGACTTCCACTCCATGGTGCACTGAGTACGATCTGTATCCCAAACCAAACCAGATTTTAAAAATGAATTAAAAATAATTAAAGCAATAGTGTACCATGAAGGTTATGGTCCTACATTGATTAACAATGTACTCATCAAAACGAAGAGACAGAGGATAACAGCTCTTCTTTATACACCTCAGGCAGCTCAAAACAACATTGATAGCAAATGGGCGCTGGTGAAATATGTGGTTAGTCACAGGTTTTTTCCGGAAAACTAAAGTCTAGAAAATATAGTCCAGATTTTCACAATAGGAGCACTGTTGCCCACCTTTGGTTCAACATCAGAGATAAGGTTCCATATTTAGAACAGAGTGGAATATTTAGAATTTCCTGCAATCTGTGTGGCTAGTTATGTGTAGGCCAATCAAGTAGGGCTGAAACTACTGGACTGACTGATCTTGAAAGGAGATGGAGACTGAGAAAGAAAATGACTAAACACAGTTATTAAAGTAACAGCCCGTTATTATTCCTCTCATTATCAGCTAATGAGCCTGTTATAACTTATATAATTGAGTAGGCTTCCGCGGCCAGTCGACATAAAAGTTTTCTGGGTTTGGTACTGCGTCATAATGTAAAAACTACTACTGCTATAGAAAAGCCACGTTTCGGCCACGATTGCAGCGGCCTTCTTCTGGGTCTAATGGTGCGTTCAAGCTATGCAGTATCCTTTATATTTTGTTGTTAGTGTTCACTGCGCATGCCATTACGTCATAATTTTAAAAAGGTAGTCGGTTTATTGGTCGACACGGAACACTACGCCTCGACTGGATACGTCTCGAACAGTGGTGAACCACTCTTCTCATCCCATCAACAACGCAGCTACAGAAGCACTAGCTAAAGGACTAAACTTTGCCGTCACACCTGAGCGAATTCCCACGGAAGAAATTATTGAATCGGTGGAAACAGCACTCCGGATCACATCTGCGATAGAAGCTGAGAAAATTAGACAGGAATCCGTTCCAGTTCTACTACGTGCCAAGCCACAGAAACACAACCTTAACAGAGAGGAAAGAGCAGCTGTCAGGGAACTGAAGAACAACGATGAAATTGTGATATTAACAGCAGAAAAAGGCGATGCTACTGTCATCTTAGACACCATGCAGTATGAGGACAAGATGAAAGAATTATTAAATGATCCGATGTATAAAGAACTAAGGGCGGACCCTACGGCGAAGATAATTCGAAAGACGCAGGCCGCGATTAAGGACTCGAGAATTGACGCTGACACAGCCAAGGGTCTTATTCCCAGAGTACCAGTCTCTCCTAGAATTTACGGTGTTCTGAAGATACATAAGGAAAGTTGCCCCTTGAGGCCAATAGTGAATGGGATCAATCCGCCTACTTACAATTTGGCAAAGTGCCTAGCCTGCAAACTAAGACGTCTAGTTGGCAAGACGGACTCCTATGCGAAGAACTCGACACACTTTATAGAACGCCTAAAGGGAGAAACAATTTTACCCACGGACATCATGGTCAGCTTTGACGTGAAATCGCTATTTATGAACGTGCCAGTAGATGAAACTATCCACATCCTTCAGGAGCATGTCCCGCCAGACATATGCGACCTGGTGGAGTTGTGCTTGACTTCAACGTACTTCAAATGGCAAGGAAAATACAACGAGCAGACAGACGGCGTAGCAATGGGGCCTCCCCTATCTCCGCTGGCAGCCGACATATTCATGGAAGCCTTTGAAGCAACGGCCCTCAGTTCAGCTCCTTTACGACCACGTTGCTGGTTTAGATACGTGGACGACACGTTCGCTATATGGCCTCATGGCGAAACGGAGCTACACAAGTTCCACGAATATCTGAACAGTATGCACGGGAAGATACAGTTCACGCTGTAAGTAGAAAAGAATGGTACTATCCCTTTTCTAGACGTCGAAGTGTACAGGAGAACGGAGGGCACACTGGGGCACAGAGTATATCGTAAGCCTACACATACTGACAGGTATCTGCAGGCCCAATCCTACCACCACCCAGCGCAGAAGAACTCTGTCATCCACTCTTTGGCAATCCCTGCTCAGCGCCTAAGTCATGCTCAAAACATCACACCTGAGCTCAAAAGGTTCGCACAACGTTTTTAGCCAATGGCTACAGCCATAAGTTGATAAACACAGCCTTGTCGACCAACACAAGCAAGAAAGATAAGCAGGAAATAGACAAACTGCAGCCAACAGTACACTTACCGTATGTGAAAAACGTCACTGACCGAATAGGCAAACACCTTCGCCGCGTTGGAGTGCAGCCTGTCTTCTATAGTGGTCGTAGGATCCAGGACGTGCTAGGCTCCACCAAGGACAAAGCGGATGCATTACACACTGCAGGCGTTTACAAGGTGGAATGCGAATGTGGAGAGGCATACATCGGCGAGACTGGTAGGTCAACAGCAACGCGCATTCGGAAGCACGAGCGTTACATTCGTCTAGGGCAACACAACAAATCCTCAGTGGCAGAACATCACCATGACTGCGGAAAAGAAATAAAATACAGCGAAGCATGTGTGTTGGCCAAGCAGCCAATTATGACGAAACGCAAAATCAGAGAGGCCATCGAAATACTCAAACACCCTAACAACATGAACAGAGAGGATGGACTCAGGCTTGCCCCATCTTGGCTGCCAGCAATCAGAGCCCAACAGACCGCACTGTCAACACGAGGCACGAGCACTACCGGCGAATAACTGCCGCCGCGCGGCCGACGTCCAGCAGTTGGTAAACAGAAGCCAACTTCTCATTCGACGGTGGCCACCAATCATGGCACATAACACAAGAGCCAATAGACAACAGAGGTCACGTTCTCCCTCCACCGCAATAACCTATTAAAATAAAGTTCCCTCTCCTTCTTCCTTAAGTGACCAATAAACCGACTACCTTTTTAAAATTATGACGTAATGGCATGCGCAGTGAACACTAACAACAAAATATAAAGGACACTGCATAGCTAGAACGCACCATTAGACGCAGAAGCAGGCCGCTGCAATCGTGGCCGAAACGTTGGCTTTTCTATAGCAGCAGTAGTTTTTACATTATGACGCGGTACCAAACCCAGAAAACTTTTATGTCGACTTGTTATAACTGTTCCGCCCCCACATTCCACAGACATCTTCCTTCACCCCCCTTTCACCAGCCTCACAGTACATTTACTCAGTAATGAAATTTGTCCGCAGTAACATGGACCAGTTCAAAAACAACAGTGATATTCATGATTATAATACCAGGAAAAAGAATGACTTACACTATCCCTAGTTTAACTCATCTTTCACACAGAAATGGGTAAAACATGCTGCTGTAAGGCTTTTCGATACATTATCAGATTAAATTAGAAGTTTAACAGACGGCTATAATAGATTAAAAATGACCTGAAATCATATCTAGAATGAGATTTTCACTCTGCAGCGGAGTGTGCGCTGATATGAATCTTCCTGGCAGATTAAAACTGTGTGCCGGACCGAGACTCGAACTCGGGACCTTTGCCTTTCGCGGGCAAATGCACTACCAACTGAGCTATCCAACACGAATCACGCACAGTCCTCGCAGCTTTACTTCTGCCAGTACCTCGTCTCCTACCTTCCAAACTTTACAGAAGCTCTCCTACGAACCTTGCAGAACTAGCACTACTGAAAGAAAGGATATTGCGGGGACATGGCTTAGCCACAGCCTGGGAGATGTATCCAGAATGAGATTTTCATTCTGCAGAGGAGTGTGCGCTGATATGAAAGTTCCTGGCAGATTAAAACTGTGTGCCGGACTGAGACTCGAACACGGGACCTTTGCCTTTCGCGGCCAAATGCTCTACTAACTGAGCTATCCAAGCACGACTCACACCCCGTCCTCACAGCTTTACTTCTGCCAGTGCCATTAAAATTTTGATCTTTTTTCTTTTTTTGAAAAAACTTGATTCATGTGATACACCTCTGCATTTCTTATGCTCTTGACACGTCCCACATCGTAATGGTTACCGTGAAATTGATCAACGGAACACGTAAATTACTAGCTATCTAACTTTATTCAGCCTGTTGATCACATTCGACAGTTTGTCAATAAGACATAGTAGTCTGTGCCATTACTCATTTATAGAACATTTGTGTTTTCTACACTCACATAGTTTTAATATTTTAATACATAGTAATGTAATGTTAATTTGTTCAGTGTCTGTTTCGGTATTACATCAAGCATTGTTCTATATCGATATAGTCATAAAACGTTGTACAGCATTCTTTGTAGAGCTATGAATTCTCGCTGAAATGGTGTGAACTTCTGTTCAATATTAAGTTATCTGACAATTGCCTAAGGAGCCACAGGCAGGTTCATAACGCAGTGATAAATATTATTGTCGAACATTAATACGTTGTATTGAAGTTATTAATGTGTCTATGTTCCTCCAAGAACCGACGGAATATTCCATGAAATTGAAAACATTTACTTTGTGCATATTGGTAAACCAAAAGCGATTTTGTCCTATAATGGGGAATAGTTTACTTCCAAATTATTAAATGAACCTAAGGTAAGCAATGTAGTTGAAGTTATACTCACTTCAGCCTATTGCTCAGCCGGAAATCCAGCGGAACGGTACATGCATGAGTTGGGGCGAATTTGTTGAACGTATTGTCACCACAACATCAGGACGTGGGGCATATATATAAACGATTTTTAAAAGATTATAAATCTTTTGACGCACAGATGTAAGAGGATTCACTCCAGTTGAAAACCTATTAGACCATAAGTCTAAGAGTTTGATGGACGAGGTTGTAAGTCGCCTGTTTATATGTTGGCAGCACTATACACTGTATTAATACAGCTGACAGCGCTCTGCGCCCTCGGCAAGAGATTCTGTGGTAGAGAGACTAGCGTTTACCTAGCGGACAGGGGTTTGTTAAATTTCTTACTGGACACTCAATGTTGGTAGGACTTGCATTGCAAAATGAGGATGGATGTAGTTGGTAATGTTTGGGTAGTGGAATTGTTGACAACTATATAATTTTGGGAAGTGGATGTCACATGAATAAGGTAAAACTATCTAAATACATTGTCCGCTCTTTAACAAAATCTTTCTTTTACTAGTCATAACTTCTAGTAGTTAGAGTTTACAGTAATTAGAATCTTTTTATTTAGCTGACTGTAATTGCTGCTTGCTGTAATTGCTGTAGTTGGTGTTATGAAAATTTTCTGTGAGGTAAGTAACTTATGAAAAAGTATGGGTTACTGTTAGAATATCTTGCAATTCAGGTCCATTGTTTGTGTTAATTATTTGAAGCCATGTGGTCACTATGTAGCAGTCAGATGGCGTTGGGCTTGCATATTGTGGGTAATAAACGAATAGGGTAAGTCTGAGTTTTCTTTTTCAAGGAAAACTCTGCAGGTCAGAGTTTAAATGATAAAAATAAATAAAGACTTAATAGTTTCACCAAGTAAACAGTAGTTTCACTCACTCAGTAGTTTCACCTGTCGACCCTTAGCCGAGGATACTTCACTGGAATCTTCTCATTTTCTTGTAGTTTGAAGAATTAGAGCATGATTAAAAATTAGTTGTTCTTTACTGTTAGCGCATAATTGTATGTATGTAATTTCCTTTGTAGTTGTAGTTTCTTATTGTTGTACTGTATTGTCATGGGCATGGTGTGTGTGGCATACATGTGGGTCTGCACAAAGTATCTCGCAGTCGCTTTTGCAATTAATTAGATATTGATTATTTACAGTGCTATTTTAATGTTTCTTATTATCTTTGCTTTTCAAATTGAATTTTTATGTGTCAGTGTGTAAAATAGTGTGATAATCATGCCGAGTAACAAGATTAAAACTAGGCTGCAAAGCAAACTGAGAAATGACAGTGATGATCAGCGTAGCTTGTTAGCACCACCTAGTAACTAAGTGACAGATTTTCAAGACAATAATTTGGTAATAGTGCATAGGGCCATGTACCAGACAGTAAATAACGGGGAAGAAATTCAGGGTATCAGTGAACAAGGAATTCTTGTCGATCGATTGGTCGGTAACAGTGCGCCTCACAAATGCGAAATCACAGAACAAAATCTTGCAAATGCCCTACATTCAGGTTTTGCGTTACTTTTCTCAATTAAGTCAAAACACAATCTATGCTTTTCAAAATACGAATACTGCCGGTGCAAAACCGCTGACGAAACACAAAAAGGAACATGTTTCAGTCACTAATGCGTTGTTACTGCCATTAATTAAAAATTTGATTAAACAGAGGAACAAATACAGCAACAAATGGAACAAAACCAGAAACAAACACAACAACAAATGAAACAAAATCAGAAACAAACACAGCAACAACTTTAAAAGTTAGACGTGATTAAACAAACACTTGAACAAAGACGTAAAGATTTAACCACTGACATACACCAAATCGAATGGAAATATTAAAACAAATATGAAGATGTAAAAACGCAAATTTGGGAGCATCTTCAGCCAATTTTTCCACTACATGAAAACACATTACAGAATCATGAAGCAGCAATAAAAGAACAGCAGATCATTGTACACGAAAATCGTTACACCTTGCAGGCTAAAACTGAATCTGTTCCATCTACCGATACGGCCGCGCAACTTGTAAAAAACCAGGAAAACTTAAGGGACACAGTAGATATGATTGCGACACAAATGGACACTAAAACTTGGCTCAGAAAAACACACGGAGGAAATCAGCACATTATCGGAAAAAGTAGCCGAACTTACGGGTCAGTTAACAAATTTATCTACGAAGGTAGATAATGATTTGAATGATACAAGACCGTTAACCTTTACTGACACAGAGGAATACGACAAAATTAGGAAAGTTTTCCACAGAGTCAGAAACAAATCAATAGGCAACACAGAAGAGAAATGTGGGAAGTACAAGAACAGTTGGCACAGGTGATAAAAGAACTACGTGTTTCAGAGGATACTAGTGTTCTGAATCGGAAAGACGGATTTAGATATACAGAAAAGTCACAATACATGGTATTTCGGAGATTTTGAAACGAGTCGACAGAGTGCACTGAGCCTTGAGATGGAACTGCAGACACGACGTAAGAATAAACGATTTGCGAGTCGGCAACACGATGGCTTTCACTATAAGCTCTTCATCACAAAGCGTAAATTTAAAATAATCAAGAATTCTCTTAATGACGAACATCACCAAGTTAGGCTTCATCAATTTTCTCATTGTTTCCCTCCTAACTGGTCATTAGAGCAGAGATTAAAATTTATGTGTGGCTGTTTAGAAAATGAACAAGTTGTAAGAATAAGATCGGTTATTCGCGACTGTCGCACTGAAAGAGATTTTTATCATGCCTTTCTTTTTGCATATTGGCTTCAGGCTACTCAAGATCGAGTAAAATGCAGTATTATAATGATGACGCATTTCGAACAGTTTGAATTTTCCAGCCCTGTAAAATATTTTGACGATATGATACACAAGAATCAGTATTTGCCAAACCCGTACAGCCCCTCGGAACTTATTCGCATTCGCTTAATTAAATTACCTCATCACTTAAGACATATTAGTTTGGTTGGCCATTGTAAATATGATATCGAAGCTTTTCAGGGATTTTTGCAAGAACTGGAAATCGACACGGACAATGGCATGATGCGAAAACAGGAAAACAACAGCAATTACAGGTCACATCCTTCACAATTTCGTGATGATAGAAATAACAACTACACACGACACGTCTACTGTTTTAACGCAATTCGTGACCAAAACAGACACCATCTGTGTGACAGCCATTGGCAGAATAACAGTAATTACAGAGAAAGATCACATTTATGTGGTAATGACAATGACAGAAATAACAGTAGAAACAGACAATATGGAGTACAGAATAATTATTATCAAGGGAGACAAATTACTTCAGACGCAACAGTTCACCTCGTAGTTACGATTCTGGCAGAAATTCTCCACCACTTAATCGACAAGAAAGAAATTACAGAAATTGCCAACAAGACGACAGACCTGAAATTAATCACAACTGGCGTGATTCAAATAGGACAGTGCCCTCTCGACAAGCTGAAATTATAGAAATTAAACCTCCAAATCCCAGTAACGACACGCGACAAAAAAAAAAAAAAAAAACGTAATAGACAATGACTCGCACCGCAGGCAACCACAAAACGTACTTATGAAGCTGACGATGTAACTTCCATGACTATCAATTATGTGAAACTGGAAGACATTAGGAACATTTTACTCTAGAAATATGAGATGAAATGGAACAATACTGCATATCCTGTAATCCACATCACAACAAATGACATAAAATTTACGGCAGTACTTGAGTCCTGCAGTCCTATTTCGATAATTAGTCAAAAGCTTTCAGTAAATGCAACAAATCGAAAGATTTCCCCACACTTCCTTTACTTAAGATTAATTTACAAGGAGAATTTTTTGGAAAAAGTGTAGATGTACGCCAACAAACCAACTTAGAATTATTTTGTCAAAGCCACAGATCATTTATGAATTTTCTTATTGTTCCTTTATTGCCGACGGAGATTATATTTGGTAGAGATTTTTTGAATGAGTATGAAGCTATTTTATACTTGCACGCCGCTTAAATAAGTTTAGACGAAGAAGGTAAGTCAATAGTTTTGAAAATTAAAGATTGACTTTCAAACTACGATGAAGGAATCAATCAGCTTTACCTTTTGTCAGCTAACAGTGTGGAACTTTCGACGGAATTTGACACTAATAATAACAACTTTGAAAGTACTGACCGGTGTGATATTGATAACATATTACGTACTAACGTTTTAATTGAGAAAAAATTCAAAAATTGAGAACTGTAATGACACTGACAGGCAGGACCTTTTTGACATCCTACAAGCACATTCCACAGTTTTTACTCAGAAAACAGAAATAATTAAAGGATTTCAATACAAATTTCGTGTTCGAGAGTATACTAAATTTTGCGGCAGACCACACGTAATTCTAGCACATTTTAGGGACGATGTTAGAACGGGATTACAATCTATGCTTGACGACGGAATTATTCAACCAGAAGTGAGCTCATACAATAATACATTACACGTTGCTGAGAAGAAAAAAGGATCGATCAGGCTTTTCTTAGGTTCGACACAAATAAATTCCATAATGATTAGCGCGCCAATCTTAGCTCACCCAGATCTGTCACCGGGTTTATGTCTTTACACGGATTCTTCTAAAGTTGGTCTTGATGCCCATTTATTTCAAGAAGCTATAGAAAATGACATTACTGTTCAGAAAACCATCGCTTTCGCTAGCCGCGTCCTAACAAGATCTGAGAAAAACTATTCCCTCACTATCGTTTGGGAATTTGACAAATTTCGTTTCTTTCTTTCTGGCAAACAAGTAAAAGCTTATAGTGATCATCAAACTTTACAATTTCTTACGTCGTCAGAATTAAATCATGACACGTTGATACGTTGGGCATTATTTCTGCAAGAATTCCGCTTCTCAGTAATCTACATTCCTGGCGCGGAAAACATTGTTGCGGACACAGTGTCATGTGATACGGCTGGCCTTTGAGAAAATAAACACAGAAGTTAACCCTGAGAAAAATTACAGTATTCCTTACATTCAAAAAGTAGCTTTTAAAAACTTTCTTCACTGCATCTTTAAAGGACACTGCTCATGAGCAAGAAAAGGACCCGATTTGGAAAGATTTGAAAAGTAAGTGACATGCAAAGACACACACGCAGATTCGGCATTATTATCTGGTTAGAAACATACTCTTTAAACGTTGGACTGTTGATGACAAGCTACGGGAACATTGTATTCTTTCCGATTTTATAAACTTTGTCAAAAAGCTAAACCGTCTACCATCTAACATCATGCTCCATTGTTTCCTATTATTCCTACTGGATTAAATAATTATCCGCTGTTGATCTTCTGGGCCCCCGTATTAAAACACTGAATGAAATTTCTTACATTCTCGTCGTTGTTGAACTTACTTCAAAATTTGTTTCTTTGACACCGTTACGCAAAGCCACTGGACGTTTTTTATCTAACGCCATTGTTAAAAATTTCTTATGTGAAGTTAGGCACGTTGACAAGTTCATTACAGGTAACGGTCCACAATTCAGATCTCCTATTTGATCACACTTGCTTCAGAGTCGTAAAATCAAACCTGCTTTTATTTCATTGTACTCCCTACATCGTAACCTGTCTGAAGCATTATTAAAAAAATTAGTAAGTTTTGCAGACTTTATTGTCACAGGTAACATCAGTATTGGGACAGATACCTACACTTATTTCAAAACGTACTGAATGAAATGCCTCATGACTCCACTGCTTTACCACCTATTCTTGTACCGAAGAATGGGGAACCACCGAACAGAATCACAGAGCTTGTACCTTTTCCGAGTACACGTAAACTTCGCCATAAAGACACAATTGATTAGGCAATTAAAAATATAACTTCTGCTGCAGACAAATGGAGAAAACTACACGGTAATACAAATGCAACGAAACTAAACATTGCTCAAAAAGTTCTCAGTAAAGCCCATACGTTGTCGTATAAGAAGAAACACGTGAGCACAAATTCCTTCTGATTTACAATGGACCTTACAGGGTCCGACGTATACCTCATAAAATTACGTTGATATTGAAACTCTGCATACCAAGAAAAGTAAAGCATTACACCAAATTTCTCATGTAAAATCGTTTACTGAGAAATAATTTGCTTTCTGACTTAGCCTTGGCTATAAAATTTTTCACTTGAAGTTCTATTACGCTTTTTCGCATTTAGCATGCAGCGACGTTTTGAAGTTAACTATCTCGTCAAGAGCCTAAGGAACATAAAGAGAGTAGTTTATGAGTTCACTTTTATAGACGACACAGTCTTGTTGTGTGTACATTTTCGCTTGTTAGTTGCACGATTACGTCACGACTACAAGGCTCACATTCTTGGAACATATACTGCTAATGATGCTTTACTGCAACGTTTTGGTTTACTGAAAAAAATTATATTTAAAGCACTTTCTGAGAGGTCACAGATACACGAATATATTACGACACTACTTATGAGTGAAACAATTTATTGCTTTCACGACCTATCTGCTTTATGTCTGCGCAATCTCACATCAATACGTTACAGTACAGTACTGTAATGGCAATGCACGTAATAACTACGACATTTAATCGCATAGCACTTTAATTTTGTGTATGACATTGATTTTTGGAGAACATTGCTGCTCAACAACGATAACTGCAACACTTGGCACATTTTTACCTTTGAGCAATGACAGAAATTTTAGTACTGCAAGAGGTTTAGTTTATCGCTATATGACACGCATTTGAGTCATTACTTTTTGTACTTGAAACATTAGTACAAATGTTTTTGAACTACAATGACAGAGAAGGTTTTCGGTGATACATTTCATTCTGCAGTTTTATTCAATAAGATCTGAGGTATGATTACATTATCCCTCATGGGGGATGCGCCTACTTTGTGTACCATGCGTGTGGGAAACGCAAGGAGCACTAGATAATGTGGTATTTGCTCAAACAGTTTTAAACATCGGCACCATATTTCTTTAACACAGAATTACACAGCTATCCGGTCATTTAACAGAGATAAACAAACATTTTTCACAACCTCTCTGACATACATCTAGGTAGAAACACAGTTGGATTACTTCACATTTATGAAATTGTACTCTGTCAGCATTTTTTGAACTGTTCACATACACTTTAGGAACCACTGTGATACTGTGAGAGCTGTGAGTGATGTACATTGTATGTGACCTTGACGTAATGTTCTGCTGTGCTGCGCTGCACGATAGCTTCCTTGGCATATACATATTTTTGTGTTAATTGTCAACTTTACTGGTGCCGCTTCGGCCGCTTTTAAGCTCGCCGCACACCCGCAAGCGCTCGGCTAGTTGCAGAAAAGAGAGGCCGTCGACCTCTCTGTTGACATTTCTTTGCAGGACACGTCACAAACATGACATACTGTTTTACTGTAAACACATGATTACACTTTGCAGTTTGTACTTTGTGCTACTTACTGAAATGCTTATGAAATGATGAGAAATATTCTTTTGTTTACGTACCTGTTTATGACAAGTATTCCTCTATGAGAGATGAGAGAATTACTACTGACCTATGGACTGCCACATGGCTGTTGAATTATGTGTTAATGTTTTGCTTTGTACCTAACTGCTCATTTTATTTGATATCTGATTTCAAGCAGCGCTGCAGCATTAGTTTTACAAAATAAAGTTCAACACAATGTGAACACTTTCTGTCAACAGATTCATTAAATAGTGATTTTAGATCCACATGATTAAAAAAGAGCTCTTGGAAAGGAAAGAACAATAAGCAAGAGAAGGGACTGGTAACAGGAACTGCATACATAATTTTCTTTTCAAGGAGTTGGTAATTCTTTTGGTAGAATAAAATGTTGTGGTGCACCACTTTAGTGTTAAGATGTAGCATAAATTCATTGCATTTCACATGGGAGATAGTATAGATCTTGTTCCTTGTGCTGGCACTTGCGTAGTTTTGATGGTCACAGATGGGCACATGCTACTGTAAGCTTACACATATATTTCCAGTATGTGCTTAGCTGCCTTTAAAGTAATTTTTTTCTGCTTATGCTTTCTCATGTTAAGGTATAAGTTATTGCATTTGCTGTTGCTAGTTGTCAGACAATGTCCTGCTGAATTTTGCTTTGTATTACGGTGCTATGCCAGTTTTACCACTGATTTATTTTTCTTCTTTGCTGCATATCGCCTTATACTAGTTGCAATGTTGCATTTGCTTCACTAATTCAGATACGCTGCTGCCTTCTTTGCCAATTTGCATTTTTGTCGTTGATTGTGTTAATTTTTTTGTGCTGCTGCATTGCCTGGTTTTCTAGTTTATGTATCTGAGCTCAGTAGATTTAAATTATCTTAAGAGGTGGTATGCTATATAAGAAAATGCTTTGTGATGAGTTGGGAAGAAATGCACTGAGAAGCTATAAGGAAAAGGTATATTAGAAAAGAAAATTAAACAGAGGTATGAAGTGCTCACCATAAGTACTGCAGTATCGAATGTTACACTTACACTTTGACACATTTGAAAACATATCCTGTCCCTTTCTTTGTGTTGTTCTGCAATGTGTATGTGTTCCCTTATGTTTCTGTGTTCTTCTTATCTCTTTGTGTTTGGTAGCCTCTTTTTCCCTTTCTTATCTTAAGCTGCATTCAGTATGATGAGGAATACTGTTATCCTCAAATCTAATATCTGTTTTCATACCATGTTCTTTACATTAGGAAGATGTTTAGACATTATCTATTCTGTTATGCTTGTATGATATTCTCATTTTCCATTTATTTACTTATTTCGTAATTGCTGCAATACTCATGTATATGCTTACTTTTATTCTTTCTGTAAAGCCTGAATTACTATAAATGATATTTGTATTATCATATTCTTTGCTATAATGATATTTTCCTTACATTTGTAATTGTACTCGTATGCTGTTAAATTGTAATTGTATAGTCACCAGGTCTTCAAGTTACGTAAATAGTGGGGATTCGTTTTATTGCCCACATTTGTCTGTTGGTCGTACTATATGTATCAAATCACAGAGATTATATTACTTTGTTAATGCTTGCACATGTGTTTGTAATTCAGCAAGGAACTGGTTAAAAGCATTGCTGATTGTAAGGACATTGCAAAAAAAAACTATTACTGAGTGTGCAAGTGGTCGCTCAGGGGCCTGTAATATACATCAATTCTGAGTACACAATGGTGGTTCATGGACTTGCTATATTATCCTCAACACTCTTTTTTGTGATTGTGCACCCACACAGTCGCAACAGATGGCTGCTGGCCATCTCGAGAAGGACTACAGTGAATCTGCACCTTTGGTGGCCCACTACTATCATAATCTCTACAAGGACTACTGTGGATCTTATCCGTGGTGACCCATCAATTCTACCAATATCCTTCAAGACTTGGACTAACACTGTTGTGGGTCTGCTCTGTGTCATCCACTACCAATCTTATGACAACAACTAAAATCTTCATGTCAAAAGTCAGCACTGTGTTTCCATAGGGAGGACAACACTACTTCTACAAGACTGCATGGTTGTCCACTACTTACTTGTGCATTTTCATATACTGCTCAGACTCTGTGCTTAAAACTGGCGTAGACTTATCTTCAGATGAATTACTAGGACAGTCTTCAGGGATAGCGAGAAGAATTTCTACTTTACTTATCAACAGTATATTACTTAACCTTTGCGTGCATGTGATCTATTTGATATTGTTAGTATACAAAATTATAGCAACTTAGCCATGACCACTGCCCAAAACACTTCGTAAAATTTTTTAAGGGGAACAGGGTGCCTATGTAAGTAGCCTTTTTGTATGTCGGCAGCACTATAGACTGCATTAATATCGCTTCAGCAAGAGCTTCAGTGGCTGCGCAGAATAGCGTTTAACGAGTGGACAGAGAAGGGTTTGGACATGATTGTCTCTATGGAGACTAAGTATTGGTAGGACATGTATTGTAAAATAAGGATGGATGTAGTTAGTAATGTTTGGGTAGTGGAGTAATTGACAACTATATAATTTTTGGAAGTGGATGTCATATGAATAAGGTAAAATCTTCTAAATACATTGTTTCCTTTTCAACAAAATCTTTCTTTTGCTAATCATATACCTCCTAGTAGTTAGTCTATAGTAGTTAGAATCTTTTTAATTAGCTGGCTGTAGTTGGTGCTTGCTGTAATTGCTGTAGTTGGTGTTACGAAGATTTTCTGTGTGGTAAGTGATACGAAAAAGTATGGGTTATTGTTAGGATTTCTTGCAGTTCAGGGCTATTCTTTTGTGTTCTTTATTTGAAGCCATGTTCTCGCTGTAAAGCACTCAGGTAGCGTTGGGCTTGTATAATGTGGGTAATACATGAACGAGTTAAGTGTGAGCTACCTTTGTTATGGAAGACTCTGTAGGACAGTGTTTAAATGATAAAAATAAGTAAAGAGCCAATAGTTTCAGCTAGCAAAGAGACCAGTAGTTTCACCCATTCAATAATTTCAAGGTAACTGATCTCCCTCTGCGACTTAGTACTGACATTGTCGTGAAAAAATAACATTTACGAGAGGTACTGAAAAAGGAAGCCGTGGCACGTATATGGGTTCATGATGCGAATGCGTGATTTGCTAACTTTACAGCTGGTGACCACGTTCTTGTTAATGCGAACGAGAAATCGAGCGAGGCTGATAATGAGATTTCAAAATTGAAATTCGTTTATAATGGACCATTTAAGATTGTAAGTATACCTCACAGTTAAGCTTACTGCTGAAGTATTCCTTACTCTGGCAAGCTGTACGGAATATGTAGCATCGTTGAATTGAAATTGTATCAATCAAGTACTGATTATACTGAAAAGGAATTTCCAGTAAAAAAGTTAATTACTATTATAATTTTCAAAATTTATTCTAATTTTGCTTCTTGGACCAGACAGTCATCAAAGTATTTACAAAAAGTGTAATGAGAAAATTAGCATACAGACTAAATGTTCTGAAAGCAAGTGATATTAAGGAAAAACTCAAGAAATGACTAACTCTTAGAACGCTGCAGCGTCCTTTGTAAGCACGCTTGTGGATCGCGACGTTTCCGTCTTCAGCACAACCAGTGTACAGTTTTGATGTAAACATTCAAGTTTTATGTTGCTTGCTTGAAACACACGAATTCTCATAATGAGAATTGTAATCTGTTAATGATTATGATGTATACGAAGAACTATGTAAAGTAATCTTAGTAGCTACTGATTTCTTATTTTGTTCCTTATCCTATTACTTATTCTTTTGTGTACCTTTAACTATGTTACTTACATTCTCTAGTACAGTACCGAAAAGAAATTTTCGTAACACATGAGCCATTTCAAACGTAATAATATTTTGAAAGATGTACTTTTGCTATATGAAATATGTTAAGGAACACTATGATGTTTTGTATCATATTGACATAATGTTGTCATGCTAATTAAGTGATTCCAGATAAATATTATAAGTAATGAGAGGATTAATGAGTGATTAACAACATTTTTGTAGACAAAACTGAATGTCTTTACGCAGCTGCACGTCTGTTTGTATTTCTTCAGAAATTCACTGACAGTGTTTCCCATAAGGAAACAGCTCGTGGAATGTAGGGCACATGTAACACTGAAAATGGAAATAAAATACCTTCAGCACCATCCAAAATACTTCACCGCTTAATATCTGTCGATAGCTTGTAATGTACTGATGTTTCTGAACATTATGCTTTATTACAGAAACTGATTTAATATGAAATAGATGTAATAAAGTTTTTATTTGTGAACGTATATAACAGATTGTAATTATTATGGTGTAAATATTTTAAATTGCTGGGTAGTCACCTAGGGAACTTAGATTAAATGTATAGATAGCACCGACAAAATGGTAATAGCTGAGCCACTGTTTATTTCTGCATATGGAGAGTCTCCGTCACGCTGCTAGCAGAAAGAAGACATAGCAGACTGGGTCTTCAAAGAGTGCAAGTGTTTGTTGGGCGCTCCCGCAGTCACGTGGTGCAGTTATGACGATGCCAATGTAGGCGCACCTACTTCATTAACAAGCGAGTACTGAGAGCATTGTCAGAGTGGACAGGTGGAGGAAGCTCCAATTCTAACTTTTGCCTGTCCCATAGTCATCCGTGGTTCTGAAGACGACTTGTGGTTCTCAGACAGCAGAACAGCAGGAGCAGCAGCAGCTCAGCTTTGTATTTAGATACATTCTTCGTCGTCCACAGAGTAACAAGACTGTTAGTATAACTTATTTTGTACAGCCATTACACGGTGGCAATAACTAACTTGTTTGAATAATAATCAGTAATATTTAAAAGTTGTAGGGCATCTCTGTTGTCATTGTCCTCAGACATTATTACCAACCAGGCTCCCTTTCCTGGGAAAACTGATTTACTATATACTGCCAGTTTTATTTATTTGCTAATGACCAGTTTCAGTCTAAATTTTTCTGCCTCAGTAACTGTTCATTCTTGTGCTGCATAACAGAGGCTTAAATAATTTGCAATTCTTCGAATTAACTTCACTCATTTTGAGCAATGTAAAATTTCACTGACAAAGCTAACAGCTAAGGATTCAGCACAAATTAAGAGTGTGCAATTTCACTTCTTCTGTATTTAGCTTAGCGAGTGATTTCTGATGGCCTGGTATGTATTTTATTGTAGCCTTTATCCAATTTTTGTATTACGTTACGCTGAGGTTACTGAAAGTACTTTTTTCTATAGGAGGGTTACAGTTACTGTCAGTCATTTATTTAACACGCAACTTCCTTTAACATTGCTTTCAAAATTTAGTATTTTAGATTAAGTAACTGCAAACTCAGTGCTTCCAGATTCATTTATTTTTTGCGTGAATTGTTGTGTTGCTGAAAACATAATCTTCGCTTCCCGGTGTGGCCGAGCGGTCCTAGGCCCTTCAGTCTGGAACCGCGCAACCGCTACGGTCGCAGGTTCGAATCCTGCCTCGGGCATGGATGTGTGTGATGCCCTTAGGTTAGTTAGGTTTAAGTAGTTCTAAGTTCTAGGGGACTGATGACCTCAGATATTAAGTCCCATAGTGCTCAGAGCCATTTGAACCATTTGAACGATAATCTTCTGTTGCTACACCAGTGATTATTCGCTTAATTTTCTTTGCAATAGCGTTTCTTAGGATTTTGGATTTTCGTTGCTCTAGTGGTCTGTCAACCATTTAACTGCCATTTCTTTGCTAATGATTACGTTTTGTATTAAATATTATATGGTACCCTTTCGTCCCTCATGTGGTTCGTGAGTGACGGCAACAAATTCCACCCATTCCAAAATTATTATCAGTGTTCAGATTAGGTTTAGAATAGATTCTTCCCTCAAGAGGGTCTCTTGTACAATTACCTCCGGCTAGATAGTTACGATTTGCCTTCGGTAATGATACCCTTTCTCATTGTAATATTCTATGAGACTTGAGCGATCCCTGACAATTATACAGGAGTCCAATACGCCGACTAGGAACTGGGAAGTTACATGCATATTACCAAAATCCCCCGCTAAAGCTGCAGGAGGATGTATAGCGAAATATCTGGGGAAGCTGTCCATTTTTCTCCACGACAATACCCCGAAGCCATTCAGCACAGGACACAGGCCTGCATGCTGTTTTTGATGAGCTATCAAATTTTGCTTCACACTTGACAGCCTCCTAAAATAACATCCAGTAACTTCCTTCTCTTTCCTCAGATTAAGAAATTGTTGCATGGTAGGCATGTATAGTTCGACAGTGAGGTCACTTTCCCAGTGGAACGTATTCTGAATAGCCAAAATGCTGACTTGTATAATTATTTTATTCCATAAGTCATCCATCATTAGGAAAAACTTTTCACTGAAGGGTGGGTACTTGCATGAGCTCTCCTTGGTCAGTGTCAAGTAGTAAATGATTGCCATGTCGCTCTGGCTTCACCGTTATACAGCCGCACTGTTGGCTGATGACTGTAATGGTGCTTCCTTACGGAAGCCACCGAGCAGTGCGGCTATATAACGGTGCGGGCACCGCGACACGACAGTTGCTAACCACTTGACAAGGACTGAGAAGAGATCGGTCGAAAGTTCGTGCGACGTGAAATACCGTATGCGAATGGAAACCGTGAATATTTTGTTAATTCATATCGCCGCGAGACCTTGTTTTCATACACCTGGTTTTCTTTTGATCCGTACCCACAGCACAGAATACATCATAACATGATATTTTACAGTCAATACTTGAAGCGAAGCTGCAACAGTTTAAATAGTAACGTTTCTTTTCAGCTTCTTTCGGCTAAAGCGACATTCTCAAGTAAATCTGTGGACGTTACATTTGGAGAGTCTGTTTACGTTTTTGACAGCCATATTGAGATTTTATTGTTTGGTGGATTTTATTGTGTATGAATATATATTTCTAATTCGTCCAAGATGCTCATCAGATGTCCTTTTGGTATTCTATGTAGCACTTGTAGCACATTTTCGATATGATCTGCTTTGTGGTTTTGGTTTTTGAGATGCAGGTAGAAACAATATTCATTACTGCCGCATTTTATTGTGCGTTATTCGAATGTAATGCTAAAATTTCGTCCCAACTGACTGATTTAGAATTTTGAGCAGTCTTCACACGATATTTTGCTTCAGTATTATAGTATCAACGAAATCAAGATCGGCAACTAGCAATGATTACACTGTGAACATGAAGCCTAAATGTGAATAATCTATCAATCCAACTGTGCGAAAATGTTATATACAAATAGAACTTACTCGATTACAACAGTCTAGCAACAAATAAACAGTCTACAATTAGATGTAAGTATACAGGATGGTCCATTGATAGTGACCGTGCCAAATATCTCACGAAATAAGCATCAAACGAAAAAACTACAAAGAACGAAACTCGTCTAGCTTGAAGGGCCAAACCAGATGGCGCTATGGTTGGCCAGCTAGATGGCGCTGCCATACGACAAACGGATATCAACTGCGTTTTTTAAAATAGGAACCCCCATTTTTTATAACGTATTCGAGTAGTACGTAAAGAAATGTGAATGTTTTAGTTGGATCACTTTTCTCGCTTTGTGATAGATGGCGCTGTAGTAGTCACAAACGTATGAGTATATGGTGTCACGTAACATTCCGCCAGTGCGGACGGTATTTGCCTCGTGATACATTACCAGTGTTAAAATGGACCGTTTACCAATTGCGGAAAAGGTTGATATCGTGTTGATGTATGGCTATTGTGATGAAAATGGCCAACGGGCGTGCGCTGTGTATGTTGCTCGGTATCCTGGACGACATCATCCAAGTGTCACGGCCGTTCGCCGGATAGTTACGTTATTTAAGGAAACAGGAAACGTTCAGCCACATATGAAACGTCAGCCACGTCCTGCAACAAATGATGATGCCCAAGTAGGTGTTTTAACTGCTGTCGCGGCTAATCCGCATATCAGCACCAGACAAATTGCGCGAGATCGGGAATCTCAAAAACGTCGGCGTTGAGGATGATACATCAACATCGATTGCACCCGTATCGTATTTATACGCACCAGGAATTGCATGGCGATGACTTTGAACGTCGTGTACAGTTCTGCCACTGGGAACAAGAGAAATTACGGGGCGATGACAGATTTTTTGTACGCGTTCTATTTAACGACGAAGCGTCATTCACCAACAGCGGTAACGTAAACCTGCATAATATGCACTATTGGGCAACGGAAAGTCCACGATGGCTGCGACAAGTGGAACGTCAGCGACATTGTCGAGTTAATGTATGGTGCGGCATTATGGAAGGAAGGTTAATTGCCCCCCATTTTATCGATGCCAATCTAAATGGTGCAGTGTATATTGATTTCCTACGCATTGTTGTACCGATGTTAGTACAAGAAGTTTCACTGCATGACAGAATGGCGATCTACTTCCAACATGATGGATTCCCGGCACATAGCTCGCGTTCGGTTGCAGCGGTATTGAATAGCATATTTCATAACAGGTGGATAGGTCGTCGAAGCACCATACCATGGCCCGCACATTCATCGGATCTGACGTCCCCGGATTTCTTTCTGCGGGGAAAATTGAAGGATATTTGCTATCATAATCGAGCGACAGCGCCTGACAACATGCGTCAGCGCATTGTCAATGCATGTGCGAACATTACGGAAGGCGAAATACTCGGTGTTGAGAGGAATGTCGTTACACGTATTGCCAAATGCATTGAGGTTGACGGACATCATTTTGAGTATTTATAACATTAATGTTATATTTACAGGTAATCACGCTGTAACAGCACGCGTCCTCAGAAATGATAAGTTCACAAAGGTACATGTCTCACATTGGAACAATCGAAATAAAATGTTCAAACGTACCTACGCTCTGTATTTTAATTTAAAAAACCCACCTGTTACCAACTGTTCGTCTAAAATTGTAAGCCATGTGTTTGTGACTATTACAGCGCCATCTGTCACAAAGCGAAAGAAGTGGTCCAACTAAAAGATTCATATTTCTTTACCTACTACGCGAATATGTAATAAAAATAGGTATCCCTATTTTAAAAAAACGCAGTTTACATCCGTTTGACCTATGGCAGTGACATCTAGCGGGCTTTAGCGCCATCTCGTTACCCCCTTCAAGCTAGCCAAGTTTCGTTCTTTGTAGTTTTTTCGGTTGACGCTTATTTCGTGAGATATTTGGCCCGGTCACGATCAGTGGACCACCCTGTATATGTAAACTGACTTTTATAGCTTTCATAAACGTATGTTAACCCACCAAATGTAACATCTACAGGTTTACTTGAGGTTGGCACTATAGCCGAAAAAGTTTGTAGTAAGACACAAACATTAGTAATTAAACTATGCAACTACCCCAGAATTATTCATTGTAAAATTTGGAGACCTAACATCTCCATCAAGTTTCGTTGTCGCAGTTGGATTGTTTCTGCGTGATAATTAAAACTTTCGTACATAATCGAAGCTAAAGGCAAGGCACACCGCAAATCATAAGATCGCTGAGGACCATTCTGAATATACTGTTTAGAACAACGAAATTTTAATTGCACCAAAAAATGCTGTCTGTAAAACTGTGACAGCATGTCGGATTATTTAAAATATTGTATGCAGTAACATGTGCAACGCAATCTTAAATACGACCAAAAATGCTATCCATAAAACTGTGACAGCATTTTGGATTCTTTTATATATTGTATGCAGTGACATGACGTATGATAACAACTGTTACTTAACACATAGTGTATGGACGTTGGAGCCCCAGTGTTGGAGCTTCCTAAGCTGACACAGCTGTCAGTCTCTGAAAATTAAGTATTTTCACACTATTGTGGAAGAGACACCTTGAATCTTTAATTCGCTCACTAATTTATAAAATCAGAGCTCTGATGCAAGACCGTCAGTAGCTTATAACATCGCTGTAAAATAATATTTCACAACTTTTGTCGCATTTCATCACGCAGATGAGGTTCCTAGAAAGATCGGTTCATGGCACTTTAATCGTAAAACACAGAATTGTAGGGGCGTTGAGGGCATATGCGTATGAGTGTTGTTCAATAAGTAATGCCCCACATTTTTTTCTAAGCCATTAATATACATAGACAAACGTCCTTGTTGGTACTTCACATTTGATGTTTGTTCTATGCTCCTGCGACTTTCGAACCGTTCTGGCAGATTGCAGAGCCGTAGTACAGCGTCAAAATGGCGTCTACATACGACTTGCGGTACAAGCAGCGTGCTGTAATTGAATTCTTGTCTGCAGAAAAAGAAACCGTGGTGAACATCCATAAACGTTTGTGTGCATTGTATGGCGATGCTGAAGTCATAGGAGTATAGTTGGGTGATGGGTAAAGAAAGTTACAACCTCAGGAAATGCAGAAACAGAGCTCCATGATCAGCCACGCATGGACGTTCTGTCACAACCACTGCTCCAGACATGCTGAAGCGTGCGGATGCCATTATTCGTGGCGACCGCCGCATCACAACTCGACACTTGGCTCTACAGATGTCGGTCAGCACTCAAAGTGTGTATGCAGTGATAGAGACTCTAGGCTATACAAAGAGGTTCTCACGATGGATTCCACGAATGCTCACAGCGGACCACAAGATTCAAAGAAAACCCATTTCATCTGAGTTGTTGAAGCGTTTGAAGTCGACGGAGAGGCCTTCCTGTCACAGATCGTTACTGGGGACGAAAGCTGCGTGCACCACTTTGCGCCGGAAACAAAAAGGTAGTCCATGGAATGGCATCATCCTCATTCACCAAAAGGAGAAATTCAAGTCAAGCCACTCTCCCTGAAGAGCCATGGTGATAATCTTCTGGGATTGTGATGGCGTCATTCTCCTGGACGTGGTGCCAGGAGGGCCAACCATCAGTTCAGAGGAATACGCGAAGTCTCTGAATAAACTGAAGAACCGTTTCCCACGTGTTCGATCGGAGAAGAATCCAGCAGAAATCTTGCTCCAGCACGACAATGAATTTCCACACACAGATCTGAGAACCCGGGAAGACATCGCCAAATTGGGTTGGACATCATTGCCTTATACACCCTATAGCCCAGAACTGTGCACCCTCCGACTTCCATTTCTTTGGGCCGCTTAAAGGTTCTCTACTAGGAACACTCTTTGAAGATGGCGAGAATGTCAGTCATGCAATGAAAACATGGCTACCCCTACATGACAAGAGCTTTTACGTGCAGGGTATACATGCTCTTCCACAACATTGGCGTACGGCCACAGAACGTGATGGAGAATACGTAGAAAAATAGAACGTGGACAAGACATGTTGTTGTATGTTGTTACCAAATTCTGACTCTTAACAATATGTTCTGAGGAAAATAATGTGTGGCGTTACCTATTGAACGACCGTTGTACTTTACCCGCTTTTTGACGAGCAAATGAAGAGGCGTATGAATGAACAAATAAGGAACCGTGAATTAGTTGCAGTAACCATTGAACAATGACTTTTGTCAATTATCACTGTTGTGTTTCATTTAGCAATTCTAAGCGTACTATATAGTTCAAGCAAATGCGTCACGAGTACACGACGTTACGAAGTAATTCATTCAAAATCAGCAGAAACGAAACTGACGTACAATCAAGTTAGAAAAACGGCTTTTCAGTCACATTTTCCGGAGTGTCTCTTCGTCCCTAACAGATATTCAACGATTATAGACGAGATGTCCTACAGCATCTTAAAGGATTCAAGTAATACTAAGCTGTTGCCTTTTCGCATCAATACCGCTACGTTGTGAATGTACTGAGCGACAGTTCGACAGCTTAAATTTGTATCCCTTGCTGCAGAGAAGAAATTCTTGTCTTGTTCACGTGTTGCAACAGGTGGCCTTGAATTGCAGCTGCAGACATAACGGGAAATGGGGAGGTGCGAAATTACCTTTTAATAGTTCCAGCAGGAATGCTTGTTACAATACAGAACCCGTAACAGAAAGAGGCTACTGAAAACGGAAAGCCCTTAGGTTAGTAGCGAAAACGAGCTGCCACCGGAAACCATGGACTGTAATACATTCATTATTCAAATATGGGTTGTAACGAAACGTACGGCCAGCTCTAAGGAGACACTTCTCACATGTAGAGGAATGGACCAGATGTATGTCTTCATACTACGGTCTTCATGCTACGGTATACTGATTGTGTGATACTAGCATATTTTACCAGTGTATCATATGAAACTCTTTCACGAAGAATTAAAACATCGTTTTTGTTACATGTGATTAACTTGAGATTCCCAAATCGATCACTAGTGTTTTGGGCTCAGTTTCGCAGAAGGTAACGATGCCATGTGACTCACGTCATTTCTGGTACTGACGTGAGGCTCCCTTCGCTCCTTTATTTAGAAGTAGCAACAAGCGTTTCAGTGCTCGTTACGGACTTGGCGAGTACACAACTGCTCACAAGAGTTCATTATATACTAACCTTCCAGTCAAGGGCGTCTATATGATAGTTTCACGTCCATCATTAGGTGCTTAGCAAGTTTCTGATGACACAGAAATTATAGTTAATGGATGAGGTAAATCCTGGGACGGGCACGGAGGGGTGTGCTCCTCAAACTGATACGGGATTTTGGCATCACGTCCATCGATGCTTTGTTGGTGACACTCGGAATCCAACCGGTAGAGATCACTGTAAGATATCCGGCAGTCTCCTACTGGTTATGTAAACAGTACCTGACAAAAATTCACCTGCTCTTAGAACAAAAGTTATCAACCAAGGCCTAGCTCTTGAAGGGGAAAGTGAATACGTAGCGGATAGACTGGGACATTAGTGAAGTGACCTAAGGAGTCCATTAACCTTGCCCGCTCATTCGCTAAAGCCTAGCCCTTGGTCATGTAAACCTAGTCAGAGCATGGTACATTATTACCTAATGAACCGCGGTCCATATCCAGTTAACAGTACCGATTCAGCCAGAATGATAACGGCATATGTCAGTCTGATCGGGAACATCAGATCGAATTTTCTATAACTGTGACGCGTATAATGGAATTAAGGAATCGGTAGAGACTAACAAACCACTATACGAATTTCTAAGGACTTATGAATGGTGTAAGAGGTCCCGAAATGAAGAAATGCCATGGTTTGGCAATTACAAAATAGCTCCCATCCAGCGCAGCAACACTGTAGAAGCGTCAATGAGAATAACGAAGTGCAGCCTCGTGCACCTACTGTTTTGGAAGATTTGAATGCTAGTACTGCTTGACAGAATGTATGTATGTGTGTGTGTGTGTGTGTGTGTGTGTGTGTGTGTGTGTGTGTGTGTGTGCGCACTACCTGCACTTCCATTTCTGCGACAGTGACGAGGAGCTGCGTGTCGCATGAAGGTGCGTATCACGTGAAATGTTTATAGTGTAGTCCAGATGCTTTTCTGAGGCTGTTTACATACACAAAAACGTGCTTGTCACAATAGAATTAGAACGGGAAGATTTTCTGGCGACATTTCAAAGCATAAACGCATTTAATTAAATTTATGAGGTGACTATGTTCAATATTACTATTCCTCACTACCCTTAGCAGTCTTGTTTCGAAACTAGTATAAAATGGCTCTTGTTATTCAATATTGTTCTCTAGTACTCATTACCATTTCTGAACTTCCTTTTTCTCTTTTCTAGCCGATACACATGCACATATTCTCTCATCTAATATTGTATGCTGAGACACAACTTTGTAATCAACTGAAACACTGATCAAATTCAGAAATGTTAAAAACAACACCTATTATATGAATGGAGACAGTGTAGTTCTAAAGGAAGCAACAATATAAATAAATAAATGTACATACATTCAGTAAAACCTGTTCCATGTGTTTCTAATTAAATGTTGTTTTGTTTGGTTTAGTCTGTCAGTAGCTCAAGAGCAAGAAGGCAAGTCCCAACTCTCTCTAACCAACTACTTCAAAATGAGCTCTTAATTCTATTTCATTCGCCCTTCCCTGTACACCCTTTAAATCGGTGACAACACAGTGCACCGGCGAATACTTGTAGTTGCCACATTATACGGAATTAAATCTATAACTATGGAGTATATTACATTACCACAGACGAAATAGAATTTATATATCTACTACAAGTATAGAATCAAATACCTGTCTACCTGAACAAAAGGAAGTGCACTATCTCCTCCTAATATGGATGGATTCATTCCGATATAATTCACAACTGCTTATGTTGCCATTTTTCATTTTATCATTATTCAAAATAAATTAAAGCTTTTTATTTTTTTAAATGTATTTTGTATTGAAATTAAGAGTACAGCTTCCCTCTTACGAAATGGACAGAAAAGGAACAACTGTCACCGTATTTTAAACTTTTTCACATATATCTATAAATTCACAATAATAATTTCAATATAGATTTGACTTCTGTATAGCATACACAGTGTGTCCCAGTTCAATTAGGAGAAGTAAAAGTTTTTTACATTCACAAAATCACTGTATGTATTCAAATAGTTTCCCCTTGGATCAAAAGACAGCTGAAAGGGCTTTAAAAGTATTCTGAAGCAGTCACTATAGTCCTTTTTCAGAGTTTCATTTAGAACTGCAGTACAATTTTTTTGGACGTTCTTAACTGCGTAGGAATAGTGTCCTTTCACTATTAAGCTCAGTTCGGCGGACAACCAAAAGTCGACTGGGCGAAATTCGGCGAATACGGTTGATGCTCCAGTACTATGATTCTTATGCTGGTCCAATACTCGGGCACATCCTTCGCTTTGTTGGCCAGGGTGTTGTCATGGAGGATCAACCAGGAACCTGCCTCGCGGTATTCGGGTCGAATTCGGTGAATCCTTGCCCACAAACGCTGGAGGACTAAAATAACTTGATGTTGCCGCACTGCTTCACTGCAATTTTCCGACGAGTGTCTGACACCTAAAGTTTACTATCGCAGCCAGGGAGCCTGCTGCAGCACAGCTGCAGCACTTTCTACACAGCTCTTTTTAAAACTTCAAGGATACTAATGCCACATCTCGTCACGACATGGCATTCCAGTTTAGAATTTCACACAAGCAGTACTAAATGAAATGGCACATACGACGTAGCTATTGCAGAAATATTTTAAGCTACATTCCTTAGCTAGCTTTAAATGCAAACATTATAGGTTAGGCTTTACTGTGACTATTATTGGCATTACATGAAACAACAAGTTTGCAGTTACCAGTCACTGTCTATTTATCTTCCCGACGCGTTTCAAAGGCTTAAACATCCATCATCAGGTGGATTTACAATTGTTAATATGACGCGCGCGCCCACGTGCGTGCGTGTGTGTGTGTGTGTGTGTGTGTGTGTGTGTGTGTGTGTGTTTGTGTTGTGTTACGATTTTATGGATGCAAATATGGCACTGTCTAGTGGAGAAACAAGAGAATATTCCATAACATGGTTTTGTTTTTTTTTGACAGAAAACTAAAAGTATATCTAACGGTGAAAATAAATAAATTATATAGAGTAGCTCCAGTGTTCACAGGTTCCTTTCACTGTCGTAACACATGACATACATACTGTCATATTTTGTAAACAGACATGGTGTCTGGAAATTGTTAGGTAGAGGAATCATAAAGCAGAAGAGAAACATTAACAAGATGTAGAAGGAATATACATCATAACAACATTATTACAGAATAAGTTTTAAAAGATTTTGGAGAGCTTTGTTTCGAAGTGTTGAAAATATGCATTGGAATAACTATTTCAAGTGGTATATAAATCCAATATTCTCAAGCTTATATAGCGTAAACTTCTTACTCTTTTATAAAATTATAAAATCAGGCGACACATTGCAAACTTTAAATAAAATAATTATTTGGGCTACAGTGGTAAAATTATAAATAAATAACAATTATGCTTAGTATTCACAGATAGGAATGAAAGGCTGGAGGCAGAGGGACAGGAAGAGAAAGAAGAAGTGAGAAGGAAAGAGAGGGTGTAAGGAGTTTCTGGATGAGAACGAACTTTCCAAATCACGCTCTTCTTAAGATTATATCAGTTACATGTAATAACAGCCTAAAGGTTTGGGTAATACGTTGATTTATGTCTTGAAATATGCAGATAGACGTACAATTTGTGCCACTAGCTGATGTACATATAATTTCAAGCTGACAGAGGGAACAGGCTGTTGCTATGTCCCTGTGTGTGCTTTGCAAATTGTATAATGTATGAAGTTGGTGAATACAGGGATGATACTGTTGTAAATATTGTCATTTTTGCCATTGAATATGAATTTAGGTTGTTTTGTTTGGTCCATTTTTTATATTCGGAGTGTTTCAAGGATATCTAGTGTCTTTGGCATCTTGGCATCACGTTATCATGGCGGAAAGTTCAAATCTTGGCGGGAAAATAGATTAATTGGGCTACCTCCACTGAACTAACGCCTCCTCTCCCAGCACCACACCCCACCCACATAAAATGGTGGGAAGTTCAAATTTTGGTGGGGAAAAAGGATCAGATAGGCTACCTGTACTAAGCTAAGTCATCAGACTGCCACCTCTTCCTAGGAATTTGTGGGAAAAGGACTCAGCCTATGTTGGATAGGATGGACGTAAATCTTTGTATTTAAACAGTCATTATTTAAACAATTTGAGGCAGTAGCTCCATCTAGTGTTTTCATCATGAAGTCCAGAGTAAAAATGACCTAGTACTCATTACTGCCACCAGAGGGTGCTGTCGTCGGATCCGTGACATAATCCAAGACAGCGACTGGGGGGAAACATGGCAGGAAAAGAACTCAGCCTGTGATGGGCTGTGGGATAGGATGGACGTAAGTCTTTATTTTGCAGGCAGTCCTTAATTAAAAAATTTGAGGCAGTAGCTCCATCCAGTGTGTTGACCATGAAACCCGCAATCCTACTGACATATAACACAGAACCACCACCTGAGGGTACCTTCATCCCAGGGCGCTCTGAGAGGGAAAAATGACAAGAAAAGGACTCAGTCTTTGATGGGCTCCTGGAGGGGGGAAAGGAGTGTACTTTATTTATTTTGTAACAATTTCTTTAGAGACAGGTATCATGGACTTTATTTATTACACTGATACAAAACACTCTCCCTGACATGCTTGGGGTCACACTACACAGCATACTGACCGGCAGACTAACAGTAGATCACCGAAATAATACAGTACACTGATGTGCAGACACAAAAACAACCCGCAAATTACCGAAATAATGCAGCACACACCATACAGACTTGCAAACTACACCTAAATTATCGAAATAATGCATTGAACAGCCTACAGAAATGGAAACTACTCGTAAATCACCGAAATAATGCAGTTCACGGATGTGCATACATGCTCACCAATTATAAACTGTCAAAATAATTCATACAGTTTATTTAGGGACGGATTTGACGTGGTTTATTCATTACACTGATACAAATCGCTCACCCTTACGTGCTTGAGGTCTCAGTAAATAGTTTACAGACCTGCAAACTACTAGTAAATCACCCAAATAATTCAGTACACTGATGTGCAGAGACACAAACAACTCCTAAATTGTCAAAAAGTGCCTGTAAAAGGCTCCGCAAACACACTTCCTAATCGTCAACTGTGGAAATCATGCATTGTACAGCCTGTGCATCTGTTCACAAAACAATGCAAAAGACACGAAAATAACTAGTAAATTGTCAAAAGATAATTCATGTGTAATGTTAAGCAAACATGTTCATAATGCTTAAACAGCAGAAAATAATGCAACGCACAAACACTCATTACACATAAAAAATGCTTTCAAACTATTGTGAACCACGATGTACAGAGAACTGTTCCAATGGGTGCATGTGTCGGCGCTGCCATTAGTCACCAGTGGAAAGAAGATCGCGTGGGGCGAGAGCTATTGTTCTCATGCCGCTGCTGACACAAGGGGAAATTCATATCTACAGTTGAGTTCTTTAATGCTTTCCAGAGTACCACAGGCTGCATTCTTCCTAGCGATCCTAATGGGAAATGCGAGCAGCATCCAGCCGTGCGCGCGTTTACCAGCCAAGTGTGGCTGATGGATTGCTGCAAAATGCTCGAGTAGCTACACACACCGCAAGCTAATCTAAAAGGTTCTGAATATTGTACCGATGTCACATGGATACGTAAATAAGAGCCCAGTAGACGTTTCTGAAACTGTTCAGTGACCCAGAAATAGTTAACAGTCGATTTAGTAGGAGCTTTCGTGATGTCTCAGCTTGTCTGCATAGGTATTCTTGTCCTAACAGACCCTTTTTTACGAAAATAGCACAGAATAACGTCAAATGTATTCCTCCTCATGGTACTAACGTGGCATCCCGTCTATCACGTGTTATCCTTCCTAGAAATCGTTCAGTTCTGCTTTCAATAACATCTCCAAAACGAAAACGTTCTCACCGCTATGTAGAGGCTCCTATGTCCTGGCACAAAGGATGTCTTGCGAAAGAGTTGAGCATTATCATTCACTCTTACTCAATTTAGCAGCCAAATTACGGATGCCGATGGTCTGTAAGCAGTGTCAGCCTTTTTTATTCTTTCTGCAGACGCGATTTTCAGCGGCAATAAACTGTTTTCTGCAGACCACCATATTTCACCGGCAATTAAACCTTGCAAAGTGACCTACAGATCGTCAGATACGGATAGATTCTTACTCAATGACACTGCTCTGCCACTGAGGATTGAAGCTTCAATATTAGAGTGTGAAACCGACCCCCAAACAGACAATATATCACAGTGTACCGTGTCGATGTAGTAAACATACAATTCGTATCCTGCACCAATACAAAATCACCCATTTTCCACCATTCATACAGCTATCGAACGAGAGACACTAGTACATATACCGGGAAGACTGTTGCACAAAGGCTGGGTCTGTTTCCCTCGGCACTGCTTACACACAATCGGCATCAGTAATTTGGCTGCTAAATTCAGTAAGAGCGAATGATAATGCTCAACTCTTTCACAAAACATCCTTTGTGCCAGGACATAGGAGCCTCTGTATAGTGGTGAGAAATTTTGCGTTTTGCAGATGTTTGTTGAAGGCAGGACTGAACGATTACCAAGAAAGGTAATATGTGATGGACGGGGTGTCATTTTAGGACCATCAGGAGGAATATATTCGGCGCTATTCTGTGCTACTTTCGTCAACAGGTTCTGTTAGGACAAAAATTGCCATCCAGACAAGCTGAGACATCACGAAAGCTCCTACAAAAGTGACCGTTAACTATTTTTGGGACACTATAAAATTTCAGAGACGTCTACGTCGCTCTAATTTACATAATTTACATAGCCATGTGACATCGGTACATTATTCAGAACCTTTTAGAGGAGCTTGCAATGTGTGTAGGTACAGGAGCATTCTGCGGCAATGCATCAACCACGCTCGGCTGTTAAACGCTTGCATGGCTGGATGCAGCTCGCATGTCCTGTTAGGATTGCTAGGAACAATGCAACCCGTGCTATTCTGGGAAGCGTTGGAACAGATTTGTGCTTCATCTGCGAGGGTGAGTCGTTCAGCAATTAGGTCTTCGCTGGACTGCAAGTAGAGAATCATTACACCAGCAGCGGTGAACACATGCTCATCCAGAGGGTGGCTTGACTATTATTTACATACAATGTGATGACAGAATAACACTTAAAGAACTCTAACTGTAGACGCAAATTTTACCTGCTGTTGACAGCAGAGTGACAGCAATAGCTCTTCCCCCACGTGATCTTCTCTCCGGTGGTGGTTCGCGGCAGCGTCGATACGTGCGTGCACTGGAACAGTTTGCTGTAAATCGTGCTTGACGAAAGTTCGAAAGCGTTTGTTATGTGCAGTGAGTGTTTATGCGTTGCATTGTTTTCGGCTGTTTATGAGCGTGTTTGCATAGCGTTACATATATATTAGAGTTTTGGTCTGTTGAATAATTTTGTGAACAGGCGCACTGCGACCCCAAGCACGCAAGGGTGAGTGATTTGTATCAGTGTAATAAATAAACTACGTCAAATCCGTCCCTAAATAAATTTTATTCATTATATAGACAGCTTATAATTGGTGAGCATGTCTGCACATCAGTGAACTGCATTATTTCGGTAATTTACGTGTCGTTTTCGTGTCTGCACATCAGTGTACTGCAATATTTAGGTAATCTGCGAGTATTTTGTAGGTCTGTGTGCTGTGTAGCGTGACCCCAAGAACGTCAGGAGCAATGTTTTGTATCAGTGTAACAAATAAACTACGTGAAATGCGTCCGTTAATAAACTGTTACAAAATAAATGAAGTACACTCCTTCCGGTCTGCAGCAGCCCAGCACAGGCTTTTTCCAATTATTTCCGCCCCCTGCCCCCCCCCCCCCCCAGACCACCATGGGACGAAGGCACCTTCAGGTGGTGGTTTGTGTAATAGGTCAGTTGGACTCTGGGCCTCATGGTGAACACACTGGATGGAGCTCTTACCTCAAATTGTTTAAATATAGACTGTTTAAATAAAGACTTACGTCCATCCTATCCAGCACAGGCTGAGTCCTTTTCCCGCCAATTCCTAGAAGAGGTGGCGATCGGGTGACGTAGGTTAGTGGAGGTAGCCCAATTGACCATTTTTCCCCATGAAAATTTGGACATTTCGCCATTTCTTGTGCAGGGAGGGGGGCAGTAAGGGGGGACGGTATGGGGTTAGCCGGCCGTTGTGACCGAGTGGTTCTAGGCGCTTCAGTGCGGAACCGTGCTGCTGCTACAATCGCAGGTTCGAATCCTGCCTCGGGCATGGATCTGCGTGATGTCCTTAGGTTAGTTAGCTTTAAGTAGTTCTAAGTCTAAGGGGCTGATGACCTCAGATGGTAAGTCCCACAGTGCTTAAAGCCATCTGAACCATTTCGGAGGGGGTTAGGTTAGTGGAGGTAGCCCAATTGACCTATTTTCTCACCAAAATTTGAACTTCTCGGCATGACGTCATTGCACTGTCACCATATCTATCGCCGATATCTTGGGTTCGGCATCTTGAATATATTTGGCAATAATGGAGAGATGAGAGGCATATAGTTTGCTCCAGTACTATTTCATTCTTTCTCAGACTGTCGTCAGGGTCATGTACTCTCATTATGTCCCTTACTGCCATATCTGCATGCCACAGATTACAATCAGGATTTTCATATTTAAATTTACAGCCTCGGGCTAGACCCTCGGCAATAGCAAACCTTATCTTAATAGTTTGGTTTGTTTTCTTGTTTGTTCTGTAAAATTTTTTGCGTGCTGCTGGAATGAGGACTGCCTTTTCGTCGTGTTCAGACAGCTTTTCTGTAACCTATGTATAGCCTAATCCAAGCCGATTTTCGTGTGGTAACAAGTGTTATACTACATTATAAATTCCTGATGCAAAGTTAGATAGTAAAAAGTCTCTTTGCACTACGGCATCTATTCCCAGAAAGTATTTTTCGTTCTGGAGCTGAGTCTGCGCTAACGAAACTTCCTGGTAGACTAAAACTGTGTGTTGGAGCAAGTCTTGGGTTCTTTGCCTCTCGCGTGCAGGTGCTCTACCGACTAAGCTACCAAAGCATTAGATACAAGTAAAGCTGTGTCGAATAACTGTGAGTTGCGCCTGGATAGCTCAGTTGGTAGAACACTTGCCTCCGAAAGACGAATGTCTCTACTTCAAGTCTCGGTAGAGCACGCTGTTTTATCTAACTGGGAGTTTCACATCACTTGATTTTCTATACGCCGTAATATTTCGCTCGAGACAGGCTATATAATTTATCCATTTGTCCTTCCTCTGATAAATAGGCTCAAATCCACTAGTGTTCTGCTTAAATTCTCTTGGCCATGCTCGTTTTCTCCCAGCTTTCTTAGTAGCATTTTCTGCGAGTTTCTGCTAGACAGCCGTAAGTGCCGCACATGCATCGTAATCCCGAGTTATTTTACCATCTGAAAATATACACGACACAGAATACGGTTCTTTTACTTTTTCGTCCTGGTAAAAATTAATTAGAGAGATTAACTTATATACAGGTTACCCTCAATTTAAAAATAAATAAATAAATCAAGTGTGCAACTTATTCAAAATTTTGTGCTGTACTGTAGTTTGTAGATACTGTGCTTTCTAAAACAGCCATTCCTTAGGATCTTTCCACAGCCTTGTCTAAATGGATAAAGTTCGTTGTATTTATCTGTATAACTTTATGGGCAGAGAATCGAGACTGTTGGTGCAAGTCTGTGTGGCAACTGTGACGTATCTACATTGACAACAGCCTGGGAGGTGATGTTGATAAGTCTTGTGCGAATAGAGCGCCACTCTCAACACACAGTATCAGGCAGGCATATTACAACGACCGAAATAACAACAAATGTAAAAGCTTTAAATTGTGCTGTACGCAGTAAGACAGTGCTCATCTTTCATTTGATTGCTGTACAAATGTCTGCGAAATAGCTTTTCCAAGTATAGGTGCTGTATCTTCGCGGGGTAGACACTGCTCCATGGGGAGTCTTACGTTGCCGCTGGGCTGCTGATTTCCCGTCGGACTCGACGTCGGCTTGCGTGGTGATTGCTCCGGTGTACAGGTCGTTGCTCCTCGGCAAGTGAGATGCGGTGGAACTCTTGAGCTCGCTGGAATAGGAATTCCCCACTAAGTGCCGGAACTCGGTTTTTATCCTCGTTTCTGCAGCGATATTAAACTGCGCGCTATTTGTTTCATGACTGCTGATATGCAACACAATTCCTGTTATGATGGCGACCTCTGTTGCAGGTCGCTCTGACTGCTAACCGGCTCAGTCCGTATAGCGAACAGATTGTTACGTGTAACTGCATTGTTATGGAGAAGGCTGCGCTATATTCAGCTGCGTTCACGCGACTCGCGGACAGAATAGGGACCGATGGCAAAAAAGCGTATGTTTGCTTCTGTAGATTATTAATCGAATTTCTATATTCCATGTGTAATAAGACTTTAATTAACAGTAAATGGATGGACACTGGAACGGACTGTCATTGATGGTAATGTTAAGCTTGCCTGAATGTACGCTGAGCAGCACAATTAATGGGTAACATTTTTGAAATCTCTTAACTATGCTCCATTACGAAGCCAAGTTTTACATTTGGCTCAAAGGTGCGTGCAACATTGTAATGGTACAAATGAGTGGCTCTCAGCACTGTAACCCTCGCGCTAGGTGATGCTTCAAACCGCATGGTGTCGACTTATACAAATAAAAGGTCAAAGCTCAAAGTTCATGTGAGATGTAAGGTGGGTGCCACCAAATTTCATCGCAATTCTGCCCGAAAGTCACTGTGGACGTGTCACACGATGAGAAGAATATTACACCCCGTCTCACTCACGTTTGATCCCTTAGTTTGATGTCTGTGAGATGAAGGTGAGCAACGTGACCCCTAGTGTTGGAACCACGTATGTTACCTACGGGTGACCGAGGAAAACATTTCGAACACACCACCTCTCGGAATCGACACGGAGAGGCTTTAGACGCTAGCCTAAGGGGCGCCAATGAAACCAGGCTTCCCTAGGAGCATTCAACTTCACATATTTCGAACTAGAAAACGAAACTTCGCATTGCAGTGTACAACAAGATGACAATCTTGACCAATTTTGCCACTGACGACACACTCCGGATGACTCTAGCCATTTCTAAGGACATAGCAGGGCTGAACATGATCTCACACTTTAGGAGTGTAGCGTGACCGCAAGTTCTGCTTTGGCACACTGAGTGGAGCTATGCGAAACCATTCGACGAGATTTGAACGCGGTTTTTCACCCCTTCTTTTTTTCGTCCGCCAGTGGGGTGTGTGTGGAATGAAATAACAATGGACCCCCTCCGCCCCCCCAAGTTCGGCCAGTTCGTCAATTCAGCAACCCCCTTGTTGTGACTCAAGTATTTTTTTGGGTACTTCAGAAATGTCCCTAAACAGAAATGTCATTAACAGGCAAGACAAGCAGCCCGCTTCATACAAGCACCTGTTTGCTGCATACGAAATCATAGGAATATCTAAAGGGATGCCCATCTATCCGGCGGGCAGAGATCGGTGGAGGGTCCTTGTGCTAACATTTTTTCTAACTGGCCAAAAAGTGTGCGCAGATGGTGTTACCGAACAGAAGGAGCCATTACTGTTTTATTAACGTGTGTTTCAGTGTCGCATCTCCCCGTATACACGCCATCCCCCTCGTACACAGGCACAGGAGGGTGAGAAAAGTTGGGGTCAAAAAGCATAAACAACCATTTTTGCTTCGGATCACGTTCACAATTCGTGGATAGTCTTGAACGGTCGCAAGCGATTGCACCGTCTACGCCAAAGCAAACCCTGCGGTCACGCTACACTCCAAAGCGATGAGATTACGTTCGTCGCGATCGCATTACCGGAGTGTCCTTAGAAATGAGTTGAACCGCCAAAAGACGTGGAGCGGGGTGTTATCAGGGGCAAAATTTGTCAAGAACGTCATCCTGTTGCACATCGCATTGACAACTTTCGTTTTCTAGCCGTCAAATTGTGAAAATTAACGCCCTTAAGAAAGGAGTGATGTCATTCACGGCCTTTTTTCCATCGCCTGAGAGCTTTTCCTGTCGATTATGAGCTGTGGACTTTTCGAAATGTTTTGCGTGAGCTTCCTTAAAAAATAGGCCTAATTTCCATTAGGCGTCGCGTTTCTGACCTCCATCGCAGAGACCTTAAACAAAGCAGTGAAATGTGGGTGAGAGGGGAAGTAATGACTTTCCCATCGTGTGATACGGCCACCGTGGTGTTGGGCAGAATTGTGCGGTCCCAGTGTAACATCATTAACCAACCTTAGAGTTCCCATGAACTTTTGACCTGTGGCCTTTCTTCCTCGCGTGTCAACACCATACTGTTTCAATCGCCGCCTAGCCAGAGGTTGACAACGCAAGGCGCCACGCTTTTGCACCATCACAGAGGAAGTTAGGTGGCACGTCTGAATCAAGTTTCAAATTCCAGCGTCACAAATGGAAGATAGTTACAGGTATTAAACAAGTGATCCTATAATTGTTTGATAGTCTATGTTGACAGCTCGAAAACTTTGGACAAACGGAGTTGCGACCATAGGCTGTGTACCTTCAGGCATTCCAGTAACGAACGGTGAGCTGGGAAGAAGTTGTTTATCGCCTGTGGGATCGACTGATGTCCAAGTGTACCCACAGTCGCCAGACATTGAAGCACCTCGAGACAATCCCTACACCCGACGTCAGTGTGCAGGTGCATGTGAATGTGTACGTGGATTCCAACGAAGTTCACACAGTACGCGTTCGTCAGATGGTGATCTGCGAGCGGAGCACTGTAGACTGGCAGGTGTCAGAAACATCTGGCGCGACAAATACACAGATTACGGGTCCGGTGACGGACACGTGCGAAATAGCTGCGTTAACGTCTCTCGACGGTGCGCTGAAAAAATCACGAATAAATTTATGAACGTGACAATAGGTTCAAAGATGCTGAACATTTTGAAAAGTGAGCTTGAAAGATAATCCATCTCCTCACTGCAGAAGATATTATTGACACTTAAACATATACGGGAAAACAAATAAATTTTTTAACATAATATACTATTTGTGGGACATCCACAATTGCTGTGAAAATTTTTCTTGGTGACTAAATCCGCTCCAGTTGTAACTGAGAAGACCTTCATTTGGATAAAATCGTACATACCACTAGGGTTCTGGATGCAAATCCCATCTCGAGGCGTACAGAAAAACAACATAAACGAAGGGATACTATATAAATTATTTAACATTATAAAGGGCCCATATAATGTAAACATCAGATCGTACCTTGATTGCCTGTGATAAAATTGTGCAAATAGTGAGAAAATCCCACTAATAGGTCATGCAGCTTGCGAGATCCTGTGTGGATGAAGCACGAAAAGATTCTTTGAGTCTGCTGATACCATCGCTTGTAAACGGGATCTAAACAAATAAACTACGAGCGAATCAACACGTAAACACATTGCGAGACTAGTGTTACCTCCAAAGTAACAGCGAGGGCCGGATATGTGACATAGGCTTAAGAAAGTACAATGAAAGCAGAAATGTCGTAGAGCGTCAATTCGTGAACCTTAAAAACAGCTTACCATCTAAGAGCCTAGCCCGCCACACATAATGGATACCTAGCAAGTTTAGTCAATAGACTGTCGTGCACACTGCAGTGAGATACCCCAATATAAGGATATGTCATAGAGTGGGCACCGCCAGAACAAGTACGGAATGCAGGAGTGACAGCCGAAGAAATCGTATTTAACAACACCCAAAGTTTTCTTCCAAATGTTATCCCCTAGCAATAGCAGTAAAACCTTATTAGTACATGAATGGCTTTAACGAAAGGAGGCCTGAAACAGAGCATATAATAAGAGAAAAAGATGTATTTTATAACGAAGTTGTCAACAAATAAAAATAATAAAAATTTATAATCAAGTTTTCAAGAAATAAAAATAATAAAGCTGTACAATAAAATACAAAAGACACCTAACCGACCAGCCACAAATTAAATATACTAGGATTGTCCAGAAAGCAAGGTCCGATTGTTCGTGAAATGGAAACCACTGGGAAAATCCAGTAAAGCTCTACACAGATGTGTTGGGCAGTGTCTCTAGTATGCCCGTCGATCGTGTCGCGTCGCTCTTTTCAGTTTTGAGTGAACAGTGAGCATGTAAAGATGCGTGGGGAGTAGCGTTTCCCTCCAAGTGTGAGGGCCTGATTAGAGAGTCACACAGCCCACATAACACACCTGTCGAGCAGTTCCTTCTTCATGACAATACTCGACCGCACACTGCAGGGGCAATGAAGACGCTCCTGCGGCATTTCCGATTAGAAGTGTTTGATCGTTCATTATGCAGTCCGTAACTGACTCCCCCTGAGTCTCATCTCTGCTCACAAGAACCGCTGGCTATGAAGACAAAATTTTTCCACAGACAACAGGCTGCAGACCAGTGCAGATAACTGGCCGAAAGCACAGGCGACTGCTTTATATCAATAGGATATTGGTAAGTTGATACAACACTACGAAAAAACTCGAAGATGGAGCTGCGACTATGTACAAAAGTAGGTGGAAGGTGTACCTAACTGTTGCAAATAAAACATTTTCACTGTAGTTTCCATTTCGCGACCGATCGGAGCTTACTTTCTGGAGAACCCTCGTACATCAAATATACAGAGTACGTCATTTTCAGAACACAAGGCTGTGGATGCAGATCGTGCAACACAGCGTATAACGTTGAAACGACCCCTTGAAAAATTATGAATGACTGTGCTCTACGTTATTTGATTTTCAAACAGCTGAGCAAAACTCAACGTACTCAAACAGTTTTCTCTTTACTTATTCTGATCATCACTAAACTGACACACAATATTTTTAGCGCAACTCAATTTGACTTTCAATAATCCCTACAAAAGAATGGTCCTGACTAACAATAACCTATACCTTTCACGAATTACTTACCTCAAAAAAATCTTCCTTACTCAAACTACTGCAATACAGCGGGCGCCAAAACTGCCAGCTAAATAAAAGACTCTAACTACTGAAGGCACTAACTAGTGATAGGCCTAGTTAGCAAATGAAAGATTTTGAAAGAGAACAAACAATGTATTTGCCTTAATAGTGTTCCAAAGTCAAAATTTTTATATATATTCGTGACATCCAGTTTGATAAATTTCCTTTTTCTCACGAACACACGTCCAGATCGTCCGGTCATATTAACATCTCAAAACTCAGGCATCTCTCTATCCACATCCATCACTGCTGGCGGCTCACCTCCAACTGCCCAACGCTACGCGCTGTTCACATCCAACTGACCAACACTACACAAGCGAATATTGCAACAATGAGTCCAACCATCCACAGACTGCACACAGCACAGTCAGTGATTTTCATACAGAGCGCTACGTGGCGTTACCAACATATAAATCTAAACAGCCTACTTACAACGTAACCTAAATCATCTTGGTGCATGAAATCTTCAGTAACAGAGAAGTCTGCGTGACTAGTAGGGAATGATACACTGAATACTTACGTAGCTGCAGAGCTAAACATTTAGGTACATAGCTGAGGAACAGCATGTTTCGTATGAAGCTAATAAAAGAAATGATTAACCTAGCTCTGAAAACACTATGCCATACCTCCTACGTAACATGACAGGCAACCTCCAACTTCAGGGGACGATATGCTATAGATAAAACGTACACGAAGATGCGCAAATTCGACAAACGATTGTGGTGGAGACCGTTGTAAGCATTACAATTGGTTGCTCGGCATCCCTAAATTATTAAGTTCAACACCCTTATTAAGAGTATATTCCAAGTTGCAGTCCATTATTTGCAGATCTTCCGAAATGTTAAAAAATGGTTCAAATGGCTCTGAGCACTATGGGACTTAAGTTCTGAGGTCATCAGTCCCGTAGAACTTAGAACTACGTAAACCTAACTAACCTAAGGACATCACACACATCCATGCCCGAGGCAGGATTCGAACCTGCGACCGTAGCGGTCGCGCGGTTCCAGACTGTAGCGCCTAGAACCGCTCGGCTACACCGGTCGGCCGAAATTTTAAGGACTGTTCCTTTTAATATTACGCAAGCAGTGCATATTGCGTGCCAAACGCACCGCTAAATCTGATTTAGGCTACGAGTGTTCTCTGTCCCAAGTTTTAAAAATTCTCCCAGTCCGCCCGATACATTTACACTGACATTGTCGGTGTTTTATACCTTAAATATCAGCACAATCAGGCGGGGGAACTACCCGCTTTTCGTAACTGACCCGAAGTTCTCCCTTATTTCTAGGTACAAAGCCGACGTGAGTAAAGCCCACAGGTCTCTAACATCTCCCTGCTTTATCGGAAATGAGACCGAAGTAAGGGATTCTACAATAGTTCTTCTTGACAACCTAATAGTCTATCCTAAGATGGGTTTTTCCTTAATCATATAAAACAAAAAAGTATTAAGAGAAAACAGACTAGTGCTCCCGTTGGGTTAGACTATTAGGCGGCCAAAAATAGCTGTTGTAGAATCCCTCTTTCCACTTAAAAATACAGGGAAACGTTGGGTCAGTCATGAAGAGCGTGTAGTTTGCCCTATAATGACGCTGATGTTTATCGTATAAAATGCCTCCTGTGTGTGTGTGTGTGTGTGTGTGTGTGTGTGTGTGTGTGTGTGTGTGTGTGTGTGAATATATCAGGTAAACTGGAAGAAGTTCTCAAGCTAAGTTCTGATAACATGGTGCCACTCATAATCCTACGTCAGTTTTAGCGCTGCATTTGGCACTCAGTGCGCACAACATGACATTAAAGATTACCAAGAAATCTTGCATATTCAGTCAAAAGCAGCGAACATTTAAGAAGACTTAGAACTAATGAGAAGTGCAAGCTGCTACATCCAGTGAGTAGCCTCAATAATCGAACTTAACTTAAACATTTAGTTTACCTTATACTTCCAGTTGCACTATACTTGTAATATCTTACATTATTATGTTTGTTTGTGGTATGTCGGTTTTGTCTCTCTCATATTTTATAGTACGTTTTTTTTATTTTTGTTTCTTGACATATTCGTTAAACATTTTTATTATTTTTTTCTGGACAGTTACATTATACATTGCATGTTTTCGTTTCACTGTTTGACATGGTTTTGCCGCTATTTAAGGGGGCGACTTTAAAGTTTCCGTTCGAAGGCCGGACAGAGTTTGGTAGCCAATCAGGCAAAATCGCAGTGAAAGTTGAACTAATCACCCCGTCGTCGTACCAGGTTGAAGATACGCGTCTCATAATACATTATGTTATGCTGCATGATGAAGTTCGTACCTGGCTGCTGCAAATGCGCGGCCGATACGAATCGACCTTCAAGACACGTTTTTAAGGGATTGAAGGCGTCGTAATCACGTAGGGAGAGATCAGGACAACAGAGCGACTGCTCGAGTGTCAGCAAATGAAAAATTTTCCGATGACAACTCGAGCGGATTTATTTATCATGGAAAACTTTCCAGCCAATGTGAAAATTCAAAATTCTTGTCTTAAAAAAAAAAAGGTGAATATAGTGAAAGCAATATGCCAGTGATATCGCTTTCAGTGTAAAGATCAATATGATCATTCTGTTTTAGATCCTTTTATTACCAAAATTTCTAAACTTATCTCAAACCATTGTTGTACGTGGTGGTGCAGATGAAATATCATGTTCAAATGTATCCGAATACACTGATCTGCGCTCTGCTTGATTTTTAATAGTCCAATTAACGTAATTTTGTTGCAGGTCCTCTAATTTCTCTTCATTTCTTTGAATATACAAAATGCTTCCTACAAGAGACGACTAAAGACCTCCCTGTATGGTATCAATCCAGATGTCAGTTGTTGTTGTAGTGGTCTTGAGTCCAGAGACTGATTTGATGAAGCTCTCCATGCTACTCTATCCTGTGCAAGGTTCTTCATTTCCCAGTACTTACTGCAAACTACATCCCTCTGAATCTGCTTAGTGTGTTTATCTCTTGGTCTCCCTCTACCATTGTTACCCTCCACGCTGCCCTCGAATACTAAATTGGTGATCCCTTGATGCCTCAGAACATGTCTTACCAACCGATCGCATCTTCTAGTCAAGTTGTTCCACAAACTCCTCTTCTCCCCAATTCTATTCAATACTTCCGCATTAGTTATGTGATCTACCCATCTAATCTTCAGCATTCTTTTGTAGCACCACATTTCGAAAGCTTCTATTCTCTTCTAGTCCAAACTATCTATCGTCCACGTTTCACATCCGTACATGGCTACACTCCATACAAATACTTTCAGAAACGAATTCCTGACACTTAAATCTATACTCGATGTTAACAAATTTCTCTTCTTCAGAAACGCTTTCCATGCCATTACCAGTCTACATTTTATATCCTCTCTACATCGACTTTCATCAGTTATTTTGCTCCCCAAATAGCAAAACTCATTTACTACTTTAAGCGTCTCATTTCCTAATCTAATATCCTCAGCATTGCCCGATTTAATTCGACTACATTCCATTATCCTCGTTTTGCTTTTGTTGATGTTCATCTTATATCCTCCTTTTAAGACACTGTTCATTCCATTCAACTGCTCTTCCAAGTCCGTTGCTGTCTCTGACAGAATTACAATGTCATCGGCGAACCTCAAAGTTTTTATTTCTTCTCCATGGATTTTAACACCTACTCCGAATTTTTCTTTTGTTTCCTTCACTGCTTGCTCAATATACAGATTGAATAACATCGGGGAGAGGCTACAACCCTGTCTCACTCCATTCCCAACCGCTGCTTCCCTTTCATGTCCCTCGACTCTTATAACAGCCATCCGGTTTCTGTACAAATTGTAAAGAGCCTTTCGCTCCCTGTATTTTACCCCTGCCACCTTCAGAATTTGAAAGTGAGTGTTCCAGTCAACATTGTCAAAAGGTGTCAGTTAATAAGACAATAATGCAAATATCATAAAACACGCAGTTAGAAAGATTACAGACTTAACGCTTGTAAACTAAAATTTATTACCATAAATGAGACTTCAAAAAGAAAGTTTGAACTTGAAACTTCACGACGAATATCTTTGTGCTGGACAGGCACTGGAAAGTACTATCTAGCAACTGTTGTCCCTATATAAAGTGTGCTCTTGTTTAAACTTGAAATGACGTCACGTAAATTTTGTGTGGTTAGATGTTGAATGTTTCACCAGTAATGAAAATACTGAAACTGAAATGACGAGACGAAATGATATTGCCTAACGGGGATTCGGACACCACACATATCAGCACCGTTTCATAGCCAGAGATAGGCGTGTAATTTCGATTTATTTCAGTAGTCGTTACTCGTGTACATGCCTGAAATCAGATACCACATATATCATTGTGAATGCACATGAAGAGATGTTAACCACTTAGTTCTTCTTCACCAGTGGCTAGGAGTGGCACATTTGAACCTAATATGATGTACTGAAAGTTACGTGTCTGCTGGGGGTGAAAAGCGGCACCAACCGTTATTGTTGACAACGCATGGAAAGCCGTTAAAAATTATGATTATTTATCAAATGTAGTTAGGTGTGCGCAAGCTACAGCTTGGCATGACATGGTGAAAGGTTTCATGGCGGACCAGGATTGGAATCCAGAAACTTGGCATTCGTGGGGACCTGGAGGGGTTTGGAAACTTGGAGAAACAACTAAATAATGGAATCAGAAGAGGAGATCTGAGTCCGGGACTCATTTCAACACCAATATTTTCAAGACGTTGAAATAGAATAGATAATGTGCCATGGGCCAACCTGCTCCGAGCAACCGTTCGTCATTAAATTGAAGTTAAGAGAGATGAACCGTGACTTTTAAAAGCGTTTGTCTGAAATGTGAATCAAACTCGGTCTTTAAGCATGCGAAGCTAGTATCATTCCAAAAGACCACCGAACTGCACCAATAGCTGGTTCATTATTTTGTCGGAAGAATGGTCGCTACACAGTGGATTCTCAGGAGGTGTATTACAGCATGCCGAAAACACTCTTTTCCTTATTAATCTACACCGTCATTCACCTGCTACTGTGGGTATACAATGCCTAGTCTCGAGTTGATGCTGTAATCACTGAAACAAAATCGCATAGTGGTCATTTGCGCGAACTGTCAACGTGATAGGATGCGGAAATTTTTGCAGGAAAGGTTGCTTTCCATTTGAGGTGCTTTTGTGTTGTATATATTTCCGGTCTAGTGGTAAATCTCGTGCAGTGTTGACACTAATCCATGATATGGATCACACTCTTGTCTTTATTTTTTTAAACCACATTTCGTCTCACATACATTGGCGAAGCAATTGTGATCTTCCGTCATGATGAATGTGATCTGAAAATATTGAAACGTGCTATCTACTATCGCTCGCAACATTTTCCTGAAAAACCTTGATAGGTTCGTGGAGATTTGATCAAGCATATTGTCGAGCAGTATGTTCATGAATCGCCATTTTCATTTCAGTTTCAATCGCAGATGGCAACTGTTGCCAACAACTGAGACACTTTGCGATGGCCATAGTAGAAAAACGACTGAGGAAACTACACCAAGTGTTGCTACTGCAAGAGAACGCCCATCTGTACTCTGCTGATTTCACTAAAGAGTCTATTCAGGAGTTTGGCTGGAAAGCAATTCCTAACACCATATTTATTCCTTTAGTCTTCCTCCATCAAACTTTCTCGCTCCTCATGCATTCTACAGGCATGGGCAACAAAATCATCATATTGTCATAGTTAATGTGAGAGAATATATTATTATGATAATATTCTCTCTTAATATTGTTCTGTTGTATTCAGTAAACCGAGCAAAAGAGCTGTAAAATATACATCGTTCTAATACAAATAAATTACAGCTTACCATGATAACGACTGAGGAAACTACACCAAGTGTTGCTACTGTAATAGAACGCCCATATGTACTCTGCTGATTTCACTAAAGAGCCTATTCTGGAACTTGGCTGGAAAGCAGTTCCTAACACCATACTTATTACTTTAGTTTTCCGCCATCAAACTTTCTCGCACGTCATGGATTCTACAGGCATGGGCAACAAAATCATCAGATTATCATAGTTAATGTGAGAGAATATATTATTATGATAATATTCTCTCTTAATTTTTTCTGTTGTATTCCGTCAACCAAGGGAAAGAGCTGTAAAATATACAACGTTCTGATACAAATAAATTAGAGCTTACCATGATAACCTCACGTGGAATGTCTACCTTAAATAAACAATGAGTATCATCAATACGATACTGCCCAAAGCTTTACGCATTAGTGAGATATGAAGCTCTTTTGATCTCGATTTGTTCTGTGGCTAAGTCCTATGTCCTACCGAAGAAGCATTTCGGGACTACATTGGAAGTACGTAATTGTGACAGTGAGAGAAGATCCAGAAAGAAATAACGTTAACAAATTATTCAATACAACACAAGAACCAACCAAACTGAACATTCACTAAAAACGTAAAGTTATGACGTTATCAGCAGGAAAACATGAGTTTCAATTAAGGCGTAACGTTTCAATTTCTTAAAATTTTTAGCTGTAGATATAGGTGTCTCTACATCAATATTTCAAGATGACTTAGTATGGAGAAATTTAGATTTCCTTAGTGGCTTTCGAACTGGTAGCTTCTAACTTGGTAAGAGTAGAAATGAAAAGCTGACAATTCGTCTATACCTTGAAGTCAAGCCATAACACATCTATCCCTCCAAAATGCAGGCACATTACCACTACCACTTAGCGGGCGAGTTGGTAATACCAGCAGTTTTCTCTGCCTTGGTGCTTGAGAAGACAGATAATTTGCAACGTAAAATATTATATTAGTTCCAGATTCTTGGTGGAACGACCTTCCTGGAATCAAATCATATATATGATGAAGTAATGTTAAACTGCAAGCGAGAGTAATTCAGCTCATTTATAGGCAGTGGCAAGAAAATATCGAGTGAGCTTAGCAGGAAAATTCTTAAATCCTCCAGGAAGTAGATCGACAGCCACATACTTTCCAAGCGTGTACTACAATGTTGCGAGTTGTCCATTAGACTAGTGATACGAAGTGTGCTATTGTTCAGGCACTGTGTTTCTTAAGCTGGCTAGCACTTGGGATGCTCATGCTTTGAAGTCACAGAGGCTCCGGTTACCACTACGTTGACAGGGAGCCAAAATATCAGAAGTACTGGCCAATGACCTTTATTCACATTTTTGTAACTATGATTCGGATTTGAAGCACATTTACGAATAATATTCTGATGTGACAAATTCCAACTGGTACTTGATTAATAGAGAGCAGGGACATTGTTTTGCCAATCCTCCCTTTCAGCAGCTGTCGTAGCTATTTTGGTTTCTCTGCCTTAAGATATTGCAAATTAAAAAATTCATTCATCAGAAGAAATTCACTTTTTAACGTTACTAGGTGTTTCTAGAATTAGAGCACTTTCCCGTGAAAGGCAAATGTTCCGAGTTCGAGTCTCGGTCTGCAACACAGTTTTAGTGTGACAGGAAGTTTCATTACTATGTCGTATTAACAATATGACTGACTAATACTCTTTTTAATATCATATAATTAAGAATAGTTTTCCCTAACAATACTTTCACTGACACCATTTCTAACACATAGTAATGCAAATGAAAAGACAACATAACACTTCTTATAGAACGTTAACTTCCAAGAAGAAATTACGTCAGTTGTGCATAAAATACAGTTTCAAATAATTAAAGGTACTTTACGAGGGAATCTTGCACAAATACCGAAAATAGGACTAAAAACGCTGTGAATAAAATGAAACAACTAAATGAGTGAAGGGCAAGTTGGATTACAGTTTCTGATATCATGAAAGAAAAAGCATTTGTAATTAGAATGCGGAACAAGGGCCAGAAAACGCTGGCAGTAGTGCCTCGAAAATGTCATTCTTAAGCTAAATCTAGACAGACCAAAGACGAAAGGCAACTCGTAATGAATACAATATAACTGCAAGTGATGCTCTGTTAGTAAAAGGAAAAATTACTTGATGAATTAGCTTTTCAGTTTCCAGACAGCTTAAGATTGGAGGAAATAAAGTAACAGTGAGATGTTCACCTTGCTGGACGCGGAACGGAATTTGTACGTGGCTGCTCGTTGATGGCGCAGCTCAAGTGGTAAGCAACACTTCCTGCAGAAATTTCCACGTTTTACCGTGTTGTCAGTTGTTGCAGATGGTCGCTACGTAATATTATTTAAGTGATTACAGTATCAACTCGAGAGTTTTCATTGGATAGCTGAGGCAGCTGGTGAATGGCAATGTGGAAAGAAAAAAATGAATGTATTGAGCATACTGTAATCTATTTCCAGGGAATCAGAATTATCGTATAGTATGGAACATTCTTTGTAACGACACAATAATTAAGCAGTCCCGTTTCCAATTTGGTGATCTATTGGTATTATTCTAGCTACATATGTTTAACTTATGGGTTCAATAGATACTTCATACAACCATGTATAACAACTCCGAACACACTCTGTTGACAAGTAGAAATGCTGTCAACAGAGACTTTATAAGAGTAGAGATCTTATTTTATTAATGAACAGTTCGTGATTTAAGGTTACAGGGCACTTACTGATTATTGTATTTGAACCTGAGATACTGAAATTGTTGGTATTGGACTGCGACTCGAACTCAGATATCCCCTTTTGCGGGATTTGATCCATTCAGGACGATATAGTTCCATTGTTTCGTTCTTTCCCCATTATTTCAGACTTCTCAAGTTCTCACGAAAGCCGCTTGTCTCGTTTCATATCCTGGTGCACTATAAAACCGATCCTCACGTCATTCCGAGCTCTAGTTACCGTAAACCAAACTGTAGGTTATAGATAATCGTGGTTCTTAACCTCTCTCTGTGCACTGTCGACAGTACCGATTGGTGGAACTTCCGAGATCAGTCACACACAAAACCTTTCAGTTCAACATTTCAGATTCAAACAACGCTCCTACCTACCGGTGAAAAAAAAAATAGTTAACTTCTGTTCGTGTGTAGTCAAGAGGATTATATGCGCATGGTTTTATTCACAGTCAGCAAAGAACTTTTCGTCACGTTATTTCCAGTTCAGACATGCGGAAATGTAACTGCTTCTGAAATAAGCCGATATATATATCGTCTATTTGTGGCCATAAAATGGCGACGATAGTTCTCGGGTTCGAATCCTGGTGAGGCAGAACTATTTCATCATCTCACTAGTGGCGAAAAAATTCATTATCTATGATTTTATTGTGCTTAGTTAGGTACTGGGTTCGAAATCGCCTCTAACACATACTTTGCATCACGTAAATTAAGTTTAAACGTGAGTTGTTCCTTGGGATGAAACCATATTCAAGCATTTTCGTGGCTAATTAATAGGGATAACGGTTGCTGCGTTGATTTCTCTACGGCCGATTCAGTACAAAAATTTTCGTCATGAAATTTCAAGTTGAAACTTGCTTTTCTAGTAAATTTCAGTTTCCAATCATGAAAGACTATGTCATCCCTATTAACATGCTTCCTGGTATCTGCATTCCAGTGGTATTTATTTGCATCTGGGGTGACAGTCAAATAGAGCAGCGTTCTCCAGTAGTCTCTTGTAGTAGCAATTTCTATAGTCAAATGAAATTACCGAACAGAGATTAAAGGGCCTCGAAGATAATTACGTTATGTGGGTTATATGCAAATCAGATAGAACGCAGTTGAGGTCGATCGGACTCTTCTGGCCGTGATAGAAAATTGACTTCGTACCAAAATTCTGTCAGACTGAATCTCTGTGTCGGACTCGAATACGGGAAAGTACTACGGTTTATCTATTCAGGTTCACGATCCGTCCTACCAGCTGCACTTCTGCATCTGTCTCTCTCCTCTCTCTCTCTCTCTCTCTCTGTCTCTCTCTCTCTCTCTCTCTCTCTCTTCTACTTCCAGAACTTTACAGGTGTTCTCCTCCACACCTTTCTGAATTATAAATCCTGGCAGAAAGTATGCAGCGAAGAAATGACTTAGCCAAAGCTTAGAGGATTGTTTCCAGAATATCTCTGTGCTCTGCAGGGGACCGTGCGCCGTTCTGCAACATTTGTGCGAAAGAGAAAGCTCCAATTTCGATTCCTGAATCAGTACACAGTTTCAATCTGTCAGGAAGTTTCAAAACAACAGTCCGTGTACATTGGTTGATTAAGCTGCTAGAGTGGATTCGTTTCATTTCTACGTACTGGCCCCTAGAGTTGATCTACAACTTTTAAGCACTGGTGAATTGTTACCTTTTAGCTGTTTTGCAGGATTCTTGCGAAAGGCAAGTCCCCAAGTTCGAGTCCGGATGCGGTACACTGTTTTAATCTGTCAGGATGTTTCAAAAGAACGGTGGAATAACTGGTTATATCTGCGTGTACATTGGGTGATTAAGTTTCTAGGGAGCTTTCGTATTTGCTCTTGGACGTGACCTGCTACTTTTAACCACTGGTCAGCTGTTACCAGAAAACTTTCTGTCGCGAAACGTATCTTAACTACACATTTGTATCCATCTTTAATATGATGGTGTCTAGAGACAGTGTTAACACCTTGAAATTAAAAAGAGTCAAGCACCCAGAAGCGATGAATGAAACGAAATGAAACGTACTGGTTGAGTCAGAATGTAATCTTATTTCATTGGTTCCCAATTCGAGTTAAATTTACAAATAATGTGGGAGTGTGAGCCAACTTATCAGTTTGAAGCTACATTCCCTCTGACCTGGATGCAGGCAGTCGTTAGATTCAGAAGATTGTCCAAAGCTGTTGCATCCGCTCATGAAGCAAACTGACTCATAGCTACGGGAACAGGTCCTTAACATCCTGGACGTCCTTTGTGAGTGGCGTAATTATTGTATTGATGTTCGTGCCGCTCCTTCGGGTTCGATACGTAATGTGTTGAACTGAATTTCTAGATTTCTTATTTAACGCTGTTTCCTGAAACATTGTAATCATGTTCTCGTGTGGTATTTGGCGTCAGCCAGTTCCGATTTTTGGGCATATCTAACTATCTCGTAACCATTCCTACTGCATTTATTTTTAATTGTTCTCTCACCCCTTTTCCGTTTGTTACTGGTTCCACAAGCTTGAGCTCTTTCCTAGGATGCGTCGTATGAGCGTTTTGCAAGTAAATCTATTAAATCTGTTTTCTAGACAAATTGCATTCAGTCACTATCCTCCAAATGAACGAAAGAGTTAAACTAGCTTTCCCTGTGATTGAGCCTATGAGATAATTACATTTTATATGCACACAAATTACTACACCCAGAAATTTGCATTAGTTAGCTAATTCCATTTGTGACACATTTAAGTCATAGAATATAACGTTTTACCGTTTAGTGAGATGCTAAGGTTTACATTTCTGAATACCTAACAGACATTGCAAGTCACAGATATCTGCATCATCTATAATTAGTCAGAGGTTACCAGTAACACTGTGTGCCAGGTCCTTAATACAGAACTTGAACTGCGAGGACAGCGGGACATTTCCATGGAGTTCATTTGAAGTTATTGCTACATTGTTCCGTGACTCACCGTTCAGGATAACATATTGCATGCTCTGTGTCAGGAAAGACTCAGTGCAGTTAAAAATTTCGTTTCATATCTCAATCAGTGATCCGTTCGGTAACAACTGTTGATGCTTTTCGGAAGTCAACAAATACATATATCTGAGATCATGCCAATCTACGGCTTTCAGGATGTCTTTTAAGACAAGAGAAAGTTAGGTTCTATGACGGATGTTCACGGAATCCTTGCTGACGCATGGAGAAGGTCGTCCTGTTTGACATACATTATTGTATCTGAGCACAGAACCCGGTATATGGTTCTACAACAAATGAATGTAGAAGAATTTAGGCGATAGTGTCGTGGATCACTTTACTACCCTACTTAAAGACGCCTATATCCTGTTGTGACAGTTACACTGGAGCAGGACAGATGTATTCTACTTTGTAATGGAACATCTGAAAAACTAATTAAGTATTTCTGCTTTCCTTTTGCTGCCATCTATTTTAGTACCTGTGTCATACGTGAGTGATTTGTTACTGTAATGCTATTGGCAACCTTTACATACGAGGCGCAGTCAAGAAGTTTTAATTATCACATTGAAAGAAGTAGTCTGCACACAAGAACCGCGTTCATGTTGTTAGGTCTCCTCTACAAACTCGCCCTTCAGTGTGATTCATTACCCAACGAACAATGGCTTGGCAGTGATGTTGGTTATAGAAGTCTACATCTTGGGTGTTGACGAAACATGCAACCTTGAAAATGACCTCGTCGCCATTCTGGAAATGGTGTGTTAATATGAGGAGAGAGTCTCTGGGTGTCGTATCAGGTGAATAAGGGAGACAAAATTTGGTAGCCCTAATAAAAAACATATGTGAAGGCATATATGAATTAGCACCATACTGATAACCACGACACCATCACAGTATTTTCACTGCTACCTCGATTCGATTGGCTTTTTGAATGGTTGTGAGCAGTCGCGGATGACGTCGTGGAAGCTGCTGAAGACTGATCCATAACTGGTTTTCAAGTTTTCATTTTCGATTCAGTTGTGATACATTGGTCCTCGACAACTTGGCGTCAGTCCCTCTTGCCATTCTTGGTTCTTCAAGGAGTCACTATGTGCCACACACTTGTTTGACCACTGTGGAAGCGTCTGCGCCAGGTAACCACTACGTAGTGCGGTGGCGATTTCTTGCCTCACTGTTCCATTAATTCATCATGAATTGTTGCACATAGTTGCTCGTCGAACGCAGGAAACAAATTACCGCACGATACTCCATTTCATCAATATGCTGAGCAGATTTCTTTCGGTGCTCCTAGTGGCGGGATACGGCACTTAAGCTCTCGATTTTTAGTTAGCACTTGACTAAAACAGGTATCTGTTCATAAACAAAAACTAATGTTTACGTAACTCTAATTTTTCGAGTTACCGGTTGAAACATCACGACTACCCTAGTTTGACAAAAAATTACTTTGCGTTTGGCGGGAGTTCTTTCGATTTCAATCTGGTACATTAATCACTGTAAGTTTTAGACGTTGCCTTTTTGTCTGTAAAACATGTTTTATGTTGCAGCTCTCATTTTATAGCCCAATCCTTGTGTTTTACACGTTTTGTACAGCCGTTACTATTCCTTAGCAGTTTTTCCAGCAGTTTCTTTCACAGAAACTACGTGTCCATTCCATCACACACTGTTCTGCAAAGTGCATGTCTATCCAGCGTGTGGCCCACAACTCTTCTAAATTCAGTACTGTATGTGTTCCTGTTACGTGGGCAGGGATCTTGCCTGGCGTTATTTCAGGTTTTTTAACTTGCAGCGAATAACTGAAGTGAGATGTTCTGAATGTCACATTTGGGACTGCTCCTAGACCATAAATTTCACGCCACGGCATCACAGGCCCTGTTCACGCGCACGCTCGTGTAAGTACGGCAGGCAGGCAATGAAGAGTTCATTAGCGAACAGCGCCCTGCAGGCGTCTGGACGGTGCGAGGGTGTCTTCTCACGTCACTAATGGAGCCGGCGGGAGTCTACCTTGCAGGCGCTCACACGCGTGTAATTTGCTACATCGAACACTGCAAAACTGAAGGAGTCAGGTCATGTAATTTGTAATAGGCATGTACGGCAAGTACGTATTTCACAAGTAGAAGCAGAAATACAATGATGTGTAAAACTTAAAAATGAAACTTGCTTTCGCATGATGTTAGAGTGCCACGCAGGATACGTCAAGGCAACTTGCACCACATATAGAAATAACTACTGCAATATAATGCAGAAGGCAACTAGAATAAACACTTAATGAGACGAACAGATATGGGACTTTTATACGAAGACGGTAATTGTATGAAGGCTGTGTGGTTTATGGTGCTCTCCTGCATATTACAAACGGCAGGGCTCGGTTTTTAATTACGGTGTGTGATCACCACTGACAGCAATGCATGCACTGAAACGAGCTGCCATGGTGGCCACAAGGTTGATAAAGAGTTCTTGTGATGCGACGTATCATTCCTCCACCACCGAGGTTGGCCACTGCTCAACGGTCGTTCGTGCACGTCGATATTCTACAGTGCGTCTCCCCAATACATTCCACACATGCTCGATGGGGTCTAGATCTGGGCACCGGGCAGGCTCCACCATATGCAGAACAGCCTCTCGTTCCAAGACATCCTTCACTTGTGCTGTTAGATGCGGTAGCGCGTTGACATCCGTAAAGAGCAAGTCAGCGCTGAATGCTCCTCTGAAAGGACACACGTTGGGAAGGAGTACAGGGTCACAATAACGTTCACAGGTTAGTGTACCGTGCTCAAAGATCTGTAGATCAGTATGCCTACTGGAACATTATGCTTCTACACACCAAATCACCTAGACCAACAAAGCGATCATGTTCGAGAATGTTCCTGCGTGCATAACGTGTTCCCACCTTTTGCAACACGAGGGTGTGTAATGTATAAGCCGTGCATGGCTGTTTTAACGTATTTCCATCTCACCACGTAGATTTAAATTACTGGCGTTACTGAGTTGCTGTTTTGCCTGACTGTCATCGGCGCTAGTAGATCGTACCGATATATCCCCTCTGCTAGGATCTTTGCTTCGCTGCTATGGCTTCCCGGCTGTCATCTCTCGTGGAGAGCAGTCGCAACGTGCGAGGAGGAGAGTTCACGGTGGCAGTTCGAGTCGTGAGTTGGGTCCTGGCAGTCAGATGCAACGCGTTTGGAGCGCAGCACGGGCCAGCCAGTCACCGGCTTGCAGCAGCAGTGAGCCCTGCGCGGACATCGTCCGCCCGACCGTTGCCGCCACGCGTCACTTAAGCCGGGGCTGACTTTTGGTGGATTGATGGTCTGTCGGTTCGTCCGACGACATCGGCGTGCGGCGTAGTCGACTGGGCCGCTGGCGGTCTCTGCGCAGTGTCAGAGTGTGTCTGGAGCTGTCCGATCGGTACGAGCACCGTCACTCGCCGACCCAGGACGTGTAGGTTGAGTGGATTTGAGCATTACGTTGTTGGTTCCGGCGTTGCTGTTGTGGAGGTTTTCCTGTGAGCAACAACGAGTGAAGTGTTCGAGATAGTCGCCATCAGGTGGAATTGATCAAATGAATTTATCCATAGTCAAGTGCACCAGCGGAATTTTCTGCCTTGTGGCTGTTAGTGTTCTGATTACCTGCCCTGGCCGTTAACGTAGTTTTTAGGCAGCTTCTTTTCGTCACCTGTTGTTGCTGCCCTACATGGTGTGTAGTTTCGGCATCTCAGTTCACATACAATTTTGTTTGAGGATAGTGATACTTGTAATTTTTTTAGGAGGCCCTTGAATTCTCGTGTACTTCGTCGTGGCAAGCAAGCGATTGGTTGGTCGGTCCGTCACTGTCCCTTGGTTGGGTTCGCACGAATTAAGTGTAGTTGGACTCACCACCTGTCTCGCCTAAGTGAACGAGGGCACATCGATCCACTGGAGACTCCTGCGTGCCGTTCTCTTAATTATTCATTTGGCAGTGTTAATGTTGTTGTAATTTAACGGTATTTTATATTTTTAAATTGGCAAGGTTAGTTGTGGGCATTCAGCCCTGGAAGCATGTTCTCAGAGTTTCCTTCAAGTCCAAATATTATCGCCTTCTGCTCTTGAAAGGTTATTGTAATTTCCTCCGAAGGATTTTACAAGTTATTTTGGGCCTTCCACCGTTGGTGTTGCCAAAAGGAAATTTTTAAACTTAATGTACTGTTGTACCGATTGTTGCAATATATATTTCCATAATTTGCAGAATTTAACTTGCAGCCTTCAGCCATCTTATTGCGTTTGTTTGTCTCTTCCTGTGCACCTTGTGGGTTGTCAGCCCTGTTAGCGTCTTAAATCATTGTGGCCTTCTACCTTCAGTAATCATCATAATATATTTGGAATTTTGAAGATTTAATCCGGCGGCCTTCAGCCGCTCCACGTGCTGATCTCATATATGTATACGATTTATCTTATTCGTAAATTTAACTGTGTGTCACGTCTTTTCAAAATTGAACTGATTCTAAGGCATCTGTTACGACACCTTCAGCTGCGAAGCAAATTTAATTCTTTCAAAAGTGTATTTGTAAACTAAATGATAATAAATTACAATTGTGGAATGAATCCAACCGCGACTCCCTTGGCCCTTCCCACAGTCCTAATTTCTTGTTAGCCCTGTGTGATTTAGCGGGTGTCTCAATGTACCCGGGAACAACGTCGAGCATGATCTTTTCCCTGGTCGAGTTGTTGTTGTGTGGGGAGACGTAATGTGGCATGGGTGTACTGAGCTTCAAGTCCTTGAACATGGTACTGTGACTGGTCATCATTACTATGACGCTGTACACCTTCCAACTGTGCGTCTTTACAGGGATGCATTCGGGCCTGACTTCATTTGAATGGATAACAATTCGCAATCGCATCGAAGGGCGCGGGTGGAGGAGCTGTTGGAACGGGACAATATTCGACGAATGGGCTGGTGTGCCCACTCCCCTTACTTAAATCCCATAAAGCACAGGTGACAGGTTTTGTAGAGATGTATTGTAGCCCGTCCACATGCAGCAACAACCATCCAGCAGTTGTCAACTGAGCTGGCAGAGTAATGGAACGTCCTAACACGAGAACTCCACAGCAGCTTTGTGGCCAGCACGTTGTAGAGCATACATTACCCATCAGTATATATTTCACTGTTTGAATCTAGCAACAAGAAATTTAATCCATTTCTGCCAGTTTCCTTTTTATTTGAAAGTGACATGATTGGAAGGAATCAGCTAATCGTATTAGACACAGATCAAGGCAGAATTACAGACAAGGAAAAAGTACTTCAATATACTTGGAATTTCTATACTAACATATACAGTAAAATCAGTGATGTACCCTGATTCTAGTCGAACTGGAGGCTTCTGTCTCCCAAATTCCAGAAATATTCCCATCAGAAGTCGAACATGATACAGACAATTTGAAAAAAGGGATTGCTACAGGTAGTGATGACCTCCCAGGAGATATTCTAAAAGCTGATGGATGAGGAATCCATAAAGCATCTAGCTAAGACATTTTCAGGTTGTTTGCACCATTTAACATTATCAAGAGACTGATATAAAGCCAAAATAATTCTTATAGATAAGAAAGGAAGTACCATAGTGTCCAAAGTTTTCACTAGGATCTTGACTAGCAGATCGAGCACTACACTCGATCAGATTCAACCCACTGAGCAAGCCAGTTTCCGACCAGGATTTAACACAGTTGACCATGTCTTCACGCTACAGGAAATAATTAGTAAAACAAATGAGTACGATCTATCCCTTTGCCTTGCTTTTATAGACTTTGATAAAGCAATTGAATCGATCAGTCACACACCTATGTTTGCGGTTGTAAAAGAACAAGCAGTAGAACAGGGCTATATCAAAATCCTACATAAAATTTGCAGAACTTCCACAGCCTTTGTGAGCGTTGCCGAAGATACTGATGAATTTCCCATAGAATAGGGTGTAAAACATGGTGATTCTATGTCTCCCAAACTATTTTCAGATGTCTTAGAAAAAGCCGTGTCTAAATCGAATTGGTTAGAAAAGGGAATTCAAGTTCTCGGAAAAAGATTGAACAACTTGAGGTTTAAGGATGATTTTGTCCTACTTGCAAATAGCAAAGAAGATCTTCATGTATTAGTTAATGAACTTGCATTAGTGTCATCTGAAGTTGGACCAAAAATTAACATTGATAAAAACCAAGATAACGTTCAATGAATGGACACCTGAGGGGAGTGTATCACTTGGAAGCACACAACTCCAAATATTCATAGAATATATCTATATGGGTCAACTAATACACATGAAAGGAGATTTAAAACCAGAAATATTACGATGAATTATATTGGACTAGCAAGCTTATGGGAGGTACTTTTAAATTTTGAAATCTAAGATGTCAGTTGAGATGAAGAAATCTATTTTTGACCAATGTATATTGCGAGTAATAACTTATGGCAGCGAAACATGGACATTAAATGAGATCATAGTTAGGAAACTAACAGTAACCCGATGAGAGGTGGAAAGATCAATGTTGGGTTATACGGAAAAGACAGGAAGAGAGCAGTTGAAATAAGACGAACAACGAAGGTCACCGACATAATGGAAAGAGTGAATACTTTGAAATGGCAGTGGGCTGGTCATGTTTCACGAACAAGAGATCGTAGATGGTCTAAACAAGTCCTAGACTGGAGCCCAATTTGCAAAAATGACATAGAGGAAGACCGCCAGATAGATGGAACAGAGATATAAGAAAGACAGTGTTTCCAGTTGGCAACGGGAAGCTCAGGATCGGAATAAATGGAAGATATTACTGGAATGCTTTGTTAGATGCCGACTCAAAGAGGCCACATCATTAAGTGATAGAACTGGCTGATGATGAAGGGGATGATGGTAATGAAGTGTAATGCGTCAGTCCTCTCCCAGTTAACTAGAATTTTGAATAAAACAATATAACTTCTGTTTGCGCTATTTAAACTGACAAATTAGTCATTACTAACAGTGGCGTTCCCATTAAAAGGCACGGGAGGTCAACTTCCCCCCATCCCCCTCCCCCCCATAAGGATGCAAAAGTTATCTCCGCATACCGAACTCACACCACAACCCGACACACAGAAAAGCAAATATATTCAGTATTCTTTGGTGAAAGCTAGAATATGTCGTGGGTATTGATAATCAGCTATTTGTTGTGAAATATAAAAACCATTTCGCTTTTTTCCGCTATTTTCCTTCGAACTTTGCGATGGTTCTGAGTTACGTCTTAGTTCTGGTTTATCGTTGCTACAATAGCGTTGCACCTTGAATTTATTATGAATTTCCCGTTTTATCCACTAATGGGAAGAACTACTAAAAAGCGAATAAAGAGAGTATTCGCATGTTACTGAAAGTTGCTTGCTTGACAAGAAGTTAATATGTACGTATCCCATTTCTACTATACTCTCTCAGTTTGACACATTATTGGTTACATGTTGCTGTTATGAACTGGGAGATTTTGTCTGCTAGAGAATAATAAACACAGTTTTTCAGTAGCTTTGAGTTTTAGTTTCCAACGAACTGTACTTCATTTCATCCAACGTCCCTTCTACCAACATAAAGCGAATGTCTGTTGAAGTAATTAAACGTGCTTCTGAAACTAAACTACCAGGTTCTCCTGAAATTGATTTACGAGATTACACATCTTCATTAGTGGAGGAGCGTACTTCTGGTTCTGATCCCCATTCCCTTCTCTACTCTTGAATGGCACGTGGGAAGAATGATGGTCGGTAAGCCTCTGCATTAGCTCTAATTTCTCGAATTTTCACTATGTTCTCATTTCGCGAGATTGTGTGGGTGGAAGTAATACGTTTCCGAGACTTCCAGAGATGTGATCTCTCGAAATTTGAAAATTGAACTTCTCCGTAATTCAGAACACCTCTGTTGTAGCGCCTGCCAATGGAATTTGTTGAGCACCTCTGTTACATTCTGCTGCCGACTAAGTGATTTCATGGCGAAAGGTACCACTCTTCATTGTATCTTCTCTGCCTCTTGTAGCTGTCCTTCCTCGTAAGGGTCCCAGACAGAGGAACAATACCCAAGAATCAGACTCGTAAGCCACTTCTTCGGAGGTTGAATTACATTCCTTTCAGGTTTTTCCTATGAATCCCAGTCTGACATCTGCTTTTCCTACTATTTGTTTTATGCGGTCACATCCACTTAGGTCACTCCGGATAGATAATAATAGATATTTTACTCTACTTTCTCTTTCTAGTCCTTGCAGTGACCTGCCCAGCCATTTATTGAGGACCTATAAAATAACGTTGATTCCGAACCACGGTGCAGCTTGCCATTATTCACATCAGCAGACATTCCCAAAGGTGAAAGATGTGATAATTGACAGATGAAGATCCTAAGGTTGACCTAGGATCACACCTGAGACCCAGGGATACCCGAACTGGCACTTCTCCACTGAGCCACAGAGCCTCTCAGATTTGTCAAAAGTAAGTGGCATTTTCCACTTTCGCTGTTTTAATTGTGTTTGTTTACAACAAGTCGCAGCCTTTTATACCATTATCAAGTGATTTTCTGATCTTGTACAAAATAGAATACAATATATTACTTCTATCAATAGCAATGTAATGCTGTGCATATAAATGTGTTTTAAATAGATTTATCTGCAATAGAAAATTGTGCATTACACACAGAAATGTCAGCGTCTTTGAATTTTTTTTTCTGTTCGTTTTGATTCGCTGTCATGTTGGTTTTGTCAGATTGACAGCTTGGAGTTCCAAAGGCACTATACTGAACAATGAATAAAGTTAAGCATGCAATAAGACAAATAATTCTTTCAAATATACTATGGCCACATATTTATGTGCGTAGTTGAGGAAAGTAAAAAATAAATACAGTAATAAATAAAGTAGTATGGAAAATAAAATAAAAAGAAACATTAAAATACTGGGTTAGGTGAGATTACATTTTAAATTTCATTTTACTGTAAGGGATGATTCCTATCCATTCATTTGCAGAATGTTACTGACGTGGACCAGGAATTTTTTGATCTGAAGATCTGTTTGCTCATTAACACGTGTATCAGTCTGACTTTTTAAGTGATTGTAAATTTCGATTTCTTTTAAGATATTCATTTCCTTACCTTTCTTAGCATATGGCAAAACCTACAGCTTTTCTTTATTGTTTCCATACGTATTTTTGTTGTCTAGGAGATATAGTGCCAAAGTACTTGTACTTTTATCATAACATTTTATGCACACGTTAAAACGTATCCGAAAATTTATGCCATTTTGCCGAATATACACTGTTGCAATGTCACATTTAATACGTAGATCCGTGACGTTTTAAATGGGTCTGTTGCACCGGTGAATTGCATAATACTGTTTTCGGTATCGAACCCAATTTTGATAATTTTGTTTCTAAAAGTCTTGTATCTTTTGTTAGAAATGGTTCCATAATAAGGTAGAACTACGAATGTAGAATTTTTTTTGATTTCCTCTCTTTCTAGATTAATTTTATCTGCATCTGATATTTGCTTAACTCTCAGTTTCTGTCTGTAAAATTCTTTAAATATTTTTGGTCTGAAACTATTTACTTTGGTTAAATTTTCTAATAGCACTAATTTTTTGTTGTAATTATATTCTCCAAGCTGATAATTTATTAATCTCCAAATCATTGAACTAATATATGCCGTTTTGCAGGGTTGCTGGATAGCATGCTTCGTTACGATTAATGTGCCTGTATGGGTTAATTTTTAAAAAATTCGAAACTTGTTCATTGAATTTTCTTTCTTTATTCTTATATCTTAGAAGTTAATACATATATTGATTTCAGTTTCTTGGCTGAATTTGATTTTATAATGCATAACACTTTTCTGTGAAGTCATAATGGCTATATCTTCTTCTGTCCCATTTAATAGGATTAATATGTTATGAATGTAACGTTTGTAATAAACGGCTTTGTCTGCTGTCTGTTTAAATTTCTGAAAGACTTTACTTCAGGATTGTTGATCAATAAATAGGAGAATGCTCCTGCCATGCAGTTACCCATGGCTGAACCGTCTGGTTGAGAGTATGTATCATCTTGAAAGTAATAGTAGTTATATGAAAGAGGGAGTTTTAATAATCGAATGTTCTTGTGGCTTTCGCCACGAATTAGTTTCTGGTGTTTCATTATTTTCAATAATGTTTACCGAGCGAGGTGGTGCAGTGGTTAGCACACTGGACTCGCATTCGGGAGGACGACGGTTCAATCCCGTCTCCGGCCATCCTGATTTAGGTTTTCCGTGATTTCCCTTAATCGTTTCAGGCAAATGCCGGGATGGTTCCTTTGAAAGGGCACGACCGATTTCCTTCCCCATGCTTCCCTCACCCGAGCTTGCGCTCCGTCTCTAATGACCTGTTGTCGATGGGACGTTAAACACTAATATCCTCCTCCTCAATAATGTTTATGGTTTCTTTAATGAAAGTATTTGTTTAAAGTTTAGCAACGTCAATGGAAACCAGTTTACTGTTATCAGGAATGTTTATATTTTTCATTTGGTTAGTCAGTTCACTTGTATTCCTTATGGTGTATTTATTTTCACACATGTAGAATTTGTTGACTACGCAATTGAGTTTCTGCATAAAAAAGACAGGGAGTTGTCAAAACTATTGGCAGTAAGGCAGACAGATGCGTCCTCTCACGGCTTTTTGATTTTGCTCTAAGGTTCACGTTTGTGCATTCTATTACTTATTTTGCTGTGAAGGGATAACTGCAATTTTAAGGGATGTCTTGATTTGTGCATTAAGTTTGTTTGTATGGTCATGCTTTAACTTAGATGTAACGTTGTTCTTTAAAAAATTCATGAATTTCATTGACATATTCGCCCTTTTGCATTGTTACTGGTGTGTTGCCTCTGTCAGATTTTATGCCTGATATATGATATGTATTTAACTTCTTGATAATATTTCACATCGTATTTTGGTTTGCTGTCATCCGGTAACTACCTCTGAAGTCGTATTTTATTTGCTTTGAATTGATTTTAGAGATTTTAGAAGTAATTTGGTTTTCGTCTAAAACGAGGAGCTGTGCCATTTATGGGGCAATGGTTGTATGAACTACGAGGATTTTAATCGTATTACTTCGTAGTTTGGAATTTTAATCCGTAATTCAGCAGATCCAATTCTGCGAGCTGAATACTTGTCAAACTCTCAATAAGTTATTTTTTTAGTGTACAGCAGTGCATTTCCCACTGAATGGGAAATAATGAAAAGATTTTCCAATTGAAAATTAATGTAAATCAATATTAGCGGTTTCCATTAGCGAGCACCATGCTCAATTTTTTCTTCTCAGTAGTCCTCATGCCGCCAAATATCGCTTTGCAACACTCTGTTCACTATTCTGGTGGATAGTCAACCAGATAGCATTATATGCGGGGCACTGTGGTATACTTTCTTTGTAAGAGTCTTGTTACCTTAAACTTTCTTGTTCTCTTATGTGCTTCCCTATGAACCTATACCTGTCTCAGAGGTGGAAACACTGTCCCTTTGTTTACTGACTTTGCCTTTCTTCGTTTATGGTGCATCTATGCATCATTTTGGCTCGATCAGATCGCTATATGTTGAAGGTACAGCATCTTTATTTTTATCCAGAGGATTTTCATCTGAAAATTGATCTGGAGTTTCTGGAGATTTGTTCTTGGATGATCTACCTGAGCAGGAGCATTACGAGTTTCTGCACGGTCCATTACAAGACCTACGATTTTTGCCAAAGCAAAGTCAAGCTCCTTAGAGACAAGAGGATCGTAGGATTCCATCCCAAATTCCATCCCAAATTCTTTCAATCCACTAACTGCGTTACTGATTGTAGCTATTAGGAAATACGCAGTGCTCATTATGGATGTCATCTACTTGCCCCAGTTACTGCGTTACAAATTTTTGAACTTTGTCATAGGAACAAGAGGAATAAGATTGGAAGAAACAGCAGCTCTGCGTTATACGCTTTCTAACGTGGTTATGCATATGCTTGTTATTAGTCAAATGTTATGCTGAATGTCTTGAAATTATTTACAGTCAGGTAAATTACATGACTGTCATACAATTCGCAGTGGCTTCACTATTCGACTTTCTTGTGTCTCACCGTATGCAGCGTTAGTAGCATCCCTATAGTGGTGTCACCTAAAAGAAAGGATTTAAGCGAAGCGATTAGTTATATTAGGGCACTCTTCAACTTGACCATGTCTCCCTTATTTCATTATATGAACGAGCTTCCGAATGGAGAAGAGATTTCATTTCTATAAAGCACAGCCTACATTTCTCGCCTTTCCAGACGAAATGATGGAGGTGGTTGATGGTGAGGGAGAGGGGCAGGCGGTAGGGGTTTCGTACTGACTGAATTATCTACTGCTACCATGTTGTAAATAAATAATTTAATGAGACAATCGTATGAAGAAACCACACGATTATTACCATCTGAAGTTGAGCAGAAGCGAGTAGCCCAACAGTCGCGCCTCTGGTAAGTAGCCATTTAGGAAAATATGAGTCCCACTCAACTAGTAGCCGCGTGGACAAAGGTTGGGCAGTTCAACTGCAGGGAGAAGACACTGGGTCAACGGAAAGGCAGTTCTTTACAAACTTCCCAGAGGTTGTCTTGCATACTTTGATGGACTTATCTGTGAAAGGGAAGGGTCTGGTTTCGAGTCCCGTTCTAAACGCAATGACAATCTACCAGACTGTTTCAAAACAGCATCGCAGAGTAAAAGAATCGTTCTGGAAACTGGAAACCTGCACTAGTGGTGTGGTTAAGCCCTTCGCGTTCACATTATCCGCCATCCCCCCCACCCCCCCCCCCCACCCCCCCGCTCCCCCCCTCAAGCCTTCCATGAGCGATCGTCCAGCGAAGTGTCCAGTAGAACTTTTTGGGACTATGAAGAGTAAGAGAAAAGTACTTGCATAAGATAATAGATGAGGCTAGATCGAGTAATGAGCTTATTAGATAGCTGAGTCGCTAAGCCGGCAAGTGGCAAGGTAATGGCATTGAGTCCCAGTCCAGATATATTTTTAATTTGCCAGAATGTTTCAAATCAGCGCATACTCTGCGGCAGAGTGAGAGAAGCATTCCGGAAATAATGTCCCGCTAGCATAGAAGAGTGCTTCCCTGCATGAAGTTTATATAAACTTTTTGTGTCAACCACCATGGTTAAATGTTAATTGCATCATGCATTCTATAATAAAAACGAATACTGTTTGTTGTGTTGTCAGGAGTAGGTGCAATATGATATAATTCGCTACATCCAGGACCGGTTTTGAAATTCCTTTCCAGGTATGGATAGCACAGGTGACACTGAATCTTCATGGTATAAGTAAGGGAATGAAACTGAAGAAGCGCACGTGATCGACACCCGAGAAGCTGATTTTAATATGGGCTGCACCTTCAGTCGTAACTTCTAGTCTTTCGACGCAAATGTTCATGCTTTTTCACACTATAGGATAAACGTATTCCTGGAAGACAGGTACGAAATATAGAACGAAGTTACTAGCTCTAATTCAGCGAGTACTACTTTCGGATGTAAATATCTCCAATGACCTGTTGCAGGGAGTGACGGGTAATTTGTTTTTCCTCTGCGCCCTAGACGACGTCATCTGCAGCGACACATTACTTCAACACTCACCCAAAAGGCGACTGTCCAGCCACAACTTGTTATGCATTCTTTGTCCGTCATTCTCAGAGAGCGAAAACGTGGCAACAATTACTACTACTCATACGACTTCCTTAAACGAGAAATGACATGTTGAATCTGGAAGCATCTACATATACATCTACGTAAATACTCTGCCATTCTCGTTAGAATGTCTGGCAGAGGGTTCAATGAACCACCTTCAAGTTGCCTCTCTACGGTTCCACTCTCGAAAGATGTGCGTGAAAAACGAGCACTTAAATTTTTCTGTGTGGGCCCTGATTTCTCTTATTTTGTCGTGATTATCACTTCTCCCTACATACATGGGCGCCAACAGAAAGTTTTCGCAGTCGGAGGAGAAATTTCATGAGACGATCCCGTCGCAACGGAAAACGCCTTTGTTTTAATGATTACAACTCCAATTCACATATCATGTCTGTAGCACTATCTCCCCTATTTCGTGATATTACAAAACGAGTTGCCCTTCTCTTTACTTTTTCGATGTCATCCGTCAGTCCCACCTGATGCGGATCCCACACCGCACAGCAATACTTCAGAATAGGGCGGACAAGCGTGGTGTAAGCAGTCTCTTTAGTAGACCTGTTGCACCTTCTAAGTGTTCTACCAATGAATCACAGTCTTTGATTTGCTCTACCCACAACATTATCTATGTGATCGCTCCTATTTAGATTATTTGTAATTGTATTCCCTAAGTATTTAGTTGAATTTACAACCTTCAGATTTGTGTGGCTTCCCGCGTAATCGAAATTTAGTGGATTTCTTTTCGCACTTACATGAATAACTTCACTCTTTATTCAGGGTCAATTGACACTTTTTCCACCTTACAGATATCTTATCTAAATCATTTTACAATTCGTTTTGGTGATCTGATGACTTTATAAGACGGTAAATGACAGCATTATCTGCAAACAATCTAAGTCGGCTACTGTGATTGTCTCCTATGTCGTTAATATAGATCATGAACAATAGAGGGCCTATAATACTTCCTTTGGGAACGCAGGATACTACTTCTATTTTACTCGATGACTCGTCTGTTACAACGAACTGTGACCTTTGTGACAAGAAATCACAAATCCAGTCGCCCAACTGATGCTGTATTCCGTAGTCATGCAGTTTGGTTAGAAGACGCTTGTAATGAACGCTGTCAAAAGCCTTCTGGAAATCTAAAAAATTGGAATAATTTTGACGACCCCTGTCTATAGAACTCGTTACTTCATGAGTATAAAGAGGTAGTTGTGGTTCGCAAGAACGATATTTTCTCAATCCGTGCTGATTATGTGTCAATGAATCGTTTTCTTCGAGGTACTTCACAATGTTCGAATACAGTAAATGTTCCAATTGATTTAAAGAGAACTACAATAAAACTTACAAAACACGCAAAATCATGCCAGAAAAATATGATTAGAAAATAACTTACGGCTTAGATGTTATGAGCATAGACTACTATGCGGTGCAAATGTAACAACGTAATGAACTTTGAGGTTATTTCGAATCGTAGAAAACATTCCTTAGTTTCCAGATGACTGAAGAAAAAAATCGCCGATAGTAGTTCGCGACCTTTCTGTCTTATTTGTATTCTGGGAAAAATGTTTCTACTGTTACAATTTATGGGAGACAAAATTAGTGCGACTATCCGCCCAGTTGGTAACCAACTCTCATCACTATTGTGAATACAACTTTTAAAGTAGAATGTATGAGACTCACTCATTAGCCGAATAACAGCGTGGGTATTTATTCCTCTATCTATTGTAGAGGACTGTGTAGGGACAGGACGCAGGAGGTTCGGAAGACAAAAAAAAATTATCTTCTGTCACTGATGTGGTCTTTATTGATGGAACGCGACATCAAATAGCCGGGAGTTTGGGGAAGGAGTTAGGTACTGTTCTTTTTTTTTTTTTTTAAATCAGCATCTGAAATTGTACCGAGTGATATAGGGAAACCATTGGAAAATTTTATTTGGATTATCTGAAGAGGGTCTGAACCAAAGTTCACCCGATAGCAGTCGAATGCCTTTTCTTTACTTAACAAGGAAATTTTGTTAAGCAGGAAAACCCACTGCGCAATATGGCTGCAAGACAAATTAATACTTCTTTATACCAGTATATTTTGAAATGATTGTCCGCTTACTTTCGTAGCCACAACTCCTAACTGTTGCTGTTTATGTTGGACCTTCGCGCAAGATAGAGTGGCACGGAGGCCTGCATCAAACCAGTCTTTGGACTGAAGACCATAACAACGACAACATCATTTTTGTCCTCTGTGATAGAATTTATTTCACCAGTTCCCCCCATCCCCCTTTTCTTAGAATTACTCTTTTAATCCACTGAAATATTTCCAACGGATGAATTTTTCAGCTGCGTTTTCTATGTTGGTATGAGACTATCTCTAATGGATTCTTCATATTCATGGCTAGAGATGTGTGAACAGAGAGTTCGAGAGCAGCAAATTGGTCCCGTTTCCTTTTCTTTTTCTTTTTATTTGGTGTCTCTACGTCGTCATATTCAGCGAATAAGTGTGATTCTTAAGTTTGTATAAATTGTGGCTGATTTCTTGGCAGAAATCGACTCTCTCTTACAGCACTCCAGACACACAATATTCAACTTATTGGCGATGTTCTTTTCCTAGCCCACAAAAGGGACATTGTTCAGAGCTTCCACACCCGAGAAGTTCTTTCAAATTATACTACCCATTCTTTTGTCAGGAACTTAGAGAGAATTCTAATAAACCATCATTCACTTTTCAAATAGTTTAAGCAAGATTATCTATAGTGTGGCCACAAAATTATTTTTCTTTTTTCGTTGTTCTTTAGCCTCATTCGCTAAAATTTTACTTGCAAAGAGATCTTAAATGTAAACGAACACCTGAATTCTCTGAAACTTTCTGTGATAAACTGTCTACTCAGCATCTCGAAAGTTCTTCATAATCAATTTCTTCAGTAACGAGTCTCTCAAACTGCAGTGAACTGTACATTGTATTTGCAACTTCCTGGCAGATTAAAAATGTGTACCGGGCCAGGAGTCGACCCAGGAATTTACGGAATTAAGCAGGCACGTGACCCCACCGCTGCACTACTGGCTCGGTAAGTAGGCATCATACACAGCTATTGCCATTGCCATGAGGAACGGCGTGGCTCGTAGGATAAATACCTATCTCACTCGTTTAGTAGAAGATAAAAGATAAATTTGACTTCAGCTTTTAGATTTGTAGCGTGTCTGTACTTTGATAAAGACGAAAAGTTGGAACAAAATTCTATAAAATAATTTACTTAAATATTTCGTGATTTAAGTCACAAACATATTTATCATGACATGTGTCATTTACAAGTTCTATAGTTCTCGTGATTTTTGAGGCACTTCTGGTGCTGTATGAGAGAAAAATAGAGATTAAAACAGCAATATTGGAAACCAGGGAAATGTCTGAAAAACTTCTAGACGTCAAATCTGGAAGAGTAAGGAACAGAAAATGTCTTTCGATGTAACATGATCATAAAATTTTGTGAAATTTTATTATTAAAAGTGAGAAGAATATCTGTATGTTACATCTAATTATAGATAATTTAGTTTCAAACCCATATATATGTACATATATCAGCTGTATACATGATTTTAGAGATTTAGTTAGCTAATAATTTGGACATTGGCTATGTAATAGTTTACAAGAGAAACTTCCATCGGGTTTCTTAACATGTGCAGGGAAAGCAGTTAATGTATGTTAACGGGTATTAGATTATTTGCGCAATTAAAGCTGAGTATTTTTAATGCATACCGATAAACTAGTTGTTTGACTGAGATTTACTGAAGTATGTAAATGACACTTTCTGATGAAAATAGTAATTTTTTGGCTATTTATGTGTATGTTGTAAAATCGCAATGTGATTTCATAACGTTAAGTCGTCATATTTTATTAAAATCGAAAATTTCTATTGTTTATATTATGTCAATATCACGTAAATTATGTAAGTTGTATACTGTAAAATATCCTAATAACTGCCAGTAGCACCAGATAATATTTGGCGCAGGCAGTCGTGCGATGGGACCTCAGACTTGAGTTGGCTCCGTTTAGTTTTCCTTTACTTTTAAAAGATCTCAGTTGTTCGTTAGCTGGGAAGCTAGTTAGAAGACCAGATGGGCAGAGACACAGAGGCAGTGGAATTAAGAACGTTATACTCCAGGAAATGATGAAAAAATAATGATATATTTACAACTATGATGCACTTTCTTTGTTTATATTCCTTGTTTCCTTAGCGAGAAATCCTCAACAAAATAAATAGTTGCAAATTTTTAAAAACCCACTTATGGTAAGCTGTCGTAACCACATGGCTCAAATGGCTCTGAGCACTATGGTACTTAACTGCTGTGGTCATCAGTCCCCCAGAACTTATAACTACTTAAACCTAACTAATCTAAGGACATCACACATATCCATGCCCGAGGCAGGATTCGAACCTGCGAGCATAGCGGTCGCGCGGTTCCAAGCTGTAGCGCCTAGAACCGCTCGGCCACTCCGGCCGGCGTAACCACATGATGGGAGGCTTTTTATTCTATAGAAATAGAAAATAAAGGGATGTTGACTATTTTTATTTGGATAATTTTGGCATAAACACTGAGTAGGTAATATCGTTTGAAATAACTTTTTCGTAGGTTTCCAGCCCTGTAAAATTGTAAAAAAATGGCTCTGAGCACTACGGGACTTAACATCTGAGGTCGTCAGTCCCCTAGAACTTAGAACTACTTTAACCTAACTAACCTAAGGACACCACACACATTCATTTTCGAGGCAGGATTCGAACCTGCGACCATAGCGGCCGCGCGGTTCTCCGGCCGGGGTGGTCGAGCGGTTCTAGGCGCTACAGTCTGGAACCGCGCGACCGCAACGGTCGCAGGTTCGAATCCTGCCTCGGGCACGGATGTGTGTGATGTCGCTAGGTTAGTTAGATTTAAATAGTTCTATGTTCTAGGGGACTGATGACCTGCGAAGTTAAGTCCCATAGTGCTCAGAGCCATTTGAACCATTTGGTCGCGCGGTTCCAGACTGAAGCGCCTAGAACCGCTCGGCCACACCAGCCAGCGTTAAATTGTACTGCGTCCGACAACTCACGTGAGTAAAGAATGTTATTCCGAAGTAAATTTCTATGAATCGATGTCGACCTGGGAAGATAAAAACCAACAACCACGACCAGCGTGCTGAAGCACAAACGCTACTATGCGACAAGGGGATCCGGTTGAAGTACATCTTCATAAAATGTTACGAACTTGCAAATCGCGTCGGGGACAGTGAAAATAATGTCAGCAAGCGTCGGGAGCCCCAGTAGGACGTGAGACAGCCCTGCTGCAGATCTCTCCAGTGAGGAGTGAGGTGCTGCGAGCCCGCAGCGAGGCGGTGAAATGTTTATGAGGGCGAGCAGTCGCAGTGAATCCGCTACGGGCCGCGCTGCACGTCGCCCCTGGGGGAAAGCCGCCCGCAGAGCACCGGCTGGGCGCAGCGGGCTTCTTCGCTGCACCAGCGTAGCCGCCGATTAACAGTGTAGAGCGCGCCGAGCGAATCAGAACAAGTGTACATGACCTGCAGTTCAAAGATATCTGAATTCGGAATTTACTTTGAGAATGTGTGCTGGAGAGAGGCGTGCTGAGAAGCTCCTGGTAGCGTCGAATATGTTAAGCCACTCAGTTTGCTGCGTTCGGTGGCACGTGCTGAATTTCAAGATTCGTGTCACACTGCGACGGAGCAACGCATTCAGGGGCAATGAGAGATTTTTATCCAAGAGAGGGTAGCATCCTAAAACTGCCATCTTGACACAGCTGATTCGATGAGTTTCAGAGGTTATTCTCCCCAAAAACCAAATCTGGAAGCAAGTTCACAAAACATATTTTATCTCAAACGACCGGCAGGTAGACACTCAAGGTTAAGGTATATTATTTTGAAACAAACTTGATAAGTATGTAACTTTATTATATGCCAAGTTAATCATTTTCATTGTGAATCAGAGTACTATCTTTTTGATTCAATAATCTGAAATTAAATCGTTCTTATCATTAAAACTAGGCTTTCTGCTGTATTGACTAAATATATTTGGTGTCAAACGTGAGTAAAGTGGCAGAAAAAGAATACCCTTTTACTGAAAGTAGTTGTTGTGAGAGGTGGTGTGTTTGCGCGAGGCAACCTAACTGCCTCATCACAGTACCAAATATGATCAGGTAAATGATTATGACACACGTCAGCAACAACATACAATAATTTATTAATATAAATTGCACATTACGTAATCTGAGTCAAGATGAGGTGCGGCAATGTAAACTACTGGCCATTAAAATTGCTACACCAAGAAGAAATGCCGATGATAAACGGGTATTCTATGGACAAACATATTATACTAGAATTGACATGTGATTACACTTTCACGCAATTTGGGTGCATAGATGCTGAGAAATCAGTACCCAGAACATCCACCTCTGACCGTAATAACGGCCTTGATACGCCTGGGCATTGAGTCAAACAGGGCTTGGATCGCGTGTACAGGTACAGCTCCCCATGCAGCTTCAACACGATACCACAGTTCATCAAGAGTAGTGACTGGCGTATTGTGACGAGCCAATTGCTCGGCCACCATTTACCAGACGTTTTCACTTGGTGAGAGATCTGGAGAATGTTCTGGCCAGGGCAGCAGTCGAACATTTTCTGTATCCACAAAGGCCCGTACAGGACCTGCAACATGCGGTCGTGCATTATCCTGCTGAAACGTAGGGTTTCGCAGGGATCGAATGAAGGGTAGAGCCACGGGTCGTAACACGTCGGAAATGTAACGTCCACTGTTCAAAGTGCCGTCAATGCGAACAAGAGGTGACCGAGACGTTCACCGCGATGTTGCTAAAGACGGATGCGACCATCATGATGCTCTGAACAGAACCTGGATTCATCCGAAAAAATGACGTTTTGCCATTTGTGCACCCAAGTTCGTCGTTGAGTACACCATCGCAGGCGCTCCTGTCTGTGATGCAGCGTCAGCGGTAACCGCAGCCATGGTCTCCGAGCTGATAGTCCATGCTGCTGTAAACGTCGTGGAATTGTTCGTGCAGATGGTTGTTGTCTTGCAGACGTCCCCATCTGTTGACCCAGGGATCGAAACGTGGCTGCACGATCCGTTAGAGCCATGCGGATAAGATGCCTGTCATCTCGATTGCTAGTGATACGAGACCGTTGGCATCCAGACGGCGTTCCGTATTACCCTCCTGAACCCACCGATTCCATATTCTGCTAACAGTCATTGGATGTCGACCAACGCGAGCAGCAATGTCGCGATACGATAAACTGCAATCGCGATAGGCTAAAATCCGACCTTTATCAACGTCAGAAACGTGATGGTACGCATTTCTCCTCCTTAGACGACGCATCACAACAACGTTTCACCAGGCCACACCGGTATATGTATGAGAAATCGGCTGGAAACTTTCCTCATGTCAGCACGTTGTAGGTGTCGCCACCGGCGCCAACTTTGTGTGAATGCTCTGAAACGCTAATCATTTGCATATCACAGTATCTTCTCCCTGTCGGTTAAATTTCGCGTCTGTAGCATTTCGTCTTCATGGTGTAGCAATTTTAATGTCTAGTAGTGTAATTAAATGTTCATGTGCACGATCAGTATTTGAACACTTGTCTTCTCATGAATGCAAAGAATAATAACTACCGTAATTGGTAGAATGATCAGTCGGACACGTCTCGGAGACAATTGTTGAACAGTGCTGATGCTGTCTTGCGGCACGGTGTCGATATTGTCGAACTGTCTCTATGATCTGAATGGAACCGTGGCAGATGGATGTTCATATGAGACATATTTGCGTGGCATAAAGCGGAAGCATGATATAGCCAGTGTTTGTTGCGTGAAACATATTACAATCATATGTTGGTGGTAACCGATCCACGCTCAGTGAAAATAACATGTTGTGTTAGATATAGCACTACTTAAGGCGCGATTAGCAAGTACATATTCGACTTATAAACCTCTAACACGTTAAACTAACATTCACAGTACGCAACGTACTACTCATAAATAAAACTTCAACAAATCATAAACCGAATGAAAAAATTATGTCACATGCGGCGTAATTCAAAGAAGTATAGACTGCTAACAACGGAAACAAATTTCAAATACAAAATACAATCAAATGAGAACTAAGGAAATGCATGAGTGTCTAAATAGTGTTTACAGAGGCATTATGATGTCATCGCTGGCAAGACATGCAGGTATGATACCACCTGTAAAATTTGTTTCATATTTAATACCACCACATTCTTGTCATTGCATAAATCAACAGATTCCGTTAATGGTAATTTGTGCAAAGATTCAAATGTTTATTCTTTAGTCAAACCATCATTTTTGTTACAAAGCTATGTGTACCGGCAGATGCAAAGCCGAGTGGTCGCGACAGCAGCGGTGGCAGCTGCAATATTTGCCTCTTACACAGTAATTTAGCTTAGTTTCTTCTTTTTTTTAATGTGCTTCTGCATAGGAGTGAACTGTATCTGTGTATCTTACTGTGTAGACCAGTGGTTAGCAGATTACTGTACGTTTTTGGTTTTGCGTGCATATCCTTGTGTAAGAAGGCTTCCTAGTGTAATTTTCCCGCCCTTAAATCTCCCGCGTCACGCCACTAAGCTTAAATCTTGTGTTGGTACATAGCATATAATTTAGACCAGTGCATTCTAGTTTGCATAGTTATCTCATGCAGAAGCTTTAGAGTAAGCAGTGTTTCTAGTAACACTTCAATAGAGCAATTTATTTCTGTTCAAGAGTTTGACTTCTTGATGTGCTTGTTGTGAGCGGACACAAGGAGAATTGGCTGCAGTCCGTAAACAGCTGGAAGCAGCATTGGCTACCGTTGACTTGCTTCTGGCTTATCTTCAAAGTTGCGGCGGTGTCGGGGCGCTGGGAACGAGACCTGCGACACCTCTGGTGCCTTTGGAATCCCCTGGTGATCCGGACGTCGCTGCAACTTCTGATACGCAACATCTGGCGGACCGTCCTCACTCTAGAGTGGGTGACAGACAGTGGTGGGTTCTCGTGTCACCGGACGGAAGGTGTAAGAGGGAGCAGGTCGCGCGGCAGGTTCCCTACGCCTTAGCAACAGGTACAAGATGCTACCTAGAGTTGATGATAACTCTGAGCCAGCACAAGATGCCTCTCCTGTTGGGCCAGCGGCCGATACCCTTGCCCACTCCGGACAAATGCAGACAGTGGCTATGCTTTTCATTGGGTGCTCCAATGTTGGGCGGGTGATGGAAACCTTCAGAGAAATAGCAGGATGGGCGAGAAAGAGGGGCAGCGTGCCCATGGTATTTTTGCCGGGGGTTCTCTTGAGTGATGTGGAGGAGGCCCTGCCGGTGGCTTTCGAGCGTAGTGGGTGCAAACGGATGCACATAGTTGCACATATCACCACGAATGACACCTGCCGCTTGGATTCTGAGGGGACCCTCACCTCCTTTCGGCGGATGACTGAATGGTGAAGAGAACTAGGACCGCATGTGGAGTGCAGGCTAAGCTCTCTCTTTCCAGCATCGTTCCCAGGGTTCACCTCGGTCCTCTGGTTTGGAGCAGAATGGAAGGTGTAAACCAGAAGCTCAAACGACTTTGCGACGACATCGCATGCGAATTTCTCGGCCCCCGCTATTGGGTACAGAATTTCAGGATTCCCCTTAATAGGTCAGGCATCGTCTACACGCAGGAAGAGATTCGGGGACAGCGAAGTATGAGTGGCGTGCAAATGGGGTTTTATTAGGCTAGAGAAACCCTTCCTTGGCACCAAAGAAGATATGCCTGATAAATTACCCACAATCACCTCAGAGAACGTTTATAGTTGCAGATCAGAGATAAAAAAGGTTAATAATATTTTAGTAAGCTGCAGAAGCATACAAGGAAAGGTCCCAGAATTAATATCGCTTACTGAAGGTTATGAAGTACAGGTAGTATTAGGAACAGAAAATTGGTTGGAACCGGACGTGAATGACGACGAAATCCTAACTTCAGATTGAAATATATATCGTAGCGATAGATTAGTTGCTAATGGTGTGTGAAATCTTATGGGACTTAACTGCTAAGGTCATCAGTCCCTAAGCTTATACACTACTTATCCTAAATTATCCTAAGGACAGACACACACACCCATGCCCGAGGGAGGACTCGAACCTCCACCGGGATCAGCCGCACAGTCCATGACTGCAGCGCCTTAGACCGCAGTTGCTAATGGTGGCGCCGTGTTTATTGCAGTAAAGAAATCGACAAAATATAGGGAGCTTATCACGGACTACGACTGTTCATTAATCTGGGTGAAATTAAGAATCAAAGATCGGAGAAAACGGTAATTCAATGGTTACATACACCGCCTGGGTCAGGAGCTCTAGTGGCAGAGCGTTTCAGCTTCAGACAGAACTTGCAGAATATCGTTACCAAACTTACTGATCACGCAGTTGTAATATGAGGTGACTTTAACTTGCCAGGTACAGATTGGGAGTGTCATGCCATCAACACTGGTACCAGAGACAGGAATTCGTGTGACATTGTCCTCTTGAAAAGCGGTCATCCACTGCAGTAGTAGCCCTTAGGAGGCCTGAGCGTGGCATGTCATCGAGGGGTTCCTGTCTCGCTGTATCTCCTCCATGTTAGGACAACATCGCTTTGGTTCACTCTGAGACGCCTGGACTCCATGTCCGGACAACATCGCTTTGATTCACTCCGAGACGCCTGGACTCCATTGTTGAGAGCCCTTCCTGGCACAAAGTAACACTGTGGACGCGACCGAACCGCTGTACTGACCGTTAGGCATGAAGGAACTACAGTCAACACGAGCCGTGTACCTCCTTCCTGGTGGAATGACTGGAACTGATCGGCTCTCGGACCCCCTTCGTCTAACAGGTGCTGCTCAGGCATGGTTGCTTACGTCTTTGGGCGGGTTTAGTGACATCTCTGAACAGCCAAAGGGACTGTGTCTGTGATAAAATATCAACGTCTATCTTCAGGAGTTCAGGGAACTGGGCTGATGCAAAACCTTTTTTGATGTGTGTATTTCTCGTATCAAACCCAAGCTGCGCTGACTTCTTAGCGCACTAAATTTCTATATTAGATATCAGACGAATTTCATGAGATCTTAGGCTATTCTCGTAGAGAGAAGACATTGTAAACGATTCATAAAACTTCTCATTTTAAGGTAGTTAACAGAATTTACATAGGTAGTTAATAAGGAGAACTGACAAGCAAAAACGTTATGGTCACTGTACATGGAAAGATGGAATGCCACTGAGTGGTGTTGCAGGCGTCAGAAGTCGTAAGAGAAGTAAAAGTACATGAGCGAAGCAGAGACATATGGGAAAACATTATAGCGACTATATAGGAGGCAAATGAGGAAATTCACTGACATCAGTTACTTTGACAAATGGTGATTTTATTTGTACTATGTACATTGAAAGTGGAGATGGAGAAACGAAAGGAAGTGGGAAAAATGACGATATCAGCTGCATGGGTCGGTATCATCCGTGACGAGTAAAAATGTGTGCCAGAGCGGGACTCGAACATGTGATATCCTGCCTATCAGGTATTTGCAAAACACTGCGCCATTCGGACACAGAACTTATAGCAAATGGACGGACTATGTCGATGCGCTCCCCATCGCGTCACACTGCCACCTAGCGCCACCTATCCGTAGTCCTCCGTGCTCTCTAATTTTAGATTGTTACTAGACGTCGAACGTAAATGAGCATCTGGATTGCTGTTTTCGGATTCCTAGCTCATCGAGCAGTATCAGTTATATGAGTGCGTGGTGTTCCTTCTTTCGGACATGTCCGAAGGAATAGACACCACGCGGTCATATAATGGGGATTTTATGGTCCAGTATCAGGCAGCAAGCAACTTCGAAACGGCGAAGCCCGTCGGCTCTTGGCGCACGTATGTCGTATCTACGGCAAATAGTTGAACGATGGTCACACCACAAGCAGACGGCGAGGTATTGACGTCCACGACTTATCACGGAACGTGGAGACCAGAGGCTACTTCAGGTATTTGTTTGCTCTCAGTCATAACACGAATTTTAATTTTTTACTAATAACCGACTAAAAAACCGAAATATCAGTTAGACATAGGATCAGTGGCAAAATTTTTCATTTTCTACTATGGCTTTCTGCAAAGAAGGTGTAATTTTTTTCGAAAACTGGCATCGGTTTTGAAATTGCCTAATTATAGGAAGTGAGAAAAGTGATGAGTGCTATTTTAATAACAGTCCCAAAGAAACGAGCATCAAACGCATGTAATACGAACTTTTACAGTATTTTTGTTGCACTGTTGTCCCTGTTGCCATGTGTATTTGCTTACGGTACACGTGAATGTGCAGAATACAAGACTTCCTACCGACTGGTCCATACCGTAGTCTCTCGCTATCGTACTGCGGAACGGCACCAATCATAGTCTGGTAAGATTTTTACGAAGTGACGTAGCAATGAAGTACAATGCTTAATTTGCATTAAAAGATTAAAGATCTGTCTACCACTTCTATGAATTAGTCAAAGAGGAAGGAAATTTTGGTAACACTAATAAATTAAAAACAATTCATTCAGAGCGTACAATATAAATAGAAAGCAGCTGATTTGTGGCCAATGTACATTTATCTGCTCGTAGCTCTTGAAAAAGGACAAATTAACTCGAAAAACAGACTTCCACATCCCAAGTTTTCACTCTGTAGTACTGACTATGATTCAGAACTCTAGAATTAGTAGCAGAATAATGATGATGTTTTGTAGCATTCACCTACTTACCAGTTTTCAAAAAAGCAGCGAACGATAGATGGACAATTTTTTTTTAATTTGCCTACTTAATTATTTAATATTTTGACTCTATGTGTCTTGAAACTGAGTGCGTCAAAGTTCTTCAATCTTTGTTCCCGTTCTAGGTGTATTACAGGAAATAATAGGAGTAAAAAACCGAAAATTATTTATTTCAGAAACCGGTTATTTTTGATGGTTTTAACAGTAAGGTTAAACTGGTGTGGAAGAGACCCAGCTGCTTCAGAAATAATCGACATCCCAGAGTACAATGCTGGTGGACCGACAAGTGTTTCAGAGCGCACCGTTTAGCGCACGCTGTTGAACTTGCGGCTCCGCAGCATACACCGTAATAGTGTTGCGGAGTTGACCCAACCACATCATCAGTTATGATTTCGGTGGCACGGGACTTTGGAGACTGGATTGAGGATCAGTGAAAAGATGTAGCCAGATCGGATGATTCACATTTCCTTTTACAACTCGCTTCTAAGAGAGTGGTCATAACTTTCCGGCTCATCAGTTTAAATCTGCGAGCGTCACGTATCCTACTTATTACTTGCAAATAAATTATTCTATTTTAAGGCTCAAACCTCAAGATTATTTTCCCATCCCATAACTAGCTCCAACCGACCTTCGCACGATGACCAACGGCCGCCACTTCAAAAAATGGGTCTGAGCACTATGCGACTTAACTTCTGAGGTCATCAGTCGCCTAGACTTAGAACTACGCCGAGCGCGTCGGCGCCGGGGCGCCCGTCTACCTCTCCGCCGTCATGGAGTACCTCGCGGTTGAGGTGCTCGAGCTGGCCGGAAACGCGGCCCTCGACAACAAGAAGACGCGCATCATCCCGCGCCACCTGCAGCTCGCCATCCGCAACGACGAGGAGCTCAACAAGCTCCTGTCGGGCGTAACCATCGCACAGGGTGGTGTCCTGCCCAACATCCAGGCCGTCCTGCTGCCAAAGAAGACCGAGAAGAAGGCCTAAAGAGCGCAATCGGCACGCGGACCCGCCCAGCAGCGCTGCGTGCTCCCCTGCACGCAACGCGCTTTGCCGGCTCGGCTCACAACAACTAACCTAACTAACCTAAGGACATCACACACATCCATGCCCGAGGCAGGATTCGAACCTGCGACCGTAGCGGCCGCCACTTCCACTATGCTTCACTAATGTACCATATGTTGCAAAAATTACGTCTTTACACAATTACTCGCGGCAACGGCCTACTAAAGAGTGCTTTGCATGCGTCCCATAAGACTAAAATTTAATATTTTGCGACCAAATTTAACATCATGTGAAATAAAATGTTTAAAATGCTCTTAAGTCCAGTGCGTTGTGACGGAAACTGTTTTCATTCCACAACGATTCATTACAGCACTTCTTCACTTCGTATTTTATCCTCTATGTATTTCCAACATGAGGTCACGACAGGATCAGCAACTTGGATGCCATGAATTTTTTATTGAAATTTCGTCAAAGTAGCTTTTTATTGCACTAGTAATTAGTATCGAACTACCTAGTTCATTTTCACACATTCCCTAATAAAGGTGCACTGCTTGATTAGGAGACTATCTGTTCACACATAGGTAGTATACGTATTATAGTCTCATGGAATGTCAGACCAATTTTACAATGTTCCTATGGAACTGTCTCCGTCGCCAGTAGTTAGTCTGGTTCAGCTGTACTTCTTTAGCACATCTGTACGTGAAACTTGTCTGACATTCCATGAGACTATATACAATATATATATTACCTATGCGTGAATTTAATTGTCGGCTAACCAAGTACTATTAGTACACCTTTAACAGGTATGCCTTGAAAAGGGACTTGGTTCAAAAATGGTTCAAATGGCTCCCAGCACTATGGGATTTAACTGCTGAGTCATCAGTCCCCTAGAACTTAGAACTACTTAAACCTAACTAACCTAAGGACGTCACACACATCAATGACCGAGGCAGAATTCGAACCTGCGATCGTAGCGGTCGCGCGGTTCCAGACTGTAGCGCCTAGAACCGCTCGGCCACCTCGGACGGCAGGGACTTGGTAGTTCGAAATTAGTCACCAGTGTAATAAAACGCAGCTGTGACAGAAAAAAATTTGTCATTTAACTTTTAACATTATTTGACGCCACAATATTTGAAGCACTTACAATAAGTTCCTTGTTCTAAGAATTTCCAATGACTCCCATTTCGCCGCAATACATGAAAAGTTTCAAGGCTCCTGAGTTGGGATGAATACGATTAAAAATAGCATTTTTGTATAATGTCATTCATTTACTGCATTAATATCGCTAGCAAATTTGAAGTGGAGGTACAACCTTGATAATGGTATATTCACATATTAATTCATTTTTAATTAATAATTGAATTAATTACTTTAATTTATTTGTGAATCGGTTGCGTCTCCCCATGTGGCATGAATCCAGTCACTAATATATTTTGTACTCAAAAACGGAATCCGACTTACAGTGTAGTGAATCCTATCACCATTTTCAACTTAAAAAAATAGATTCGTGTATGGACACCGACGTATTATATTCTCTAGCCCAAACAATTTTTCATAGGTACATTAAATCGCAACATTATTCGTGTGAACCACTTGCATTCAGGACAGTTGGCAAAAACATTTCAGTTTCAGTATTACTAGGCCATTATCAACATAAAAGATATTTATACAATAACATAATCTTTTATCCCTTCAAATATATATTTACCTCGCCTTCTACGTTCTAGCAAAAAGCTTTAATATTTTGGATCTCAGTTGCAAGTTCAGGTTCCGGAAAGACAAAGTAAACACTACTACCAAGAACTTACTTTCTCAGAAATTTCGTTTGATAAGTGTCATTAGACACGATACCAATTTTATCAATATGACACCTGAACCTTCTTTTCACAGGAAATTTCATTATGGCGAAATCATGCCTGTTAAATTCTTGACCATTTGTGTCGTTATCTTTGTTCATTCCTTCACTTTTATTTGATTCCTGCTGTTCTTTATCACTGTTAGAAGGGCTGTAGATAGAATCAGTATCAAAAGAGAGGGGCTCTCTACTTTTCCCTCTGTCACTGTCACTTTCTCTGGCAACAATATCTATTCTTGCACTTAACGTTAAGCACCTTGCTCGGCGCGGCATTCCTTTTGTTTCGTTAGAGCAAACCTCTTTCACATGTATTTCTATAGCTGTTGTCCGACTAACGTCAGTTGAGTCGGTGTCATGTGTGTATATTTCTTCTGAAAATTGTGAAATGACTTTGTCAGAGCGGAAAGGAAAAATTCCTGCTTCTCTGAACACAGATGTAATGTAAGCCTTAGAAGTAATAGCTATCTTTCCACAGGCTTCATTCAGAAATCCAGGAAATTCGGATTAAGCCACCAACCCACCATTCTCGATTTTCCAGTCATCTAGGACATTCCACGAAGCAAATTTTTGAAGTCTCACCAAGTAGCTGACACAAGTGAGTAGAGAGTAGTAGTAGAAGCACAAGCTGAATGTCACGTTAAGTGGTAGGTCATTCGAGAGATTTTCATTTATAGGTACTATCGTTCCCTCTGAATGCTGGACATAAAGCATGACAGTTTGAATAAACTACGATTCAATATCGTTTTCTCAAACAAACTGCTTTGAATCGAGTTGTAATTTGTACCCCTCAGACCTACTTCAGTTTAACTGGTTTGCCATATAATCCGCGTACGTTGGGCGGACTGTGCCATCTGCAGCCCCTGCAGTCTTTACACTGATACCTGACTTAGAATTATCCACAGTCCTTTCACAATGTATTGTACCTCACTCCACTATTATTTTCACTTGTTTTGGATCATGATAATATTTGGCCCCTTCTTGGTTTATAATGTTGGAGGGAGGAACACCATTGAAGGTCACATCAAGGTTCTGTAATGGTTCACTGCTTTTCGGGTCACTGTCATTACCCCCCTTAAATTTTCACGTACTCTGGATGTTACTTCATTATTTCTTCTAAGAAATTATCTTACCCACTCGACTGTTACGAGATCCAACCTGCTCTACGTGGTCACTAACATCACTATTCTGCAAAGGAAACACCCCATTTAACACAAAACAAATTGTTTTCCTCACTATTGGTTAACGCTGGTTGGCTCACTGTTTTATATTTGTATCTCTTCCTGAGTTTGTCATTTAATGTTGTTTAAGGAACTACAAATTTTTCTGAAGGTTTGCTAACGCTCAGATTTCCTGATTTGACAGCCTTCACATCACTTATAAAAAATTATGGGTACTAGCTGGACTTTGGGGATGGTCCCAGAACCTTCCAGTATACTAGCACCAGCTTATTCTCCGTACTAGCATGGAGTTTTGTAATTAGACTTAAACAGCGTCTAAGCGGTATTAAGAACGCAGAACAAGATGAAAAAGTAGCTCTTGAGATGATCATGTGCTAGTCAAAATATTAAAACTTAGTAATTACACACCGGAAGCAGCAGGTACCAGCAGAATTTTTCGTGCTGGTGTATTAACTTCACGAGTGCAGTACCTTAGTTACACATCTACTGACAATCACACCGCCGACTACGTTTGTGTTCCCACATAATCATGTGGGTACGGAGCACCCACAAGATTTTTTGTTCGAGAAAACGAAATAAAATAAACACTTCTCGCACACCGTTATCAAAAAATATTACGCAGTTAAAACTTTGAGACAGGAGTAAAAGTTTGTAACCTATAAAACGTGTCTTTGTTTCAAAAGAATTGTATTGTAAATATAATCTCGTCTTTTCAGCTTACTTTGACATTTTCTTACAAATGAAACACTACAATACGCCCACTCCATTCGTCAACAATCTTTTTAAAATGACTACTTGCCGATATCGTTCACTAACAAAGAATAAATCGAAACACAAGGAAGTCGACACCTTAGTACTGTGGTTGATTTTGTCCTTCTGTTGTTTCAGTTAGATAAGAGAGGCGTGGTTTATGATTTCAGCCAAGTTGTTTTCATGTAATCAGGATTGTAATCGTTTCGCTTCTTCTCCGAGGCACAATAGCTTGGAATTACGCGGGAGCTTAGATTGTATACCAGAAAGTTCTCATTTTCTAAACAAAAGATGTTACCGTGGTGATAGTGCAAACAAGGTCTACTGACCCTATACGTAGAGTAAAGGCTCTTCCGCGTGCAAAAATTTTCCACAATTTTCCAACGTGGCACTATGAGTAGACGCGTGCGGAAAGCTTTAACAAAATTTGAGTATGGCTTCTTTAATGCACTTTACAATTGGAACAGAACGTTTTCTAGTCGCTATGGCTAATTACGTCATAGGTTTATCGTCGTCAGCACAGGTGGGGGATATTACTGACACTGAACGTAGCGACAACCATGTTCAGTCAAATAAATAGGGAACCCGGGAAAATGCCACTGCCACTTCCTGTACTACATTAGAAACAAACAAATACAAGGTAATCATTAAAAAAAATACACATATCTCGTTTCACCGTCTGTATGTACCCACAGAAATTTTGGAAAGTCGGCGCCCATGGTGACAATGCAATTTGTCCGTACAGCGCGCTCCAACACGTCATTGTTATAGACAAACCAGTCAAGAATTCACAATAACGGTCAACTGCAGTGTTTGTGTTAAGATGCCGCATTCAGAATCAAACACTGAAATGTAGGAAAATTATGTGATTCGTACCATCTGATTGGACTGATCTCATTTTGTGGAAATTCATCCACGTTTCCATATCAGTATTTGATACCTCTCGATGTTTTTACGTATTGAAAACTTCTTTCGTCGATGTCGCTACTGATACCTCACTTGCTTCTGCCATTACGTATAAACGTCTTTCCTAGATACAAACATAGGCTTCCGCGGCCATTGTCACATTCAATAAAAGGTTTTTGGGTTTGTGACCGCGTTGTCAACATATAAAATTATATATGCAGCCAGTGTGGTTACAAACTCAGAAAAAATTTATTGAACGTTCTTCCCTAGAGATTTCTTTCCTAGAGATAATTATTTCACTTCTTCCGCTGCTTTGCAGTTCTAAACGTGATTACAAGCAACACGTTATTCTTTTTTATACGATTCTACTTTGCCTCAGTGTTCGTCTAACCACAAGTCATAATTCGTGGTAAGTAAATCGACGAAACCTTTCAATGCGGCGTTTAAGTCTTCCTTATATTTGCCCTGCACTGTGTATTAATTGTGTGATATGTGAGATGATATCTAGTCAACAAGCGCTAAATCAAAGTATTCAATACACCCATGTCGGCCAGAAATTCGCTACAGACTGCCTATCGATGGGGTCTTTCCAGCTAGCATACACCCTCACCCGATTTTCCTGTGACCGCTCATCGGCAGACCAACGTTCCTTCCCAGTAATTACGAGACAAACATGCTTAATTGCAATCGTCTGCAGTGGCCTGCAAAGCGCGCTTAATGAGGGAGGCCGCATTCAGAACTCCAAACTACGACACGCTCAAGCGACGCGTGGACACACAGCGTGAAACGTGGATTAATACGGCCAGCCCTGCGCGAAAGCCCATGTCGTGCTAGTCGGCGCAAATCAGACACGAGCACGCATGACGCACTGCTGCTATTCACAGAGTATCGCCGCGTCTGTAATTTGCGGACGAATCAGGCCAGTGCCGGATGGGAGGTTCTGCAAAGCGTTAGTTAACCCATAGCTCGATAGCCACTCTCTCAGAATTACGCCCACTGACACGAGCGCTTGTGGATCCAATAGAGCGGATAGTAATTGCACCGTGCAAACTGAACAAGTAGGCGGAGAACTCAGAAGAGCCTCTTTACTTTGTGAGTTCAAAACACTGAAACGATCGAAGAAAAGGAAAAATTTTAGCTGTGCTCCAGAGATTTCCAGTTCTAAAAAGTTTCCATGAATCTGTAATCTATATTGTCTTTCAGCTGTCGCTTCTCGGACAGGTCGACATGCTAAAACAAACTATGATTGGCTAGATATTATGGAGCGACAGTTCTTGTGATTTAATGGCACCTAGCATGACTGCAGCAGAGGCATCCGTTACTGTGCGGCGGAGAAGCATATTTGTAACGCAGTTATATGTGGCACGGAACGGTGCAACGTTCTAAATGGGATCAACGTCGAGTAACGTTAGAATCTGCATTATTGTTTTGTCCCCGGTCGACTTTATAGTTGTTACTCGTTCATCCTCCATCGTTGTTTAGTATCATACAATTTACACTCCTTTTGAAACCTCCTGGCAGATTAAAATTATGTGCTGGACCAATACTCGAACTCGGGACGTTTGCCTTTCGCGGGCACTTGCTCCACCATCTGAGCTACCCAAGCATGCTCCGTCTTTACATCTTTCCTTGCGCCAGTACCGCGTCTCCTACCTTCCAAGCTTCACAGAAGCTCTCCTGATAAGGAGACACAGTACTCGGGGAAGTACAGCTGCGAGGGGGGGGGGGGGGGCGGTGGCGTGAGCCGTGCTTGGGTAGCTCAGATGGCGCCGGCACGGTAGCTCAGCGTGTTGGGTCAGGGGGCTGCTCGCCCTCTGTAATAAAAAACTGAGTAAAGGAATCGTCAATCAGCTTGAACCGATGTCTTGTTACGTCCGCCCAGACCAAACTCAACGAACAATACCGAACCAAAGAAAGAAAAAAGATGGTAGAACACTTGCCCGCGAAAGGCAAACGTCCGAAGTTCGAGTCTCGGCCTCGCACAGAGATTTAATCTGCCAGGAACTTTCATATCAGCGCACACTCCTCTGCAGAGTGAAAATTTCATGCTGGATACACTTCTTTTATTCATGGCAGTAAAACTCCGCCCACCATTAAATACTATCTGTTGCGTAGCAACTTCACGAAATTTTATACATATTTAAGGCAAATTGTGGCACTGCCGATGATTTATCTTACACTTCACAATACCATTGCTTTTTGGTTCCGGAATGAAAAACACGAGATTCTACCATCCGTAAACTGCTGGAGAGAAATACATAAAGTAATGATGTACGGATGCATGCTTTCGCGGCGATATCCGTTAATAAAACATTCTCGGGTTTCAAGCCGCGTCATGTGGTTTACTGCCCACGAGCTTTCGGCAGAGATCTCCTCTGCCATTGTCAAGTGAATGACTGTCGTGTGGTTGTCACTGCCGTGCTTATATAGCCGCGCCGTCGCTCCTGACGTCGCTCGTGACGTCACTGGTTCTCGGTCCCGCACCATATACGGTATCGTCGACAATACCTTCGTCATTTGGCCACATAGACAAGAAAAATTAGAAGAGTTCCTGGAGAACCTCAACAGCATCCACGACCACATCTACTTCACAATTAAAGTAGAGAAGGAGGTTTCCCTGCCGTTCTTGGTGTGGTGTCACCGCCAGACACCACACTTGCTAGATGGTAGCCTTTAAATCGGCCGCGGTCCATTAGTATACGCCGGACCCGCGTGTCGCCACTGTCAGTGATAGCAGACCGAGCGCCACCACACGGCAGGTCTAGAGAGACTTACTAGCACTCGCCCCAGTTGTACAGCCGACTTTGCTAAGAAAGGTTCACTGAGAATTACGCTCTCATTTGCCGAGACGATAGTTGGCATAGCCTTCAGCTAAGTCAATTGCTACGACCTAGCAAGGCGCTTTTTATCCTTTGCTATGTATCTAATGAAGCATGTACAGTAACAAGACCAATGTTCACCAATTGTGGATTAAAGTTAAGTATTCCAGCAGCTACGTACTTTTCTTTATAGCATTCATTACGTATCCTGTTTCAGACCTCACGCCAGCCTGCGTGAGTTTAAGCGCGTGCCTTTCGGTTACCCGTCACTGTGGACTGGCTGTCTTGTCAGTCCACAACACTTGGATGTGTTTGTCCGTCGTAAATCCAATGGGTCTTTAGGTCATAGAATTTACCGCAAGCCCACCCGCACGGATCGGTATCTGCTCTCCACCAGCTTCCATCACCCAGCACAGAAGCAGTCAGTTCTGAGGACCTTAGTACATCGAGCTGAAACCGTCTCAGACGCTGAAAACTTGCCCAGAGAATTGAGCCACTTACGCAAAATTTTCAAGAAAAACGGTTGCAACAAGAAACAGATCTCACAAGCAGTGTCATCCAAGCCTCAATGGAAGAAGACCTCTGAAGAACACGCAAGGCAGGTTGCATTCTTACCATTTCCTGGTTCGACAACAGGGAAGATTAGTCGGCTCCTGAAGAGTTATAAAATAGACACAATCTTCAGACCTCCGGCAAAGATCCGATAACTAATGAAACCTGTGAAAGACGATGTAGGCCTCAGAACTCCCGGAATTTACAAAATACCGTGTGGATGTGGGCAGTTCTATGTCGACCAGACTGTTCGCACTATTGAACAGCGCCGCATAGAACATGAAAGGTGTTACCGTCTGCGCTATCCCAAAAAGTCCCTTGTAAGGGAAGCGGTCGTATTCGTTCTCCATACCTGACCTGCATGAGACTTTGCTCCGTGTCCGTAGAACTCGTTAACGGGATGTTTATAATACTGCAATGCAGCGATAACAGCATACAGTAGCAGTTTCGTCAAGATCTACATTATTACCCCGTGATCCACGTTAAGGTGTATGGTGGAGGGTACTTTTTCTACCACCGTCACTTGCCGCTTTTCCTGTTCCAGTCGCGAATGGTTTGAGGGAAGAATGGCAGCCGATATGACTCCGTGTGGGTTCGTCTCTGCCTAATTTTTCCTTCAAGATTTCTTCGCGAGAGTACGTAGTAGGACTTGTATATTGGTTGACTCTTTTTGGAAAGTATGCTCTCGAAATGTTAAAAGTAAAGAAAATCATGATGAAGAACACCTTTCTTGCAGTGTCTCCCGCTGGATTTGGCTAAGAGTTGTACGCGATGCTTTCTTGCTTACTAAATCAAGCTGTACAGAAAGACGCTGCTCTTCTTTGGATCTTGTCTATTTCGTCTATCAGTCCTATATGGTATGTATCCCAGACTGGCAAGCAATATTCGAATACTGGTCGAACGAGGGTTTTGTAAGCTACTTCCCTTGTGTATAGAACACATTTCCTGAGGTTTCTTTCGATGCATCTCAGTCTGATATCTACCTCACCTACGATTAACTTTATGCCGTATTTTCTCGTTAATTCTGTGGAAGTAACTGATTTCAATGATTGTTCTGCAGTCGTGAAATCATACAATACTTGATCTCCCCGAATATTTATGCGATATAAACTACAGTTGTTTACGCATAGGATCAGGTGCCAATGCCTGTACAAGCCATCAAAATGGTTCAAATGGCTCTGAGCACTATGGGACTTAAATGCTGTGGTCATCAGTCCCCTAGAACTTAGAACTACTTAAACCTAACTAACCTAAGGACATCACACACACCCATGCCCGAGGCAGGATTCGAACCTGCGACCGTAGCGGTCGCGCGGTTCCAGACTGCAGCGCCTTTAACCGCTCGGCCACTCTGGCCGGCTACAAGCCATCGATCATCTGCAGGTCGTCCTGCATTTTGCAAAAACTCCCTGGCTTAGCGCACCCGCATTCACAAAAAGCCTCAAGGACGTTCCGATGTTGTACTGTGAAATGGAATGGTCCTATAATACTCCTTGGGATACCCTCCAAGTTACTTTCACGTCCATAGAATCTCTCAGTTGATACTGTGTACTGTTTCCAGGAGATTCTAAAATGAAATCACACAATTTTTTGACATTCTGTGCACTCGTATTTTGCTCATTACGGATCAATGGGGAAGTGTGTCCAGCGCGTTGCAGGTGTCATCCTAGACGTCGGTGTCTATTTCTTTCTGGGTGCTGGGTGTCGTGGACGAAGAGAGCGACATAGGTTTCACGAAGAGGACATTTGGGAAGTAGGGAGGCCATATAAGTTTGGGGGAACAGTACAAGAAGAATTAACATACTAGATATTTTCTTCTAACAAGGAACTGTTCTAATTAAGATTCTTGGTAGTCTCCTGTGACAAGGAACTGTACTTCAGGAGGCTGTTATTCTTCCTTTCAAAGTTTATTGTGGGATCAGCACCGATCATGCGATACGCTGTATCAGACAGAAACACTCCACGTTTAAGAACGTAATCCTGCTTGTCTAAAACAACGGTAGCATTTCGCTTGTTCGCAGTCCCAGTCAACACACTACAAACCTCCCTTCTAGCCTCCTCTGCAACATCTGGAGGTACTTTAAAAGCAGCCTGTTCAACAGAACTGATAAAAATCAACCAAATGCTTGGGATCGATGAAAAATCTGATCCTTCCTCGAGGACCGGTAAAGCTGCGTGGTAAAAAGCTTCCTCCGTGAGATTTATCATAGAACGTCGAGATATTTTTACTGTGCTGTTCACGCTATATTATATTACCTTCCAAGGTCGACAAGGAGGGATACCTCTTCGTCCGATTGTAACACTGCTGCTGCTTCATATCGTGTGGCAAACACCTTGCTATTCTGTTGAGTTCTATAGTAGGTCGGTGTGAGCATCACATTAAGAACTCTGCGTATTTCTTGTGTCGATTAGAGGGAATGAGTTTATATGAGTCTGATAATCTAGTAAGTTCTAATGTAGGGCCTCTCTTCACTCATGTTCCTCTATCTGACTCGTTACAGATGACTAACTTCATGTTTGGTGTTAATTAACGGACCTATAGCGACATGTGTTGATTTACATTTAATTCTTGTTTAATGGACCAGTACTCCGAGAAGACAGATGGAATTACGATGGCAAGCACGTTTTCATCTATTATTGAACATTTTTTCATGGGAGATTTCGAGGAACGAGCCTTGGAGTCGGTGGCTTTGACACTTTGAGACTGAAGTGATTTTTTGTGTTTCTTTTTTTTTCCTCTTTTTTGAGATATGTAGACGATACTTTCGTCGATAGGAGCCATAACAGTGATAATCTGAACGACTATTTAGAACACCTGAACCCAATGCGTCCGAATATATGTTTTACGATGGAGGTGAAAAAGGATAGCTGTCTTCCCTTTCTTGATGTGTTGATTGGGAGAAAGGTTGAAGGTACTTTGGGACAGGCCGTTCACGGGAATCCTACTCACACTGACATGTATCTGAAAGCTGATAGCTATCATCATCCGGCTCAACCTGAAATGGGTACTTTGTACGTGGGTTGACAGGGTCCACGTCATCTCGCACCCTGAGTGCTTTTCAGCTGAGCTATCCCATCTCGAGGTCACCCTTCATCAGAATGGTTGTAGTGAAAGACAGATTAGACATGCGCTACAGACCAGCTGTGCACCGGGTGAGAGGTGACAGTATCGAGGTGACACCAAAGTGTACTCCCATTTGGTCTCGCGCAGGGAGCATTTCGAGCGTCATTGGTCGTGTTTTGCGAAACATGATGTGAAATGCGATTTTTGGACCACCATCTAACAGTAGGGTCCTTTTAGATTCCGTAAAGAGTGATCTTGGTTTGCCTAAGGCGGTTGTCTACCGTATTCCTTGCAGCTGTGGCAACAGGATTGTGGATGGTTGGTATACTGGGCACAAGCGTTACACACACAACAGCAGAGCAAATCCGCCATTCCAGAATAATGTCTTGGCACCGGACATCCAATGGATATAAAAAGGTAGATTCTGGCATGCAGTTCCAGCTATTAGGACTGTGTTTTTAAGGAAGCAGTTGAAATTACATAAGCAAGTAACCTTATAAATAGAGATGGTAGTGTTTGTTTAAATTCTGCATGGAATCCTGTTCTCACCCTTGCCAGAAAAAAAAAGAAGAACTGACTTAATGCTGTCTCACCCACTGATTATTTTCACGTCGGTTCTCTTTGCTTTGTGAACGCGCTTGTGTGTGTGTGTGTGTGTGTGTGTGTGTGTGTGTGTGTGTGTGTGTGTGTGTGTATTCCGCAAATCGAGTTTTTAAATTCCTTTACACAGCGCTTTCATGCTGCAGTTTTGCCTTGTATCTGGCACGGTGTGTTTTTATCAAAATGTCGGCGATTGTCGACGACGTCACCCGGCTGCATTCCCGTAAGTTATTTGAATATTGTATTCACCAGGAGAAACTCAGGTCTCACATAGTAATGAATTAGTGTGAGACCCATGCATGTTGTTGAATTAAAACTGCAATGTTGCTTACTATAATTAGGTTACGTGTAATTTGAAATTATATCCTATTTGAAGTATGAAAACATGTATAATCTCTTAACTCAGTTTCAAAAATTATTTTAGCTCAAAATATTCATTTACTACGAAATTTGTAACAATACTGTAATTCGTTAATATGAAGTGTAATATCACTTACGAGGAATTGTGTTGGAAATAAACTTCGGCTCTCTCCAGCTCATATGATGAACACTCGTTACGCAACACTCATACTCTGGTATGTTTTTTACAGACAAACTTTTTAAACTCCTCTCCGCGCGGGATTAGCCGAGCGGTCTTGGGAGCTGCAGTCATAGACTGTGCGGCTGGTCCCGCCGGAGGTTCCAGTCCTCCCTCGGGCATGGGTGTGTGTGTTTGTCCTTAGGATAATTTAGGTTAAGTAGTATGTAAGCTTAGGGACTGATGACCTCACCAGTTAAGTCCCATAAGGTTTCACACACATTTGAAATTATTATTTTTTTTTTTTGTTGTTGTTGTTGAACTTCTCACACCGTTGATTTATTTTCCTGTGTGTGTCCTCGTGGAGGAATAATAGCTTTTTCGTTTAAGTTTCGGAACATCTGTGTCCTCATTATCATATTTCCTGTCCTTTAAAAGATATCTGAAACCTTAATATACACTCCAGGAAATTGAAATAAGAACACCGTGAATTCATTGTCCCAGGAAGGGGAAACTTCATTGACACATTCCTGGGGTCAGATACATCACATGATCACACTGACAGAACCACAGGCACATAGACACAGGCAACAGAGCATGCACAATGTCGGCACTAGTACAGTGTATATCCACCTTTCGCAGCAATGCAGGCTGCTATTCTCCCATGGAGACGATCGTAGAGATGCTGGATGTAGTCCTGTGGAACGGCTTGCCATGCCATTTCCACCTGGCGCCTCAGTTGGACCAGCGTTCGTGCTGGACGTGCAGACCGCGTGAGACGACGCTTCATCCAGTCCCAAACATGCTCAATGGGGGACAGATCCGGAGATCTTGCTGGCCAGGGTAGTTGACTTACACCTTCTAGAGCACGTTGGGTGGCACGGGATACATGCGGACGTGCATTGTCCTGTTGGAACAGCAAGTTCCCTTGCCGGTCTAGGAATGGTAGAACGATGGGTTCGATGACGGTTTGGATGTACCGTGCACTATTCAGTGTCCCCTCGACGATCACCAGTGGTGTACGGCCAGTGTAGGAGATCGCTCCCCACACCATGATGCCGGGTGTTGGCCCTGTGTGCCTCGGTCGTATGCAGTCCTGATTGTGGCGCTCACCTGCACGGCGCCAAACACGCATACGACCATCATTGGCACCAAGGCAGAAGCGACTCTCATCGCTGAAGACGACACGTCTCCATTCGTCCCTCCATTCACGCCTGTCGCGACACCACTGGAGGCGGGCTGCACGATGTTGGGGCGTGAGCGGAAGACGGCCTAACGGTGTGCGGGACCGTAGCCCAGCTTCATGGAGACGGTTGCGAATGGTCCTCGCCGATACCCCAGGAGCAACAGTGTCCCTAATTTGCTGGGAAGTGGCGGTGCGGTCCCCTACGGCACTGCGTAGGATCCTACGGTCTTGGCGTGCATCCGTGCGTCGCTGCGGTCCGGTCCCAGGTCGACGGGCACGTGCACCTTCCGCCGACCACTGGCGACAACATCGATGTACTGTGGAGACCTCACGCCCCACGTGTTGAGCAATTCGGCGGTACGTCCACCCGGCCTCCCGCATGCCCACTATACGCCCTCGCTCAAAGTCCGTCAACTGCACATACGGTTCACGTCCACGCTGTCGCGGCATGCTACCAGTGTTAAAGACTGCGATGGAGCTCCGTATGCCACGGCAAACTGGCTGACACTGACGGCGGCGGTGCACAAACGCTGCGCAGCTAGCGCCATTCGACGGCCAACACCGCGGTTCCTGGTGTGTCCGCTGTGCCGTGCGTGTGATCATTGCTTGTACTGCCCTCTCGCAGTGTCCGGAGCAAGTATGGTGGGTCTGACACACCAGTGTCAATGTGTTCTTTTTTCCATTTCCAGGAGTGTATTACTGATGAACGCATTTGTTGTATTCTGCATTGGCGGGACAGAATCGTCCCTCAGTGTGAGGTTTGACTAGTTGTTTCCCAGTTCTCGGATGAATTCTCTTCTTGCATTTTTACCTCTTATGACATGAAAATATTTACAGTACAGGACATAAACATTGAGAAATGCTAAATCAAGTGTATCAGAATTACAGCAAACGGCCACGCTTCACTGAATAATGTCTAGCCATCTTACCAACCATATCAACTTCTGAATTTGTTGTGTTGTTATTTCAGGTTTTCTGTGTTTACACCCACTTACATCAATATTTTAGTGCACAGATAACAACAAAAGAGCTGAATTGTTTTATGGAGGCACATAAGAAGCGTAAATACAATTATGCGTTTACCCAAAAGTTGTCTATAATGAAACCCTCTGTTTTTATGGCAACTTTTTTGCTATCTCTTTCTAGTTTGTCCAAAGAGTTTTCGTACGTCAGTTTATTACCTAGAAGTTACAGTCCTAAATCAACACTTGTAAACAAATATTTAGTCATAATGTTCCTAGCACTTACCCTGAGGTGCAATTATCAGAGAATTTGTCTGTTAACTTACATTTGCCCACCTTTTTATCACCGCGCGAGATTAGACGAGCGGTCTAAGGCGCTGCAGTCATGGACTGTGCGGCTGACCCCGGCGGAGGTTCGAGTCCTCCCTCAGGCATGGGTGTGTGTGTTTGTCCTCAGGATAACTTAGGTTAAGTAGTGTGTAAGCTTAGGGACTTAGTAGTTAAGTCCCATAAGATTTCACACACATTTGACATTTTTGACCTTTTTATCCAATGTTTTCCAGGTTTTGAAGAAACGTGCATCTTGAATGGACATCTTTCATGAAAGTACACAGGCCCTCATTAACTGTGATATCAGTCCCAAAGATTTAAGACGAAATGTGTACGTTTATTTCTGTAGAGTCCACTGTACTCCATCGCTCTAGATATGAGTGTAGAACTATACTGTCTTCCTCTACGTTATTAGTATGCATTCCTATTACAATCTGCCTGTGATTGGTGATAAAAAGTCTGAGACAATCAGTCCTTGTCTGTAATTGTGGTCTAAGGCGATGTGGAATATGTGAAGTTTCACGTATTATGATCCTGAAAGCCTGCTTGCGCACTTCAGGCGCACTACGTCATACATTATCTGTCCACTTCGAGACATAGGAGCAGGTTCACACGTTTTTTCAGTAGCATTATCATCTTATTCGCATTCCTTCACATCCACCTCAGCTCCTACTTGTATATCTTTCTCCACCACATCTACCCTCATCAGCCAGAAGATTATGACCAACGACTTATTATAGATATAAACCCGCCCAAGCGGTAGCAGTGTCACGAGGCGAGAAATGGCTGCTCATGAGGTACACACACGGTGCATGTAATACCAGTGATCGTGCTGTCCGTGTGTAGAATATGACTCTGACAGAGGGCAGATTGTGATGGCCTGGAGGCTCAGCACAGACTTCACGAACTTTCGCGTGTTCAAAGAGCGCTGTGGTGAGTGTCTTCAACACGTTCCGAGACCAAGGTGAAACTACTTGCAGACGTCAAGGAGTCGGGCGGCCAACCCTCATTACAGATGTCTGACGTTGTAGGCTGGTCAGAGTGGGAAAACAGGACAGGCGGCGAACTGTGGCGGTGCTAACATCAGACATTAATGCTGGGCAGAGTGCAAGTGTGTCTGAACACTCCCAATGACGGACCTCCGCAGCCGACGACCCTCGCATGTGTCAATGTTAACACCGTGACATCGGCAACTACGACTGGAATGGACAGGTGACCATCGGCACAGGACGTTGGCGTAGTTGTAGAGCGTCGCTGGTCTGATGAATCCCAATACCTTCTTCAGCATGCCGATGGGAGAGCGCGAAATCATCGTCTTCCAGGGGAACAGCTCCTTGACGCCTGTACTGAGAGAGAGAGGTAAGCTGCCGATGGCTCTGTTATGCTGTGGGGAACATTCATGTGGACATTTGTAGGTCCAGTGGAGCCCCTGCAAGGAACCATGACGGCCGAGGAGTATCGTACATTCGTGGCCGACCACGCACATCCCTTTCATGTCGACCATGTTTCCCGACGGCAATAGCATTTCACAACAGGATCATGTGCCATGTCACAAGGCCAGGAGTGTGATGGAGTGTTTCGAGGAACATAGTGGTAAGTTGCAGTTAATGTGATTCCTCCCTCCCCCCCCCCCCCAAATCTCCAGATCTCAAACCGATCCTACCTATCTGGGATATGACTGAACGTGGCGTCAGAACTAACCGTCCCCCCCCCCCCCTCCGGAATTTATGGGAATTAGGTGACTTGCGTGTAAATGTGGTGCCACTTCCCCCCAGTGACCTACAAAAGCCTCATTGCTTCCATGCCATAACGCGTCGTGGCTGTAATACCCTGCCAAATGTGGACATATCAGCTATTGGGTAGGTGATCATAATGTTCTGGCTGATCAGTGTATATCATCATCTCTGTCATCTGAATCTCCAAATACTGATCCATTATCACTATTATGAATCTCTTCTAAAGCCCATTCATGAGTGCAGCACCTTTCAAATCGTATATCATCACCCATTATGAATAAAACATACTACCACGTCTTATTTCAACAAAACGAATTTTCTAATTGTAAATTTGTTCCCACAATGTAGATGTATGTATTTCCTGTGAATCGGCTACGTCCATGGATACATACATCTCAGTTGAGAGAGTATTTCCGTAATAATGTTCAAATATAACAGTAAAGGTCACTTATCGTGTACTTGGGTTATTTTCTGACCCCACTGCAAAAATTTCAAATTATTGTATAACGGACAATCATATAACCGTAATTATTTTGCCCAGTTATAATAAAAATTATGTAAAACCCCTCTGTGGATGATTAGAAGCCTACGTCCAGGTTAAAACTGTTTCTACGTATATGAAAGGGTCTTGGAATATAAACAGACCTCAAATACCAAGCAAGCGTTAGAATCGAGCGTTCCATTTCGCGGTCCACTCCCGATCGCTCCGAGAGGGTATATTTAGAGTCGTACTGGGGGCGGAGCGAGGGAGAGGGGGCGCGAGGAAGATGAGGAGGAGGAGGAGTAGGAGGCAAATCACACCACCGCCCAGGGCGACAGACTTTTGGAGCCTGCAAAATCTTAAATTTTAATATGGTTCCAAAAGGACAAATTAAACATGGCACCGCTAACTTCATACAAGTCAAGAAGACCGAGAATAAGTTGGAAATACCAATCATTCATAAATTCTAGCGTCTTACTGGAAATCGACTGTGGTGCCACTTTCAAAATAAAATTCAATAGTGTTGCCAACTCAGTCTCTACAATGCACTTACACAACTCTTGAGAAATACCTACGTTACTGTCAAACGCACTATAGAAGCGGAAATTTTTAAAGTAAAGATAAATGTCAGCATATGATAGCCTAACGCTTTCTATCTATGAGAGACATTGATGCGCGATCTTACGCCACCTTATAGGAAGGGCCTGTATGCTAGCACAGTATGACTCTGCTGGTCGACGTTGGAGTCAACAGCTTGATGGATCAAAGGACTTCCCGTTATCCACGTAGTGCTTCCCGTGGAGTGCATCCTTCACTGCGCCAGACAGATGGAATTCAGAAGATGCGACACTGGGCTGTAGGGTGGATGAGGAACAGCAAACACAATGAAGGTTTGAGAGCTCCACTCGGATGGGTATATTTGCGTGAGGTGTTGCATAGTTAGGAACCGACCCCCGAGTTCTCTTTGCGACTATGAGGCGATATGGAAATGTACTACTGACTGGACACGGAATTCCATCCTAAATTCCCCCAATGTGATTCTTATGCGCTAAATGTCATCTGACTGAGTAATTCAGGCCTCTGTTGAAGAACTGGATTCAGTGAGATCAAGTGCCTCATAGAAAGTAGTTATGCATGCAAATTATGAACATCAGTTAACCCCACCAAAACTGTTGAATAGTTTGACTCATGACGTTGGTCTGTCAATATTTGTAGTCTGAAATATCGGGAATGACACTGAGATTTATTCCATTTTTCAATTTACATATACACAAAAATCGCATTAACGAGGTGATGCCTCTTGAGTGTGAACAGATTAATATCTTAATAAAGAGAAAGGGGTATAACACGAATCAGGAACTATAAAACCGAGCATTCCAGACTGGCATCTCCCCTTAACTAAATGGGAACACAAGATTCTAGTTCACGTTCTTTCCATCACTATCTAATCACAGAAATAATGCAAGAATATGCTGCGATGCTCAATGGGTCAATGGCCACCCGTTAAACTTGTATAAACTGGAGGCTGATCGTGTTATGGCTGGAGCTGCGTAAATTACCTATCCTGCTGTTCTGCTCCACGATAATGTCCCCAGCCATCTGTTCTCGTCATGCTCTTATACCGATCAGGTGTGATGTTTCTGCAACCACAGCAGCTAGCGTACATGACACAATTCCGTGAAATTATACGTAGTTCCGGGTAAGGTACGCAGCTACTCCACAGTTACTGCATATCACTGCGCCATTATCAGGTGGACGCTTAAAAGCAAGTGCCTCATTTCTACCAAAATCTAGTCCGGCTTGCAACTCCGCTTCCGTGGCTGACCACTCACAACATTTTAACAAATTTTCAAACAGTGAGCGCTACTCCCGCTTAACAGAGCGTGCGCGGAAAAGACTCCATACATTATATACACAACTGGCCATTAAAATTGCTACACCACGAAGATGACGTGCTACTGACTCGAAATTTAACCGACAGGAAGAAGATGCTGTGATATCCAAATGATTAGCTTCTCAGAGCATTCACACAAGGTTAGCGCTGGTGGCGACACCTACAACGTGCTGGCATGAGGAAAGTTTCCAACCGATTTCTCATACACAAACAGCAGTTGACCGGCGTTGCCTGGTGAAACTTTGTTGTGATGCCTCGGTAAGGAGGAGAAATGCGTACCATCACGTTTCCGACATTGATAAAGGATTGTAGCCTATCGGGGTTACGGTTTATCGTATCGCGACATTGCTGCTCGCGTAGGTCTAGATCCAATGACTGTTAGCAGAATAAAGGATCGGTGGGTTCAGGATTTTGAAGGTTCAAATGGCTCTGAGCACTATGGGACTCAACTACTGAGGTCATTAGTCCCCTAGAACTTAGAACTAGTTAAACCTAACTAACCTAAGGACATCACAAACATCCATGCCCGAGGCAGGATTCAAACCTGCGACCGTAGCGGTCTTGCGGTTCCAGACTGCAGCGCCTTTAACCGCACGGCCACTTCGGCCGGCGGTGGGTTCAGGAGGGTAATACGGAACGCCGTGCTGGATTCCAACAGCCTCGTATCACTAGCAACGAGATGACAGGAATCTTATCCGCGTGGCTGTAACGGATCGTGCAGTCACGTCTCTATCTCTGAGTCAACGTTTGAAAGACAACAACCATCTGCACGAACAGTTCGACGACGTTTGCAACAGCATGGACTATCAGCTCGGAGACCACGGCTGCGGTTACCCTTGACGCTGCACCACGACAGGAGCGCCTGCGATGGTGTACTCAACGACGAACCTGGGTGCACGAATGGCAAAACGTCATTTTATTGGATGACTCCAGGTTATGTTTACAGCATCATGATGGCCATATCTGTGTTTGGCGACATCGCAGTGAACGCATATTGGAAGCTTGTATTCGTCATCGCCACACTGGCATATCACCCGGCGTGATGGTATGGGGTGCCATTGGTTACACGTCTCGATCACCTCTTGTTAGCATTGACGGTACTTTGAACAGTGTAAGTTACATTTCAGATGTGTTACGACCCGTGGCTCTACCCTTCATTCGATCCCTGCGAAACCCTGCATTTCAGCGGGATAATGCACGACCGCATGTTGCAGGTCCTGTACGGGCCTTTCTGGATACAGAAATTGTTCGACTGCTGCCCTGGCCAGCACATTCTCCAGATCTCTCACCAATTGAAAATATCTGATCAATGGTGGCCGAACAACTGGCTCGTCGCAATACGCCAGTCAGTACTCTTGATGAACTGTGGTATCGTGTTGAAGCTGCAAGGGCAGCTGTACCTGTACACGCCATCCAAGCTCTTTTCGACTCAATGCCCAGGCGTATAAAGGCCGTTATTACGGCCAGAGGTGGTTGTTCTGAGTACTTACTTCTCAGGATCTATGCACCGAGATTGAGTGAAAATTTAATCACATGTCAGTTCTAGTATAATATATTTGTCCAATGAATACCCGTTTATCATCTGCATTTCTTCTTGGTGTAGCAATTTTAATGGCCAATAGTGTACATATGGCCAATTGCTGTCGCCTGTGGAAGTCACAGCTCATTCGAAAAAAATTCCAGACGCTTCCTTGGCGCCAGCGTCTAAACGGACACATTCCGCTCTTCTGTAGCACTCTCAAAAAATATGGTTTGGGGCATGCATGGAGGTGTATTGCTCCCTGACAATATCACCCCCGATCTTTTTGTCAGCTGAGGACGATATGGCCGAGGGGGAAACAGCGTCTACCTGCGTTATTCACTTTGAGGAGACATTCTGCTTACCTCTCAGTGTTCTGTCACAAATGCCGCCTCCCCGTCAGGCCTCATCAAAGCCCTGCCACTGGAGACCAGCCTGGTGGGGTCAACACCTCCTGCCGTGCTGCAGGTTGTAAAACTCGACCTTCGGGCTAATTCACTGCTGGCTTCTCACAACCGGCTTCCTGAGTAAAATCACACACGAAACTATGTCTGAAAAAATTGTTTGCACTTAATGCAATGGAGTGCTTTCTCATTACTCATCTCTGAGGTACCTCTGTTACCATAGCGCGATGAACCGCAAATTTTTCCCAATCGGTGCTGCTACTTGTCTCAACTGCGATAATTAATTATTAAAAAATTCAAAGTGGCGACTTCGGTGCGCCTTGCACTTACAACGTATGGCTCATACAGGTTGCCACATTGCATTGTCACGGAGAAGGAGACATTCATTTGCATTTTTGTGACGACGAACACGCTGTCATTTCTTCAGTTGTCTGCGGGTGACGCGGTACACTTCAGTTTTGATCGTTGCACCATGAGGAAGGAAATGAAGTGGAAAAGTCCTTTCAAAGTCCCAGAAGACCGTTGCCATGACTTTACTCTTCGAATTTTTCGCACAGGGCTGCGAAATGACTGGGTATGCAAGCAACTGTGGAGTTGTCCTAGGGATTCATCACTTCAACATCAGTGTGATGACCATCAGATAGCAAAACTGTGTCGAGTTTCACAATGGCGTGCGTAGTGCCGTTAGTCGCAACCGAGAATGGAAACTTCATATTGGAGGATATGGACGCACTGTGAGTGGTGGACAATACCCTTAAGATAGCACCTCTGCGTAATAGTTAGAAATTGAACTTTCGCGTTATGTACAAATAATTAAATGTCCGTCATTTTTCGTTGTATGGTGTTTTGTGCGTCGCTCATATTCTAAATATGCGTGACAAGTGAAGTAATAAAACCTACCACTTGTAGGTGAGCTACACTACACTTTGAACCATTCTAAAAATTTTCTGCAGAATGGAAGTTAATAGATAATAGAGGACTGAGGAGACTTTCATTCTGAACTGTGCAAAGTGCTGTCGAAAGCAGTAAAATTAATTTCAGCTATGGCGATGTTGTGCGTAAGTAATCGCAGTTTTCTTTAATATATACTGTTATTTCAAACACCAAACTTTTAATTTTTAGTTGTTGTTTCTTTACTCCCTTCAAACTAATGATCAGTATTTTATGTGTCAACCATGGCGAGATAAAATATGGAAAAGGGGACTGCCGGCCGCGGTGGTCTAGCGGTTCTAGGCCCGCAGTCCGGAACCGCGCGACTGCTACGGTCGCAGGTTCGAATCCTGCCTCGGGCATGGATGTGTGTGATGTCCTTAGGTTAGTTAGGTTTAAGTAGTTCTAAGTTCTAGGGGACTGATGACCACAGTAGTTAAGTCCCATAGTGCTCAGAGCCATTTGAACCATTTTTTTGAAAAGGGGACTGCCAACTGCGAGTAATACATTTAGGACTACTTTCTTGTTGCTCATTTAATTAATTTAAAGGTCATTGTGGCGTAGTTGAACTTCCACTTAGAGAGCCATTGTAGTGGTAACATTAAAACCTATCGCACAACAAAATTTGTTATTTAGGCAGTCAGTAAATGAAGTAGAATTGCTTGTACTGTTGTCCTATTAAAGTGACATTTGTCCACCTAAATACGAGGAACTTGAGAAACCTTCCCTAACGCCCCGGAATAACGTCATTTCTAGACAAATCCATTGCATCTGATCATCAACTTTTAGGCTTCAGTGCCTTACCTTTTCGGTGATATTGACTGTTCATTCTTCCACGTGATTATAGCCTGTGAAATTATTCCTAAAACCACGTACTATAAATTCATTCGTTGTGGGTGTTAGCGATCTATCTTTCGACTCAGAAACAAACCGCCCCCTCTGGCTTTGCTTGGAACAGCCCTTTTTTCGGAGGGCTGCACGCAGTTCAGATTTATTAAGATGGATAGCGGAAATCCCCGCGAAAACGCTGTAGAAGACACCGCAACGCTTCAATAAATCTTCACTACAACACTACGAATATTATTCGTAAAACCGAGACATCCGTTTTCGCTTTAGGCAACGCGGTCATATTTCGCAATAAAGCGTGTTCTCCATGTTAGTCTTCTATTATCCGACTACGACTTCTCCAAACTAAGATTTTGGAGTGAGGCATAAGCAAAAGTATATGAGAATGGAGGTTACACAGTTCATCTTTTGTTATTTATTTATTTTTCAACGAACTGGAGTGAGACTGAGATAATGGCTTGGAGAAACGTCACAGGTCAATTCAGTCGGATCATGAAATCCTAGTCTTCAAAGCCCTTCGTTTGTCGTGATACTTTCTGTTCATATTTATTTGATTATAGTCTGAGATATTATTCCTAAAATCACATTTAATATAAATGTGTTAGTTGTGGATGATAGCGGACTAACTTTCATGTTAGAAGAATTTTGAAACAAATCATAGCCCTCGTTCTTTCCTTGCGACAAACTTTTTATCGGAGAGCTGCAAGCAATTCACAAATTTATGAAGATGGATGTCAGCAACCTTGTGAAAAACTGTATAACATATCGGAACGCTGCAATAAATCTTAATCTGAGTCTGTGACGAAGCGTGGAGGTACTTCATTGGTTTCACAAGCATTGCGGAAAACCTCTCACTTACATCATACATGGTGCAGTTCTTGAATGATCGTATATTTAATTATTTTCCTATGAATTGGGGCGAGAATTCATCGAAAGACATGATTCATCAGTACGGAGTTTCATTACAACGGTGTTAACTATACTACTATTAAAAATTACTAACTGCCCTAAAAGATTAATGGGGTGTTTTATAGCATGAAGAGTGCTGCGCTAGTTCAGCCACTAAACGGATATTCCAGCCATTGTACATTTGGTTTCAGTTGTGTAAGCAATGGCAAAACGTGAACGCTGTGGTGGATGAAACGGCGTACAGGAGTGTATTCTGCACATCTATGATTAAACATAGGTTATTCACTAGTTGTGGCAAAACTCTGGAGCAGAAGTTATTCATATATACAGTAAATGTTGACGCCATAATGGCTGCAACGGTCGCCACTAACAGCGTCTTATCATTGCCATGAATTCCGATATCCTGTGGATGTGGGCGTACACCTGTAAATTAGACAGTTGCATGTATCAGCGTGTTTGTAAGCCTCTAAAAAAATGGTTCAAATGGCTCTAAGCACTATGGGATTTAACATCTGTGGTCATCAGTCCCCTAGACTTAGAACTACTTAAACCTAAGTAACCTAAGGACATCACACACATCCATGCCCGAGGCAGGATTCGAACCTGCGACCGTAGCGGACGCGCGGTTCCAGACTGAAGCGCCTAGAACCGCTCTGCCACACCGACCGGCTGTAAGCCACTGCCAGTAAGTGTACATTCCGTTCAGTATTTCTTTTCCACACAAATGAACATATATTCAATGTTAAGTACATTATTGTAAGCAATGTATAACCGGAGATATTCCGTTTAGATTGTCGTGGGCTGTGCTGAATAGTTTAGTAATTTGATAATCAAACCGAGTACTGAATCAAGGCTCGAATCCAGACAATTGTTGGTCGTGCAAAGGCATTTCCAACGGCGTCACTTCACCACAGGCACCGTATTCTCAAACTTCATGTAACAGCGCACACTCTGATTAAAAGTACACTAACAGCCCCACTGCTCACATGGTTGGTTTTTGTCGTATTGTGTGTTTTCCAAATGGGTTCAGTGGATAACTATGAGATTACAAACCTAAACGTCTCAGGTTCAACGCCCAGCGGTTTTTAACTTATCGTTTATGTATTTCTAGATTTTAAACATGGCTGAAACAGCAACTATTGAAATTCTTCACGGTAAATGATGACAGACAAAACAGTTGCAGGATACAGATTTATTAAAAATTCTTGACCACGGTTTCGGTACATCTAAATATACCTTCATCACAAGTAAAATACCTAAAATTACATCCTGACATGGATATTAATAAAACAATCGTGCCAGCTAATGACCGCAACTGTGGTCAAGAATTTTTAATAAATCTTTATCCTGCAACTGTTTTGGCTGTCATCATTTACCGTGAAGTTATCGCTTATGTATCTTATCCGCGGCAATTATATGCTAATGTAAAAATTGCAGTGGTGCATTGGCACTGAGTCAACATTAAACTGTAGGTTTCTCAGTATCTGGTTGGGGAGAGGGCAAGGCACCTTCGAAAGGACCATGCCTAATAAAGCAATGCAGTGTTCAAATCAACATTTGGGTTGAGGGTGGCTTCTGTGGTGTCACCGCCAGACACCACACTTGCTAGGTGGTAGCTTTAAATCGTCCGCGGTCCATTAGTACATGTCGGACCCGCGTGTCGCCACTGTGAGATCGCAGACCGAGCGCCACCACAAGGCAGGTCGCGAGACACGGACTAGCACTCGCCCCAGTTGTACGGACGACGAAGCTAGCGACTACACTGACGAAGCCTCGCTCATTTGCAGAGCAGATAGTTAGAATAGCCTTCAGCTAAGTCAATGGCTACGACCTAGCAAGGCGCCATTAGTAACTTTGCATGTATCTAAAGAGTCTCACTTGTATCGCCACAATCTCCAGATGTACCAAAAAGGATGGATTAAAGTTAAGTATTCCAGAAGCTACGTACTTTTCTTTATAGCATTCATTACGTATTCTGTTTCAGACCTCACGCACCCTGCTTTAACGTAGCGCGTGCCTTTCGGCTTCCTCTCATTGTGTCTAGGCTGTCTTGTCTAGACACAACAATTTTTGGCGACGAGGATGGGATTTTAAAAATTGATGGATTACATCTAAAAATAGTGTGCAGCCGCAAGGTGTCTGCTGGGCACGCCGCCTTCACTTGCGGCCCCTCTTGGTCGGGGTCAGCTCGTGGGGCTGCCGGTGCTCTTGCGCTTCGTAGCCGGCTTCCGCTCCGCCCCGGGCGAGTCCTGCCCCGGTGGTACGTCAACCTCCGGCACTCGCTGGTCGCTGTCCTCCGCCAGCGCTGCCCTCCTCCGCCCTCCTGCCTGCTGCTCGCCCAGCTGCGCACTGTGCCCTGCCTGTGCTTTCTGCTGCTCCTGCTGCTGCTGCTCGCCGTACGCCGAGGCGGCCACCGGAGTTGCGGTTTCACTAATCAATCACGACACGTACAAACAACTGGGCAAACCTCCGTTGCGTGCCGCAAATGTTCAGTTAAATAGTTATTGAGGTCAGAATATCCCTGTGTTAGGACAGTGCACTCTTCTTGCAACATACAAGGGACAAACAAAACTTGTGTCATTTTACGTTCTTCGTTCTTCTCCTGCAGTGAACTTGTTTGGTTTAGATTTATTTCAATTGTTTAACTTGTCTATTGTAAATCAGGTCCTATCAGTGAATCAGACTGTGCCTTCAGACAGTGTTTCTCGGCTATGTGAAGAATTTGCAGACATTTTTGCGCAGGGCCTTGGTTGCGCTAAGAACTATGAAGCACATTTGGAACTGACAGTAAACGCGCAACCGAAATTTTTCCGAGCGCGCAATGTTCCCCACGCATTGCGTTATGAGGTCGCAAGAACATTACGCGATTTAGGATCACATGGGTGTTCCGTTCGTCTGGACGACGGAATGCGAACGCGCCTTTCGCCAGTTGAAATCGGCGTTGCTTTCTAATACTTGCCTTACGCCATTCGATCCCCAGAAACCCCTTTTGTTGATGGTAGATGCATCGGATTTCGGGATCGGTGCTGTGCTTGCGCACAAAGATGGGTCGCATGATCGCCCTATTGCCTTTGCGTCCAAATTGCTCTCGTCTGCGCAAAGAAATTACTCGCAGATAGAGAAAGAAGCTTTGGCTCTCGTCTTTGGTGTTACAAAGTTTCATGATTTCTTGTATGGTCGTCACTTTACCATCATCACAGACCACAAACCTTTGACGTCGCTTTCTCATCCGAACAAGCCTGTACCTCCGCGTACAGCGCAGAAATTCATTCGCTGGTCTATTTTCCTCTCGCAGTACCGCTGCGATATCTTGTATCGGTCCACTGCTAAGCACGGAAACGCCGATGCGTTGTCCCGTTTGCCTGTTGCTGAGGATAGAGCATTCGATTCTTCCGAACTTGCTTGCATGTTCATTGATTCGGAAACCGATGAAGTGGTCGAATCGTTTCCGATTGATTTTCGTCGTGTAGCTACCGCCACAGCTGCTGACCCGGTCCTTGCTACCGTTTTGTTGCTACGCAATGGCCTTTGTCAAAGTCTCGGATCGAGGATCCATTGGTTCGCCGATTTTTTGCTCACAAGGAGAGACTTTTTGTTCGACGTGGTGTTTTGTTGATGCCTTCTGATAATGATCAGTCCAGAGTCGTGGTCTCACGTTCGTTACAGTCCTCTGTTTTACGGCTTCTTCACCAAGGATATTGGGGTATAGTGCGAACGAAACAACTTGCTCGTCAGCACTGTACTTGGTTCGGATCGATGCTGCGATTACGAATATGTGTTCTTCTTGCATGGCGTGTGCCGAACAACAATCCGCACCGCCGCGAAAAGTCTTTGCATGGCCGAAAGCCACTTCCCCTTGGCAACGCTTGCACATCGATTTTGCTGGTCCATTCTGGAATGCTCGATGGTTGGTTCTGGTAGATGCCTTCAGTAATTTTCCTTTTGTTGTCCGGATGTCTTCCACGACGTCATCTGCCACCATCCAAGCGTTGTCTGCTATCTTTTGCATTGAAGGTCTTCCGCAGACTATTGTTTCCGACAATGGCCCACAATTCATGTCCGCAGAATTTCAGTCATTCTGCCAGGCCAATGGTATTCAACATCAGACATCGGCGCCGTTTTCGCCTCAGTCAAACGGTGCTGCTGAACGATTGGTCCGGACTTTCAAGTCACAGATGTTGAAGTTGAAAGAGTCGCATTCTCGGGAGGACGCGTTGTTGCTCTTTTTGTCTTCGTATCGCTCTCAGCCTCGAGATGGTCGCTCGCCGGCTGAGTTGCTCCACGGTCGTCCTCATCGAACCTTGATGTCTTTGCTGCATCCGCCGCATCAGGTTCCTGTGCAGCGGCAGACTTCAGCTTTTGCTCCAGGCGACGTTGTATTCTATCGCAACTATCGAGGTTCACGGCATTGGCTCGCAGGGCGCATTCTTCGCTGCCTCGGCCGCGCGATGTATTTGGTTTTGGGGGCCTCTGGTGAGGTGCGTCGGCATCTCAATCAGCTGCGCCTCTGTCGTCGCACGGGTTCTGCCGCTCCCCGTCTGCTTTCAGCGACGGTGCCGTCCGGTCAGCGCCCTGGCGACCCATCTACTGGCTCGCCTCATCCCCAGGTGTTACCGACGATGCCTTCCATTTTGCCCCATGGCGACGCGCCGCTGCCGCCTCCGCCGCCGCCGCCTGTCCTCCAGCCGACGCCGCCCGCAGTGGACGCTTCGCTGCAGCCGCCAAGCGCCTCCCTGGGTCACGCGCCGCCGATCGCTTCCCGTGACCAGCTGTCCTCCGCCATGGAACTCTTGCCCGCTCCGGACCACATGACGTCATCGCGCGTCGGATACCCCGACGCAATGGAGGTCGACCCTTCGGCCCCTCCTGTCTCTTTACGGGCGCATACACCGCATGTTGACGTGCACCCTGGACTAGGTTTTCAGGCGTTTCCTAGCTCCCCTCGGACCGAATGGCCGGGTGCGGGTGGCACAGAATCGCCTGTTGTTAGGCTCCCCACCTCATCGCATACGTCAACATGGGGTCCTCCCCACGGCGTGCGGAAGCCTTATAACACGACCGTTCGCCGATTTGCGGGGGACGAATGTGGTGTCACCGCCAGACACCACACTTGCTAGGTGGTAGCTTTAAATCGGCCGCGGTCCATTAGTACATGTCGGACCCGTGTGTCGCCACTGCGAGATCGCAGACCGAGCGCCACCACAAGGCAGGTCGCGAGATACGGACTAGCACTCGCCCCAGTTGTACGGACGACGTAGCTAGCGACTACACTGACGAAGCCTCGCTCATTTGCAGAGCAGATAGTTAGAATAGCCTTCAGCTAAGTCAATGGCTACGACCTAGCAAGGCGCCATTAGTAACTTTGCATGTATCTAAAGAGTCTCACTTGTATCGCCACAATCTCCAGATGTACCAAAAAGGATGGATTAAAGTTAAGTATTCCAGAAGCTACGCACTTTTCTTTATAGCATTCATTACGTATCCTGTTTCAGACCTCACGCACCCTGCTTTAACGTAGCGCGTGCCTTTCGGCTTCCTCTCATTGTGTCTAGGCTGTCTTGTCTAGACACAACAGCTTCAGTCTGATCTCTTAGTCTCTCATTTTGAAATGCAGCTGTAGTTACAAAAGTACAGTTTGCGTTCTATTTGCTTAAAAAACTGTGCACCTCACATTACCCTATCTTGAACAAGGCGTCCGTTGTTTAATCTCTGAAACACTAAAACGCATCTGCGATTCTGAAATACTATAAATAATTATATTTTCAGCTATTTTATAATCCCTGCTGCTTTGTTAACTGCCAAAAACAAAACATACTGGATGTGTTAGTACACCTCTGCACCTAACTTACTTCTGCATTTTACTCTGATTGTTCATTTAATGTTCTGAGATCTGCCTAAGTAAGATAAGGAGCAAAATGTCAAAGTGATTATCGCCGCTATTAAGACTGAGATTCGATCGCTTTTAGAAAAAATTCAAAAGAAACTCAACGAGGCTGGATTCACTGACCTGCAGTCGTCAATGGAGGATCGCCAAATGCAAACAGAACTGACAAAGGCCAACGAAAGGCAGAAGTGGAGACAGCAGTACAGATCAGAAGAATACAATGAGTAATCAGTAAAGAGGACGTGAGAGATTGCGAAGGTGTAGCCACAGAACCGAAGTTGCGCTGGGATAACGAGACGATAGCGAAGTGAGGCCCTTGTAGGTATGCAGTGGAACTTACAGGCCATCCGCGAACCGTAACTGACTGGCTGATTGGTGTGTGGCGTTGCGGTAGGCATCGCTAACACTGGCGATCGAAACAAATGGGTGTCACAGAATTCTCAAAGTTCATGTAACAGCGTACACTCTGATTAAAAGTACACTAACAGCCCCACTGCTCACATAGTTATTCATATATACCCAGTCGCACTTATATTGAACTCTTTTTTTTTTTTTTTTTGTGTGTCGAGGTCCAGTGAACGGGCCAGTCTGTGGATGGTTTTTAGGCGGTTTTCCATCTGCCTCTGCCAATGCGGGCTGGTTCCCCTTATTTTGCCTCAGTTACACTATGTCGGTGATTGCTGCGCAAACAAGTTCTCCACGTACGCGTACACCACCATTACTCTACCACGCAAACATAGGGGTTACACTCGCCTGGTGTGTGAGACGTTCCCTGGGGGGTTCACCGCGGCCGAACCGCACAATAACAATAACCCTGGGTTCGGTGTGGGGCGGCGGGGGGGGGGGGGGGTGAAGTGGACTGCGGTAGTCGTCGTTGCGTTGCGGACCGCTGCATGCAGCTGCGGCGGGGTCGGAGCCGCTCCGTCGTTTCTAGGTCTCCGGTTAACATACAATACAATACATACAAAGGGACATTACCTTGTTGATTTAGTGGCTATAGTAATGGGGACTGAAAGCAGTAGTTCTGGACACGCTGCACGTGGTAGCGTAGGAGTGAGGTCACACAATGCTGTCTGGATGGGAGTGGTACCGTGAAGATTTGGTTGTAGCTTTTCGGTAAAATATGGCGTGGGCTGCCAGTGACCTATTGAAGAACATGCAATTGCTCATAGATTGGGATATTTTCTGTAGGTGAGTGATAACCAACAGATATTATATCCGTACTGTAGTCACTGGGGAGGGAGGGGGAGGGTTGAGGAGTGCAGATGGGGTTGGTACTGAAATTGTTGTTTTCATGAAATGATAAATCGATTAGATGGATGGGGACAGCCATTTCAGCTTTTGTTGGGACTGCCTATCTTGTCACCGTAGGAGAGTTCAGGTAGACCGGTTTACATATATTGGCACTGCAGGTGAAGTATTGTTTTCGGAGGTGACTTCATTTACAGTGAATACAGGCAGGTCGTAGTTTAGGTAGCCATTATCGGTGAGGAATTTTTGCACCGCTAAATCTGTGGTTAGAGTCAGAGAGATTCTGCATTATGTGTATGGTGTTAAATACGGTTGCCGAAAGCTATTATAAATGCTTCCAGTGGCTTCAGATGCTGGGATTTCCACAGTTGCAGTGAAAACATGAATACGGAAGGAGACAGAATAGAGGTAAAAGCTGATGGACTCTTACATCCTTCGAGTAATGCTGAACTATAATACACCTTCCAAAGACAGATGAGAAAATATTGGAAACTAGTCACAGTAAATTTCAGAACCTTTATGACGACTGGTGACGGTGAGTCCTTCGGCAGTAATACGGTCTTGGCTCAAAATTCCGCATTAACACAAATTCATAACGTGGAATATTATTTTATTAATGAGTGACGGAAAATGGCAACAACAAATGTAAGTTGTGTCCTTGGCACAGATTTTCATATGTCGCTTCAGTATGCAGGTATTGGTCACAGACGTTAGAGACTTGAAAAGATATTTCGTACAACATAGTTTCATTTGATTAAGGCACATATGATGGGTTTCAGCCAGGATTCCCCTTTTCGTGCAATGCCGAGGTGCTCTTCCAATACAGTTGTGGAGCCTCTCCAATGCCGTCGATGTTCAGGGGGAGCATTAAGTGGACAGAGGCGTGAATTGTAATTTGGATTGAGGAGGGAGGCGTGGTAGGGTATTCCTAAGCCACTGTGCCAGTGTGGCATCATTCCAGCTTCACACGCTGGGCGAGAAGGTACTGCGTGTTTGCGTCTCTATCGTAGTGCTGCGGAGCTTCCTTATTTGTCTTCAGTGTCGTGTGAGTCGTTGTGTGCGGCACGTCGTTGTCTGTCTCTCGGTGTCTAGTGTTTGTAATTCCATTTTGAATCGGCGTTGTATTGCGCCGTGATGTCGTCCATGGCTCCCAGGAACACACGCACAGGCACCGTTAGTTTTGGTTTTGACAAGTCCACGTGCCATGTGAAGCTCAGTTCGTTAGAAATTGATGATTGGCTTGTAGATGCGATCAAGGTAACTTCCGAACTGGTTCACACGGTTACTACTATTCTGAATCGTATGTGTTCTCTGTCAAGTTTCTAAACTCGCTTCAGGTTGACAGGCTCCTTTTGCCGCACGCCCAACAAGCCCTTTTCACTCATCGCGACGATCGTGGAGGTAGAATACGCGAATGTTGGACGTTTAAACTTCCGTCCGAATTTGGTGACAGTTTCCTAAAGAGCGCCCTGCTTCCGTTTGGGTATATACCGAACATACGGCGGGAACGCTGGTCCGCTCAACATCATTTACAAGTTGCTAGCGAAGTTCGATCTATGGACAGATTGGTCAAACGGAATATTCTCTGCCATCTTCAGGAGTGTGGATACGGGTACGTACAATTTACACTTGACAAGAAGGGACCTGTTTTATATACAGGGTGTCCCAGTTATGTTGACCACCCTAAATAGCTGTTTGTCCGGATGCAAATTACAAAATGTTTCAAGAAAATGTTCTTTAGATGTCAGGGGGACATCAATCAGCATGATTGCCTTCGTTGAAGCTTTGCTTTTCACAAAGATATGAACAGCGGTATGACTTTTTTTTAAATGCCACCCTGTATTTTTTATTCGGTAATTCATTTCCTCTCCTAAAGACCTATTCAAAAAGGTAGCACAGTGTACCATTCGCTGAAACACGACGTTATTAATTACATAACACAATATCGACGTTGGCGGTCCCAGCGCATAGTGCAGGTACTCGGGGTAATGGAACACATCCGCGTGCTGACGTTGACAGAGGACAAATGTAAACATAAATAAAATGCACACCCGTCATTCCATCAACCATCGCTAGTTGGAGAGTTTTGTGAGTAGAATGTACACCGGGAATGTAAGTTAGCAAAACAGTAATTGCAATACTGTTGCCTTATGTACGGTTACATTTAGGACAATTGTTTAATCCTTTTAAATACTGTTGTGTAGAGCAGGAACACATTAAAGGCTGTCCTTCCTACAAACTGCATCGACATAACGTTTCTTTTATTGTTGTTGTTGTTGTTGTTGTTGAAGGTAGGCGAAATGCTACACAGGCAGCGGAACTGTACAGAGAGCGATGCCCTGAAAAGAACCCACCTTCCCGACGAATGTTTTCTCGTCTTGTTGCGACGTCCCAGGAAACAAGAAATTTCAAGCCAAGACAACGCAATCATCGTAATATTCGGACAGGCGAAACTGCCGAAGTTACTGTTCTCGCTTCCGTTGGTATGAATCCACATTTGAGCACACGACAGCTTGAACAGGAGATTGCATTCCTAAAACCAGTGTACATCGTATTCTTACTCGCCACCGAGTCCATCCTTACCATGTACACCTACATCAAGAATCTCATGGGAATGATTTCCAGAATCGTGTACGGTTCTGTCAGTGGGCACAGCAGCAAATCCTCAACAACCCGAATTTTTTCTCCAATGTTCTATTTACCGACGAATGTTCCTTCTCAAACAACGGACAGGTAAATGCAAGGAACATGCATTATTGGTCCAATGACAACCAACGATGGCTTACACAGATGGAACATCAGCGTCACTGGAGAGTTAACGTCTGGTGTGGGATGCTTGATACTACAATTATTGGCCCTTATTTCATCAATGGTAGTCGAAACGTATGCCAACTTCCTCAGACGAATTCTTTCTTCTCTTCTGGATGAAGTGCCACTAAGAACAAGAATACTTATGTGGTATCAACACGATGGATGTCCAGCACATAATGCCTTGCGTGCATGTTGATTTCTAAACCGAAGGTATCCTGCCAGATAGATTAGTCGAGGAGGAAGAGTTACTTGGCCTGCTAGGTCTCCTGATTTAAATCTTCTGGACTTTTTGCTTTGGGGATGTATTAAAGACGTTGTCAACCGTGATATTCCAACAACTCCAGAGGACATGCAGGAACATATCGTACTTGCTTGTAATTCTCTTTAGTAGGAAACACAGAAAGCAGTAAATAATTCTTTCATTCAACGAGGGCACCAATGTATCGGTGTCCAGGGTCACCACTTTGAGCACCTTTGATTGTTCTACCACTGGGCAATGGTACAGGAGAGTCAGTCAATTTTATGTTTTGTTTTTAATTGTTTCTGACAACTCCAGCAAGTAGACGAGTTTGTGATCCCCGGCTCAAAGTCAGTATTATGTCACGTAATTAACGTTGTGTTTCAGTGAATGGTACACTGTGATACATTTTTGAATAGGTCTTTAGGAGAGGAAATGAATTGCCGAATAAAATATACAGGGTGCCATTTAAAATAGTCATACCACTGTTCATATCTTTGTAAAAAGGAAAGCTACAACGAAGGCAATCATGCTGATTGATGTCTCCTTGACGTCTAAAGAACATTTGCTTGAAAAATTTTGTAATTTGCATCTGGACAAACAGTTATTTATGGTGGTGAAGATGGATGGGACACCCTGTATAATTAGAGTCGACATTTCCGTACAAACTGCCTGCGCCTTGTGACAGTCTTAAAATCCAATTCATAGTATGAAGGCTTTCACGACCGGATGACATATCTTCTGGTAAACCTTGCGGGATGTAAGGTCGTGGTCCATGAAACTCTTCAGCTCCTAACGTTTCGTCCAGTGCTTCGCTGGACATCTTCAGGGGGCAAGACTCACCGGAGGAGAAACACCCCTCTGAAGATGTCCAGCGAAGCACTGGACGAAACGTTAGGAGCTGAAGAGTTTCATGGACCACGACCTTACATCCCGCAAGGTTTACCAGAAGTTAAAATCCAATTACCAATACGGAAAAGGCTAACTTTAGTGGATCTGGTTCTCCAAGTGACAGCCAATGCACCTAACCAAGATTCTGAGGGGCAAGGCGAGCCATTGCGTGATGGTCCTAGCGCATTTCCGCCGTTCACGTCGCGTAGGGTCTTTGCACTGTAGCTTCCGCGCCGCCACCACCTCCACTTCAAAACAGGCGCAGACGCACCAGAATGGTGAGGAGTCAGACGATTCCCCTTCGCTTCTCCACTCTACTGAAAAGATTGCGGTGCAGGAGGCCTGTCCCCTCCGTGAGTTTAGACCAGACGATAACATGTTGGTTGCCATTCAAGATTCGAAAGCGTCCAACACTCCCTCCGACCTGACTCCCGAGGCCGAGACTGACTCTTCGGAACCACATGGGAATAGATCTGTTCCGGAGCTCCTTACTATACGTACGCACTTCCCAGAAGTCACTGAGTCCGTAACGTATTCCTCCCCTTCCCACTTTTTCTGCGGCCCTGGCTGGGGAAAGCATGACACAAGCCGCTGCTGACCAGAATCAGATCGGTCCAAATGTGCCAGCAGAACACGGTGACGCTAAAAGACGCACCGTCAGTTTCCGTTACGTTAATTCCCAAGAGACGTACCACCCACGTGTGGAAAAGTGGGGTGTAGCCTGTGTACCTGACACTGAATTTCCGCAGCAGCCCCCTACTTTGCGCCCTGTGGCAGTCGCCTTCCCCCACAGCCGCAACAGAAAACGTTTTCAATCTGAGCATGCGGCACCGAGGGGAGAAAAGAGAGAGGGAGAGAGAGAGAGAGAGAGAGAGAGAGAGAGAGAGAGAGGGTGGAGGAGAGGGATCCACCTCTTCACACGCAAAACAATTTTTGCTGTTGCTGAGCAACAGTCATACAATATTTTTGAAAGAAGCACACTCAACGTGTTGTAAAGCTCTCAGTTGGCTTTGAATTAAGAAAGACATTGGCACCCCACGAAATACCAAATTTATATGTAGTGAGAGTGGACACCACCTGTCATTGCCAGATTTATATGTAATGAGAGTGGACACCTCCTCGCTTTTCTTAATTTATGGCCAACTTTGAGTTTGACAATATGTTAATTGTCGTGCAGTATATGTTAAAGACCAAAAGTAAAATACTGGAAAATGTCTTAAAAGGCCGAAGTCTACGTTGTACTTAAATAAATAATAAACCAGTCAAATGTCGGTGTGTTCCTTTAAAAAACCTTTACGTTCAGATTCATCCGTTGACTCTGTCGTGGGCTGCTAACCATCATTTGAAAGTAATCAACTGCATAGCTTTGGTAATAAATAGATGCATTCCTATACCTTTCTTACCATGAATGTGAGTAGAATTAGTTCCGAGTTCAGACTTGCGGCGCTGCGACAATTTATTTACGATTCAAGTGCAGACGTGATATTTTTGCAAGAAGTGTTACTTGACCGTTTCTCTATTCCCGGCTGTTCCCTTTTCTTTAAAGTGGCTCCTGAACTATATACTGGTACTGTTTTATTTTATAGAGAGGGAGTACCACTGACTGATTTCAAGGTCCTTAATAATGGCTGAGGAATAGGCTGCGCTTTTATTGACCTGACTTTCATTCTTCTCTATGCCCCTTCAGGATCTGGTCGATCCACAAAATGATTTAAATGCCTCTGAGCACTATGGGGCTTAACATCTTAGATCAGCAGTCCCCTGGAAATTAGAACCACTTAAACCTAACTAACCTAAGGACATCACACACATCAATGCCCGAGGCAGGATTCGAACCTGCGACCGTAGCGGTCGCGCGGTTCTAGACTGATGCGCCTAGAACCGCTAGGCCACTGCGGCCAGCTGGTCGTTCCACAAATCGTACGCATTTTTATAAAGAGTGTATACACTAAACAGCTAAAGAAACTGGTGTAGTCATGAGTATTCAAATACAGTGATATGTCAACGGGCAGAATACGGAGCTGCGGCCAGCAACGCCCACACACAACAAGTGTCTGACGCAGTTGCTAGAGCGATTACTGCAGCTACAATTGCAGGCTGTCAAGATGTAAGCGAGTTTGACCGTGATGTTATAGAAGGCCACGAGCGAAGGGAAACAGCATCTCCAAGGGTGTGATGACGTGGAGATTTTCCCGTACGACTATTTCACGAGTGTACCTAGAACATGAGGAATCCGATAAAACATCGAATCTCCGACATCGTTGCGGCCGGAAAAAGATTCTGCTAGAACAGGTACCAAAGATGACTCAAGAGAATCGTTCAACGTGACAGAAGTGTAACCCTTCTGCAAATCGCTGCAGTCTTCAATTCTGGACCTTCAACAATTCACAGCGTGCGAACCATTCAACTAAACTTCATCGATACGGGCTTTCGGAGCCGAAGGCCCACTCGTCTACCCTCGATGACTGCACGACACAAAGCTGTACGACTCACATGCGCCTGCAAACACCGACATTGGACTGTTGATGACTGGAAACAAGTTGCCTGGTCGGACTAGTCTCGTATCAAATTGTATGGAGTGGATGTACGTGTACGGGTATGGAGAGAACTTAATGAATCCATGGACCCTGCATGTCAGCAGGGGACTGTTCAAGCTGGTGGAAGCTCTGTAATGCTCTGGGGCGTGTGTAGTAGGAATTACAGTGATAAGAGACCTCTGATACGTGTAGATACGACTACGACAGGTGACACGTACGTAAGCATCCTGTCTGATTGCCTGCATCCAATCAAGTCGATGAAGCATTCCGACGAACCTGGACCATTCCAGCAGGATAGTACGACACCCTACACTTCCAGAATTGCTACGTAGTGGCTCCAGGAACACTCTTCTGAGTTTAAACACTCCAACTGGCAAGGAATCTCCCCAGACATGAACATTATTGAGCATATCTGGGATGCCTTGCAACGTGATGTTCAGAAGAGATCTTCACCCCCTCGTACTCTTACGGATTTATGGACACCACTGCAAGATTCATGGTGTCAGTTCCCTCCAGCACTACTTCAGAAATTAGTCGAGTCCATAACATGTTGTGTTGCGGCACTTCTGCGTGCTCACGGAGCCCCTACACGATATTAGGCAAGTGTACCAATTTTTTTGTCTCTTCAGTGAAGTTCATTTCGTAAAAGACGACAGAAACTACTGTTAACGGAGATATTAATTGTGTCTGGATTCCCGTAGATCAGACCCCTAATTTTATATCAGTAAGGAAGTAGACGATTTGGTGCGTTTTTCGCAAATACGAGATGTTTGGGTTGTCTATACCCCACTATCGTCAAGTATATGCATTTTACAACTACTTCCAGCGGCCGACAGGATGACTTTTATCTTTCTGATCCTTTATGTGGACAGCTGCTAGGGATAGACGCAACCAGTAAAACTCTATCGCCTCCCCTGGAAGTTTAGGACACCTCTCTTAAAGATCCTTCCCTCGGGATTATCGTTCGTGAGGTTTGGGCCCGTATCTTACGTTCGCAGGACCATTATCCTTCTCTTAGGGAATGATGGTCAGGGCATGCTAAACCTTTGTTCCGGAAAGCATCAATACGTTACAGCGCTGAGATGGCTAGGTATCTCCGTCAGACCCAGGCATTTTATTATTCCGTCTTGTGCCAACTTTATGACGGCACCAGACAAGCACTCTTACGGATTATGGATATCCGCCTGTAACGCGGAAGTTTCTGCAGTTAAAGAGGCAACAAGTGGAAGGACTCAGTGTGCGACCAAGGTCCCGCACTTTCCTACAGAATTGACTGACCTTATAGCACCTTACCCGCCTGTGGACGAGTCGGAAACGTTCATGTATCATGTTCCTTAATCACACCTATGGTCACATAGTGACATCCAAACATGACTTTAAAGAGCGAATAGTAAATACTTTACCAACCTTTCTGGTGTCCCGGCTAATATTATGATACGATTGTCATTGATGGATTTACTCGTCCCCTCGATTGCGTTGTTACTCCCTCATTAAATGATGACTTTCTAAGTGACATTATTTGCGATGATACACATCGCTTTATTGTTGTTTAACATCGCAAAATTCGTCAGGACTCGATGGTGTTCCTAAGGAACTTTATGTACATTTTTGGCCTCTTATAGGTGATACCTTTTCGTCACTGGTAATAAGATGATCTGGGGTGGTTTGATTCCTGACGCCTTCAAGGTTGATAAAATCGTTCTAATTCTAAAGACGACCGTACGTCCAGATATTTACAAATTTCATCCAAACACAATAATTTCGATTATAAAAGTGTCATCATGGCGGTTAACAGACGTTTCTCGATACTGCTAAAAGAAACGCTGTACATCAAAGTTGTGTGCCTGAATACAGGATTCTGACTCCTGTAGTCGAATGCCGCGTCGTTTTCTTGGTAGCTGCAACGACTTCTGTTTCTGGAGCCTTGCTTTTTATTGATTTTAACAAGGCATTTGACAGGGTCTATCTCGGTTTTGTTATGCAGGTGCTCAAGACGACCGGTCTCAGTCATACTGCGTGTCAGGTACCATCAATCTTTTTACTGGTATTCACGCATCTGTCGTAGTGAATGGACAACTTACCCCCCAGATCACCATCCCATGGGGCTTACCCGCAGTGGAGCCACCTCTCAGTGTCGTTTTCTGTCTTGTCCTTAAAATATCTGCTTCTCCGTATTGCTAATCAAGTATGCGGCTGCAACATATTAAGAGAAATCTTCTCAGTACAAGCGTAAGCGGATGATGTTATGGTATTGCAACGTCATATCGACGACGTGTCCTTCCTCAAGGACATATTGAATTCCTTTTGTTCTCTCATTGGGGCCCGCATTTATGAACGGAAACGTACCCCTTCACTACTGCAGAGTTTCCAGCACATTGTCATTCCATGGGAAATGACCACAAATCGTTGGGGAATACCCGATGAAAATTGCTGCATTCAGTTCGTGGCAGCTGACGATTCGAATTCAGGGGCAATTCGTGAACGCGAACGCCGTTCCCTTAGTCTTCTTCAGAAAGTGTGTATCTTAGAATCCTAGACTTTTAGTAATGTGTACTATGTTGCACCGATATTCACGCTCTCCACGATGAGGGCCTGCAAATTAATGCAATTGTCCGGTCTTTTGCTTTGGAAAAGTCATATTTTTCGAGCTCGGAATGCAGTGGTTGCAAGGGCTCGACCCCTTCGAGGGTTAGGACTTCCCAGTATCAAAGTGAAGGCTTCAGTATTGTTTATACGGTGTACCGTTGTAATATGTACTCGACCAATTCATTGTATTACATCTCGCTTACTTACGTGTCTTCGACCGGCCAATCTGACTCCTCCTCCGGATGTTGGCCGGATCAACTCGAAATTGCGGACGCACGTGCATTTTATATTATAATAAGTTTTCTGGGAGCTCACATTTTATCAATGACACAGCTTACCGTCAGATCTTTGCTTCTTCATTGGGGAGTATAACACTCTCTCTCCTCAGTTGAAATGGTTGCGCCATTGTTATTTCGGAAAACAGTGTGGTTTCACTTCGTATCGCCTCATCGTGGTCATTCACAATCCGTTCCCGATTAACGAATGCCTCCATCGCATTGGTGTTACTAGCAGTCCGACTGGTCTTTTTGGCACGTTTTATCATCCTAATCATTATCACAACAGTTTGTCTCCGGTTGAATTTCTTCTGTGTCCGGACTTTCCTGTTTTCCCTTGGACCTTAACTAATTCGATCGTGAGACTCCCCAGACATCACGCCCACTGTGTAGTCGGATGTGACAACGATCCCAACCCCCTTGTTTTTCGCAAATATATGATAACGCTCATTGGAAATAGCAGAGGCTTCCACGATATCATGCAAATACGTTGCAGGTTGTCTTTAATCGTCGAACAAAATGGATAGCTTTGTTCTTTTCACCTGTTTGCGAAGCCCTCTCTCATCGTGTTCTTCCAAGAGAAAAGTGTTTGCTTCTGAGTCCCGGAATTCTGGAATTTATGTGTATCAATACTGAAAACATAAAAAAACAACCTAGGGCAACGCACATATAAGGGACAACCACAGCGACAGGCGGAGGGGAGGCATCGTCGCCAGGCCTGGTGTTCCTACAAATGCCCACGTTCTCCCCACCTAGCCTGAAGCTGACTGTGTCTGTCATCCCTGAAAAAATTTCTCTACGTTCTAATCTCGCTAGAAGCCTAAACATATTGTTGGATTTTTATTTCCCTTCCGAGCTATAAGCGTCTAGGTCCAAAACGGTTAAGTAAGTCATAAATTTACCATCTTAGGTCTCACAGTATTTCTATTTAATATCCCATGGATCTAAAAGGAAAAAAAAAATTTAAGATAAAAGAAATGAGGTTAGCACATTTGCCTAGTACGCAGGAGACGTAAGTTGGAATTTCAGCGTTGGTACCAATAATCATTCATTGATTCAGTCAGCATATGTACATCCTGCATGTTTGAGACTCGAAAAGGTCTCTGGAAGGACACAGTTTAGTATTTTTAATAAAAGTTCCTCTCTATCAAGCTATCCCAGAGCGTATAATATTTATTCCAAGCATATAGCCGTAAAATATTTACCATCAATTTAATAAGAGCACTCGGTCGGAGTATGCAGCAAAGGAAAGAGAAAATTATGACTTATACAACCATCTTCAAGTGATATTTTACAATCTTCTGTGCCCTTATAATTTTCAGGGTTACTTACTGCACAACTGAAGAGATTAAATTTCAGGAAGAAGACGAATAGATCATCACAAATAAAATAATATCAGGAAACGTAAGGTTTTTAAAGATCAAATGGATCTACTGGTAGTCACAAATGGGAAATATTAGGTCAATCAAATGAAAGTAATTGCAGAAATGTTACCGAGCAAGTTGACACAGTGGTCAAATGAGTGAAATCGGATTTCGAACAAGTGCAAAGGTTCTAAAATAGTATAAAAGTTGTACAAGTACAATGGTAACCTCGTCCGTTGCGTACTGTAAGCCACACGTGCACCCCAGGAAGTCCCCTTCGTTGGTTGCATAATCGCTTGGAGAAGCCAGCGTCCGTGATCAGGGGACCAGTGGTGGGTGAGGCTAGTCTTTAGCAGCCATAAACTATTCGCAAGCTTCGTCGACGACCACGCAGAGCTGAGGTGGAACGCTGAGTGCCACAAGGAGTAGGGATAATGCAAATCGCTATTTAAAAGAAAAAGTACCCATCCTCTAGCAGAACTGTCGGATGTCTGTTGAAATGAAAAGCTAGCAGGAATCTGCGCAGTCTCACTTGTATAAAGTTTGTCTAAGGAAGTGGTGTCCTGCATGGGTGTACACATCCACCCTGGCTTTCGAGGGATGGAAATGGACCGCAATGATTATATTTCTATATCAAAAAGAGCGCTCCTATTGAAGTAGGTGGACTACTAACGAACACTCTCATGCAACCAACAACAGGGGCTTCCATGGAGAGCTACTCAGTGTGTGGTAATAGTAAAACTCAATATGAAAAAACTGGACAGAGCAGAAAGGAAATTCGAAAAACTACCCATATTCTGCATCCAAAGTGCATTAAAGCGGAGATGATGGATGTAAAACCCATGCAAATAAATGAATGTGGAACGCCTTTTCAAATACAAGAAGATTGAAGAGTATGGTATCACTGTAAAATAAATACACAATCGGCTGAAGCGCAGTAATGGTGTACTGATACCGTTTGAAAAACTTGAGTAGACAGTAGCACGTAAGCGGATGGAGTAAACTCCGATGAAGGAAGAAGGAAAACTGAAACGATGAAAAGGTCGAGGCATACACCAACCTCTTTAATGAAATAGGTTCAGTATTTAAGTGGAAGAAGTGAGACTTAAGTGACAGCAGACAAACAGAGGGGCATCCCTGTGCGGAGTGTTTATAGGCTACACCGAAGGGCCGACTACACTGGGAAAAAGATTGGAAGCGGAGCCATATTCTTGTATCCTTTCCAGTAACATTAATGTGACCAACTGTGTAAAACCTGAATAAATACTTTTTGCAGCGCGGGCCGCTGCGAAACGTGCAGGGAAAAAGGTTCTGGGAGCTACAGAAAGGGAATGTGGAACCCTGCCAACTCCAAAGCCATGGCCAGCTGCGCTAAGTTTATCGGTTGAGGATCCACAGCGCGAACAGCGTCATCGAGGTCCCACAGAATCTCAATTGGGTTTAAATCCGTGGCGTTTGGTGGCCAGGGGATTAGGGTAAATTAATCCTTCAGCTTTTCGAACAAACTAGGTACAGTTTGAGCCGTGTGACATGTTCAGTTGTCCTGCTTGTCGATGCCACCATGCCGAGGAAAATCAAATTGCAAGCAGAGGTGGGAATGGCCCCGAGGACAGATACATACTTGTTAGGGACCATTTTGTCTTCCAGACTGACGAGGTCAACCAGGGAATGCCCCAAAAGTATTCCCTAGACCATAATGCTTTCTCCTTCGATCTGGACATTTCCGATGACTATTGCGGGCCCATAAAGGCAAACAACCACCTGGTAGATGGAGCATAAAAATCTGAAGAGGCAATCTGCCGTTGCACAATGGACGTAAAGTTACAGTATTGGCATGCAAATTCCAGCCGTAATTTGCGATGAACAGCAGTGAGCTTGGGTACATGAAATAGGCTGCAGATCCCCATACTCAGCGTTGTTCGCAGAATAGTCAGTGACGAGACATTGTTGGTAGTCTCTTGGTTCACCTGGGCGGTCCGTTTCTCAACAGTTTCACGCCTGTCCGCCCGTACACATCTCCGCAGCCCTTGTTCACACTGTCATCTATTGCCCGCGTTGCATCACACTTGTCATGGAGGCACTTTTGGACAGCGCCATTCTGATTGATTGTGCACATTAACCATGGCGGCATGCGAACAGTTCATAAAACCCTCTCTTGTCCCAGAAACCAATGATCACGCCCATTTCGACGCCATATAAAATACTCGGTTTCTGCTTTACGCAATACTGTCCTGTTTCCTGCGTCCCATATACACTTTTTATATACCCTCCACTGCTAGTGCGGCTACCAGCATTCGATGCGTGGTTATTCGACATTCACGCCGAACATCGGCGGTGGTAATATTGATGTAACTGGACTGTGCTTATGTTAAACCAGCACAGCAAGTATATCTACACTGATAGGTAGCGGAAAATGTGGGCTGCTCTCTGATTTTCCCCGAACATGTCTTCAACATATGGTTTCCAAATGACATCACTGAGTATGACGCAGAGATAGGGGCGATTTCGAGGTCAAGAAATTAGATGAGGCCCTTGCAAAGTCAGATACCCAACAATGCAGCAGCTCCCCTAAATCACTGAGACGGAACGAAGTCCTATTTCATTTTGCATTGGATGCACTCCACTGTCACATTGGTTTTTGTTCTAGTGAGAGGACTCACCAGTGTGCGGTGCTGGTGACGTATCACTGACAGAATGATAATTCCCAATTGTAAATATACTCGTTTACAGGGAGTCGATACTAAAATTTCTTATGACCTCGCCCTCTACTTTGAGTAACAGCTGGACGAGTGGAGTACGGGTTTTAGGAAAGTGATAAGAAATTTACCTGAATAGATTCGCTATATACGGGGTGAGTCATAAATGAGGAAAACTATGTCGAGGACCGCATACTCCTATGCGTAACTAGTGACGAACCGTTGTTAATTTCGTTCTCCTCGGTGTACTGTGTACATAAAACAAAAACATCTGTTAACCATTGAACGAGATACCGACGAGCCTCACGATCACGACATGTCATTCACCCATAGATACAACACATGACACACCAATGAGCTGATGTGCATCTGCCAGCGTTTGAAAGATACGAGAAAGAACAAATCCCATCCTAATGTATGTGAATCGTATGAGAACTTGTGAATCACACGCTGCCGGCGGTAACGGAGTCTACAGTCCCATGTTAGGGACTGTGTGTCCTGTAAGCGGAAACAGTGATTAACGGCGGAAGTAAAAGTGCGGCGTGCATGACGTGTTTACAACACCTCTGCGCTGCTCGCTCTGCCCGATACTCGCCGTGCCGACAGCTGCTAACGGCCGCGTCGCAGTGTTACTACAGTACCGTGGCAAGTTTCGCAAACAAGGAATACGCCGACATCCACCTCTCCTACGGGCTTGTAGATGGAAGAGCTGACGTTGCAAGGCAACTGTATCACGAGTGGTTTCCTAGCCGGCGCCTTCCATCCGCAAAAAACTTTTACTCTGCGGACAGGCGCTTGAGGGAGTAAGGTGCATGTGTAGCACCTCCAGAATTTAGTGGTCGTGGCCCATCGTCGACGTACAGTGCAGATGACGAAGAAAAAGTGTTACAAACTGTTTCAGAGGCCCGAACAATAAGCACCAGGTCTCTCGCCACTGCGGTCGGAACGTCACAATCTACTGTTATGCGAGTACCCCATAGAAACCATTACCACCCCTTTCGCATGCAGAACGTACAGGCATTATTCCCGGAAGACTACCAGAGAAGGCTGGTCTTCTATAACTTTATCTTACGGCGTCATACCCAAAACCAGCATTTTTCACGAACAGTACTTTTCACCGACGAAGCCTATTTCACGAAGGAGGGTATAGTAATTCGCATAATTGGCACGAGTGGTCGGCAGGAAACCCCCACAGCATAGTGATACGAGGGTACCAACGACAATGCGATGTCAGTATCTGGTGCGGTATAAATGATCACCATCTCACAGGGCCACATGTGCTACCACAAAGGCTTACAGGAGAGCGGTATCTGCGTTTCCTGGATGCTAAATTACCGGAAATGTCGGAAGACGTTACTTTGGCCTTTCGTATGAACCTGTGGTGCATATATGATGGTGCCCCCACTCCATTCAGTGGCACAGTTCGACGCCACCTGGACAGTGCCTTCCCTTCGAAATGGATCGATCGTGGAGGCCCTGTAACATGGCCGGCAAGATCGCCAGACCTGAATCCACTGGATTTCTTTTTGTGGGACCATCTTAAGTCTGTGATTTATGAAGGAGAGTTTGTTGATGTCAACACTCTTCAACGCTGAATACAACAGGCCTGTGATATTACGCGAAGAGATACAGACATCTTGGATCGTGTTCAGCAATCCTTCCTGCGAAGAGTTCAACTTTCCCACACACATCGTGGCCATCATTTCGAACAGTACTTATAAACCGCCATTGCGGCTTTTGGTCATGTGTTTCTATGTCAGTTGCGATTTGTACGGCTGTACTGTATTCGTTTGTATTAACTGCCACTTACATGTGTAGTTGTATTTTGTATTCTGCATCTACAGGGTGTTTCAAAAATGACCGGTATATTTGAAACGGCAATACAAACTAAACGAACAGCGATTGAAATACACCGTTTGTTGCAATATGCTTGGGACAACAGTACATTTTCAGGCAGACAAACTTTCGAAATTACAGTAGTTACAATTGTCAACAACAGATGGCGCTGCGGTCTGGGAAACTCTATAGTACGATATTTTCCACATATCCACCATGCCTAGCAATAATATGGCGTAGTCTCTGAATGAAATTACCCGAAACCTTTGACAACGTGTCTGGCGGAATGGCTTCACATGCAGATGAGATGTACTGCTTCAGCTGTTCAATTGTTTCTGGATTCTGGCGGGACACCTGGTCTTTCAAGTGTCCCCACAGAAAGAAGTCACAGGGGTTCATGTCTGGCGAATAGGGAGGCCAATCCACGCCACCTCCTGTATGTTTCGGATAGCCCAAAGCAATCACACGATCATCGAAATATTCATTCAGGAAATTAAAGACGTCGGCCGTGCGATGTGGCCGGGCACCATCTTGCAGTGTCGTCTAAGGCAGTTTGTACCGCCACAAATTCACGAAGAATGTCCAGATAGCGAGATGCAGTAATCGTTTCGGATCTGAAAAATGGGCCAATGATTCCTTTGGAAGAAATGGCGGCCCAGACCAGTACTTTTTGAGGATGCAGGGACGATGGGACTGCAAAATGGGGCTTTTCGGCTCCCCATATACGCCAGTTCTGTTTATTGACGAAGCCGTCCAGGTAAAAATAAGCTTCCTCAGTAAACCAAATGCTGCCCACATGCATATCGCCGTCATCAACCCTGTGCACTATATCGTTAGCGAATGTCTCTCGTGCAGCAATGGTAGCGGCGCTGAGGGGTTGCCGCGTTTGAATTTTGTATGGATAGAGGTGTAAACTCTGGCGCATGAGACGATACGTGGACGTTGGCGTCATTTGGACCGCAGCTGCAACACGGCGAACGGAAACCCGAAGCCGCTGTTGGATCACTTGCTGCACTAGCTGCGCGTTGCACTCTGTGGTTGCCGTACGCGGTCGCCCTACCTTTCCAGCACGTTCATCCGTCACTTCCCAGTCCGTTGAAATTTTTCAAACAGATCCTTTATTGTATCGCTTTTCGGTCCTTTGGTTACATTAAACCTCCGTTGAAAACTTCGTCTTGTTGCAACAACACTGTGTTCTAGGCGGTGGAATTCCAACACCAGAAAAATACTCTGTTCTAAGGAATAAACCATGTTGTCCACAGCACACTTGCACGTTGTGAACAGCACACGCTTAGAGCAGAAAGACGACGTACAGAATGGCGCGCCCACAGACTGCGTTGTCTTCTATATCTTTCACATCGCTTGCAGCGCCATCTGTTGTTGAAAATTGCAACTACTGTAATTTCGAAAGTTTGTCCGCCTGAAAATGTACTGTTGTCCCAAGCATATTGCAACAAACGGTGTATTTCTATCGCTGCTCGTTTAGTTTTTATTGCCGTTTCAAATGTACCGGTCATTTTTGAAACACCCTGTATGTACTCGCTTCTTACAACAAAGTCTGTGACACAAAAAACAAATTATAAAATCATTCCTGTACAGTAGTGCTGCCACTCCTCACGTTCCTTTCCCTATGCCAACTAGCCACGATAAATAATACCGGACAGCGTAACCAGTACGAGATAGATGTGGGCGCTGTCATTTCCCGGAGTGTCCCGCTGACCGTCGCTTGACGCCGCATGTCTCGCCTTCTCGTGAGTGGCTAGACTACCTACAACACTTGCATGGTTTGCCGTGTTGCCGATTTGTCCCCTTCGCCAATGTCGGCGCAAAGTAACACCCAAAAGTACACTTCATGAATTTTGCCATTCAATTGCATTGTCATTTATCGACATAGGAACATGCAGAAAACGAATTTATGTTTGTAGCTCAGTGTGTGACTATTAGCATGGCATATTTTTCCTCATTTATGACTCACCCTATATATTGACTTTCTTCACACACTTTTGCTTTCCTATTTAACATCTGTGGTAATTTTTAAAATACTCTCATTTCGCTCTTCTATTTTCATCATATTGTCTTTTCACTAATACAAAAGTAGAGGAAGTTGTTCTTGTGCGTGCATGCATGTGTGCTTTTGTGTGTGTGTGTGTGTGTGTGTGTGTGTGTGTGTGTGTAATTATGCCTCCAGCTCGTTTCTTTTTGAACACCCCTTATATTTTCAGAACAAACTTCACCGTCTATTTCATCCCCATAGTGCTAAATTTACAAAAATACTGACGCACGCATTTCTTTATTTCTGACCCTAGTTTCGTAGGTCCAGGTTCAAAATTTCCATCATAGCGACATACTTCCAAAGAAAGAACTTCTTCCCCTATTTCACCCACTTAGGGTTGGAATTTCGATAACTTCCGTTCTTAAACTTTCGCCTGCACTATAAGATCCACACTTTCTCCAAATTTCAACTTTCTATCCTTAGTGGTTTGGGCTTGGCGATGATGAATAAGTCAGTCAGTCAGGACATGGACTTTTATATACAGAGATTACCTGACATGAGCTTTGTTTTGATGAAATTTTTAAGCTCACTCGCATCAAAAACATTTACTGGTGCTAATTATGTAGATACTGAGGGCTCCGCAAAGAATTAACAACAATAACAACAACAACAACAAAAACGGGACAGGTGTTCAAATCATTCTGCGACCATCCAGATTTAGGTTCTTCATGTGATTTGAAACTGAGTCATTTTAAAATGCCACAGCTCATTTCATGTTTCACTCTTGTCTGGTAAGGGCTTGTTATCTCTTGTCCACCGGCTGTTGTGGCCGAGCGGCTCTAGGCGCTTAAGTCCGGAACTGCGCTGCTGCTACGGTAGCAGGTTCGAATCCTGCCTCGGCATAGATGAGTGTGATGTCCTTAGGTTTAAGTAGTTCTAAGTCTAGGGGACTGATGACCTCAGATGTTAATTCCCATAGTGCTTAGAGCCATTTTTTTTATCTCTCTTGCCGTCTCTCGTGTCATCGTAGGCACTGTGTGAAATTCTAATCTCCCCTGATTTACTTCCTGAATCATTACTGCTTGCTTATAACCGAAAAGTGATCTATATTTGTTGTAGATTGTGGACTTGAACTCTGGCGCAACTTCATTCAGGTCATAGTGTGTTCATGGTACGATGTGTTCACTATGGTTTCTGTAAATTAATTTGAGGGAATACTGAAAAGGCCACAGCTGTTTCCTCGTCACATTGTATTCCGAATCAATCTAGATTCTGTTCTTATTGACTACCTCATCGACGAAACTTCAGTATATCCTTTCATGTCAACGAACATCTGTATTCACATATCCAAAGGTATGTTAACAGCATGAAGCATGTGTTGAAACCTCTTCTCTCTGCAAAGCTTTTAAATGGCCCCATTGTAGTGACGGCGTCAAGATCCTCGGAGTTAATGCTAGACCATACGTACCGAAACTGGTTAGGGATATACTTCAACTGTGTGGTAAGAGAATGATGTGTCACAACCTATGAGCTTTTGCAGCGATATCAATTGTTTTAAAAACCATTTTAGGTAGTATTCGGCTTCCTGTCTCATTATGAAATGAGGAGAGTGTGTCAAGAACAAACAATTAACCGGATGCTGACCACTAGTTTTCGAAGAGGCAGAAATATTAATAATGAATGGAATAGACGAGCTGTTAATGGTAATTTAACGAAGTCCTAGGTAAATTATTTATTAGTCATTTATACATTTATTTAGTGTGTGCCTTCCAGAACTATATTTTACCAATATGTGCAATTAAGTTAATACAAGGTAAAATGATATGAATTAGTACGAACGGGTTTACATAGGTAATAATGAAATCTGGAGAACGGGTAGTAAGTAAAAGATGGACATCCGAAGACTCCAGCCACTTAACTACTGCAGGTGTTGCATCTCCGAAGTCTTTCCAAGCATCCACGAATTTTCCTTTTCGTCAGTCGTGCAAAATGTGCTCCAGCGCTTCTTTCGATGTCCTGCAGTCACACTTGGCCATCATCAGTAATTCCTCACGTGTGCACCGTTATCTTGGAAAGGAAGACGGATTACACACCAACGCCACAGGCAACTTGGTGGAGGAAACGAAGGAATTACGCTGTGTACTGTGAAAGATTAAAAAGCAATATTTAAAAAAAAATAGAAGGTGAGTTCCGTCGCAGGAAACGAACTTTGTTAACCGCAACAATTGATGAACAATAAATAAGTTTCTGAAAATAGATGTCTGCAGTACAGAACTGAAACCTCGTCATTGGAAAAACTAAGAGAAGGAAATTAAATTAGTTTAATTGTGTTACTGCAAACGGACGTTGCAGGTGAAACAGACAATCAAGGAACTAGACAAAAGTAGGAGAAAAAGGAATGGAAAAATGTCATGAAAATTACTTTCGAAAAATTAGGTCCTTTAGAAGACTGAGTGTTAAGGCTTACGTGAATTATCTACTTGGTAGCGGTAACAGTAGTAGAGGGAAGTTACTGTTTTTCAAATACTTAAAATCATAGTGAAAAGTGGTATTTCACATGTATTTTTTACTTCCAATGTAGTCTTATAAATTAAGTTAAATGAGACATTAAACGATCACTTAACTCATATTTTGTGTAACAGAGGATGTGAAACAGACTTTTAACAATTTAGGTAGCAGTGTATATACACACGATAATAATGCTTTTTTATGTGAAGATAAGTAATATTAGTAAACATGATGTAATGCTCTAGCGAGAGACGCGAAACCTAGTAACACATGGAAAACTTTACTATGCTACATTTACTCTCATAATATAATTAGTAACTCTTCGCTAAGTATCTTCCTGAACCAAGTGCAACACTATTTGGCGTTTTGCCTCATAACGTCGTATTAGTATAGTTTTCCTTGTAGGATAGTTTGAATGATATCATGGAAACTATAAATACCAGGTTTATTGCACAATAACTTGAGGAAAAGAACCCTCTGGATCATTGTCAGCGAATAATGAAGCCATTTTATTCATACCTGCCGAGAGACCGAAGGCAGCACAGGAAAGTTGTATGAATGTGAAATGGGTCGTGAGAGGCGTCTGCTCTTACGGTTTTTGATGTATGAGACGGGCTGGAAGTCACCAGCGGCAAAGGCCGAATGCAAAAATTTGCATAGAAATGAAATCCTCCGCGGCTTGTCGTGGCGCCAGAAAAGAGGAGGAAGAATGTCCGTGGCGCAGACGGAGATGGCAGGGAGGAGGGTATGGCGGGTAATTGGTTTGTCGAGCCAAGAGACATATTGTGTCAAATCTTAGGCTTCTTCTCTTGGGACGAATACAACATAATGTTATTTGTGTATATTAACCCATAATGTAAAGAAGGGATGAAGTAATACACTGAAACACTAGCGCTGCATTTAGTAGTATCACACGTCTTGGGTAACATATCAGGAAATGCATGACTAAAAATGACTAATCATTGTTATAATAAACTGGATGTTATAGTGTGATTTCGTGGGTAATATGAAGAGGATATTTTGCTACGTTCTTCGTTCTGTATTACTAAAGGTACTTGGCGCAAATGTTTTTGTATGGTCTTCCTTGATTCCTGTGGCTAACAGATCCTAGTAAAGCGGAGAGCCGGGTGGTTTCCCACAGGTGAAGATGTCAACTGTTTAGATAACATATCGCTTTAGTACAGTCCTCTTTCGATAAAACCTTACACACGTATGAAAAGCTTCGATGGTTTCCAGAAAAAAATCAGACTGTTCTTGCAGAAAATTATCAATTCCACAGAACATTTCACTGTAAGAATAGTCGACAAATGCAGTACTGAAATAAAGATGTTTCTAAACTTCTGTGAGGGTAGTTCTGCAAGCATTCAAGTCTCACAAACTGAAATCCAGCCGTAAACCGCATTTTCATGTCTCCGTGAAGCACGAAAACTGCCTGAGGAAAAGACGTTCGGCCGGCCGGGGTGGCCGTGCGGTTCTAGGCGCTACGGTCTGGAACCGCGTGACAGCTACGGTCGCAGGTTCGAATATTGCCTCGAGCATGGGTGTGTGTGATGTCCTTAGGTTAGTCAGGTTTAAGTAGTTCTAAGTTCTAGGCGACTGATGACCTCAGAAGTTAAATCGCATAGTGCTCAGAGCCAGAGCCCAGTACCGAAAATAGACGTCCACTGAGAGGCGACACGTGGGCTTTTCCGATGAATCACGTTTTATGCTCCAGAGGACAGATGGCCGTTGGCTTGTAGGGCGTGAAACGTTTCAAATCAAATGCCCTGTAATTATCGTCAGAAGGGTTTAGGCCAGAGGGAATTCCCTTGGTGATCCTGTAATTCTGTAAGGCACAATGGATCAACACAAGTATGCATCCATTTTTGTGGACCACCTCCACCCCGACTTGCAATATGTTTTTCCTCAGCACGATGACATACGCCAGCACGAGAATGCAATATGTCACACAGCTCGCTGTGTATGGGCACGGTTCGAAGAGTTTACAGTACTTCTTGGCCACCAAACACCCCGGATTTAAATAAAATTGAGAATATGTGATAGCGTCTCGATCAGGCTGTACGCGCCGTGGACCCTCAAGCGAGAATGCTACAGCAGCTGGCAACGGCACTCGAATCGGCATGGCTTCACATCCCGATGGTTCCTTGAAGAACCTCATTGACTCCCTCCCTAAGCGTCTTACAGCGGACCAAGCTGGAAAAGTTGGCTATTCAGGCTTTTGACAGCTGGTCACATTAACGTAACTGGACAATTTGGGCTATTCCTTGTAGACACAACACGCGCAGGGCACAGTTGGTGTTCTCTACATTAAATCAACAGTTACGTGAAATAATTTCTAAGAAAGTATGCACACATCTGAGTAAGAAAATAATATTTCCATTGATTTATCTACAAACTTGAAGAAAATAGTGGAGCATAGACATACTTCTCGCTGTGTTCCACACCTGACTCCCACAAACAATTTGTACTACACATGGTAACAACTTTCTGAACATTCTTCTGAACATTACAAGGAACACTGAGATCAGGATTGTATGACAAAGAAAAATAATTTGTTAGAATAATCAGTGCCTTTTGTAGGCTTAAGATGGTTTCCAGTTATGGGTAGTGTGAAGACATATTTCCGCCATACGAGAAAAATCACTTGTGTGGCGAAATTAATGTTTATACCTAGTTTGTTCATTCAACAAATAGTTACATACGCGAGCTATGACGGCGCTCGCCAACCAGCAGAGGAAATAATTCTTTACGAGTAAGTCCACCGACCAAGAAAATTCACAACATAAAAGACTGAGTATCTCAAAGAAGAATTACAATAAAAAAGTATGAGGATATCTGGCTGGAGAAGAACGTTGTGTGTATAGAAATGGAAACAAATCTTGAATACATGTGGTTTACAATCACATCTAACAAAAAATTTCACAGAACATTTTGAGGAAAAAGTCTACAAATCATTCTAGTATATTTTATTTGGAACGTACAGTTTACTATCGTTCTCGTTTGAAAGAGGGTAGTTATACTAGATATCAGTACTTATGGACAAATTAATATGGTATGGATACACTCGTCCATGTGCCAGTCTTGTGAAAAACCACTTAGAGAACTTCAGATTCCTCGACCCACATAAAATTTCAATCTTTACGAAAAATGATGCGTGAACATATTCCCGGAAGACGACAGGCGTAAGGAAACTAGTTAGGAATTATAGCAAAGTTAGCTGCTGTAATCTTTTTACACAGAACGGGTGGTTAGGTCTGTCTAAAGAAAACAACACACGAGGGTGTCATGGTCTGCACCATTCATCTAAAGACACCAGTACACAATCAACTAATTGAAAATGTGTTCGCGTGCTCTGCTGCACTTCCTCTCGGCCTGCAAGGAGCTCGTGGAGAAGATACTACCATCGTCCAACTACATGTCAGATCGAAGAGCAAAGTACAAGGCACGCTACGACTAACTATCATGCATATCTATCAACATGTCAAATACCAGTAAACGTAAACGTTTCAGTCTGCAGGATTTACATTGCATGGGGTACAACAAAGTAGGCCGCGGTGGGTAGCTGCGCAGAATGTGGCGCGCTGCCACCGATTCGAGCAGCTCCCCCCGTCGGAGGTTCGAGTCCTCCTTCGGACATGGATGTGTGTGTTGTCCTTAGCGTAAGTCAGTTTAAGTTAGATTAAGCACTGTGAAAGCCTAGGGACCGATTACCTCAGCAGCTTAATCCCATAGGAACTTACCACCACAAAGTATAATGCTTAATTTATCTGCCTTACGATCACTCTATGGGCTACACACAACGATTTTCTTCCAGTTTTAGGTAAACCTAACTGGTGGTTTTGAAATATTGTAATATCCTGTATGATGCTGTTACCAGTTGTATTGCTTGTCGGCGACTTTTCTGTCAATAGTAACATCTCTTGATCAAAAATAAATGTCAATGCACAGTATATGAGCAACATATTAAGATCAAGAGACAGGTATTTCCAAGCAGATAATGTACATGAAAACATTGAGATCGTTTATTGGAACTGAAATTCTCAGTTGATTTAGTGGTATTCAAAAGGAAATGTTGAAAGAAACAGAATGAACTAACGTTGTGTTAACTCAAGTGTCAGTTCACAGCTGCGTGAATACAAAAAATTTGTTATTGAAACGGGAGAGGAGTGTAGTAAAGAACGTGGAAATTTCCACACAACCCGCGCCACTTCAGTGGTATTAAGTGACTAACACATCAGAAACCTCAGCCATTAGTGGGTGGGTACGGGCTTACCGGACCCAGGGTTCCTTAACAGGAACTGCTGAGGATCAGCAGTCCCTGTGTGGATATGCACTGCTCTTCACTTGTACAATACAGGAACATATGGAGATAAGGAACCGGTTTTCACTTGAGTTGCCAACGGAGGATTATCTGCCTGAGTGAAACAACGCAATGTCACACATACGGTGTTACTGCTTGGACCATTCCTCTGCACGCGGAGGTCCTCGAAAGGAAGGCTACCGCCAAACGATATAAATCTCTGACTGTTTACGGATTGGACGTCCATGCAACTATATTGTGTAAGCATGGCATAAAGAGGCTAGTGTTCGTTATTATGCTCCAGAAACTTTTATTACATTTGGACTGTCGAGAAAAATTTCAAAGTGAGAGTAAGTCGCATCATTATTAAAGACTAGCGAAACCCGACAACTAGAATGCAGGACCATTGCCGCAAATAGTTGCTACACTGTGTTCAATTGATATTCAGAAATTCCACCGATAATATCCTCACAATACGATGGTAGTTTCAACTCAGACGGGAGAACGGCACACTCATAAAATTTTCATTGGAGCAAACGGGTTGTATTGTTACAAGCTGCGACATTGTCGCGAAAAAACAGTGACCCGTACATGTAATAAGTTTCCTTTAATTTACGTCTATGGTCATAAACTTTTTGCTAACAGATTACCGATTTCTGTCTTTAATGACCTTCATCAGATCTGTTTCATAAAAACAAGGTCCTAATGTACTGCAGCCATAGTGGCATCGTCAAATGTTAAATGCGTAATCAGCACTTGCATCGTCAAATACATATAAATGACATCACATACAACTGGGTTATATTGTCTTCTACATGGTCCAGTCTCATTATTCTGACCACCGTCTGTTTTCGATGTCAACGTGCAGTGACCACACTCTGATGTCAGCTCATGGCAGTAGTAGTGGAATGTATATAATGCGTATCGAGGGGACGTAGGAAAATATGCGGAAAAATCTGTGGAAACGGAGGTACTTCTCTGACATCCACAAGGACATGAACATTAGCGTTCGGCCAAGGGAGAAGTTTTTCCGAAACGGCTGTGTTTGTAAACTGTTCCCATTCCGCCTGATTGAAGCACACAGTGTACAGTAGAATGGCGCTATTCAAAAGAGGCGCCGAGGCAACTTTGGAGCACTACAAGCCATACATGACAGAGGCGAATGACAGTTGAGGAGATGTGTACGGGCAAATAGACGTGCAACTGTTGAGCAATAGGCTGCCTAGATGAACCACTCGGCCACCAACAGGGTCTCCTCAGGAACCGTTCAGATAACATTGCTACATATGGGCCTCTGCAGCAGGCGCCCATGCTGACAGCTCTTTGTCACCGACGAAGCCTGCAACTTGCACTTCTTTACTATCACTGACTGGCGATAGGTAGTGTTTTCATATGAATAACGACCTATGCTCCATTGTACAGATGGCTGTTCGTGTGTGCGGTGTAAAATGTCTGGAGGCAAGGAGTTCAGACCGGGCAAGCTCTGGGGAATATTTTCGTGCCAGTGTTTGGGTGATCTCGTCACTCCGGAACGCACAAATTATCAACACAAGTATGTGTTAATCTTTCAGGACCATGTCCACCCCTCCATGCAGTTGGTTTCCATTTGGCAGTATGACGTCTACCAGCAGAACAATACAACTTGTCAGGCAGCTCACAGTGCTGGCTGTAGTGGCCGAGCGGTACTAGGCGCTACAGTCTCGAATCGCGCGACCGCTACGGACGCAGGTTCGAATCCTGCCTCGGGCATGGATGTGTGTGATGTCCTTAGGTTAGTTAGGTTTAAGTAGTTCTACGTTCTAGGGGACTGATGACCTCAGAAGTTAAGTCCCATAGTGCTGAGAGCCATTTGAACCATTTGAACAGCTCACAGAGTACGTGCGTGGTACGAAGAACACCAGAATGTGTTTACCGTACTCCCCTGGCCACCAGCTCCCCGGATTTAAACCCAGTCGAGAATCTATGGCACCATAGTCATCGTGTCGTACGTCACACGGACCCTTAACTGAGAAACCTAGCGCAGCTGGCATCGTCACCACAGTCGGCGTGGTTCCACATCACTGTTGGTACTTTGCCGAACGCCATTGACTCTCTTCCTGCTGGCCTCGAAGCGGTCTGCGCTGTAAAAGTTAGTTATTCAGGCTATTGACAGGTGGTCATATGAATGTGGATAGACAATGTAATGACGTCGGTAAGTGAGCGTCATCCTTTAAACATAAACATTATACTACTTGTTAGCTTCACGCTGTCTTTATTCCCGCCTCGTTCTGCGTAGTACGTGTAGGTGCACTAATCTACAACACTTCAGTAGGAAATAAGCAAATGACGCAAACAACTTTCAGTTTTTGTATACTTCTGGAAAATTATTGACAATTGTAGACCGTTTTGTAGCAGCGCAGTTCTAAATTGTGTGGCCGACAGAAGCGGAGTTAAGACGTCCCTCGCGCCGGCCGGTGTGGCCGTGCGGTTCTAGGCGCTACAGTCTGGAACCGCGTGACCTCTACGGTCGCAGGTTCGAATCCTGCCTCGGTCATGGATATGTGTGATGCCCTTAGGTTAGTAAGGTTTAAGTAGTTCTAAGTTCTAGGGGACTGATGACCACAGATGTTAAGTCCCATTGTGCTCAGAGCCATTTGAACCATTCGTCCCTGCGCAGCCCTCCGGCATGTGAGTGGGGAAATGTTACCGGCGGGAGCGTGAGTGCCGCGGAGAGCCGTTCACACTCTCATCATCTAAAACTTTCGAAGAAAAACTGCAAGATTACTTCGGTCAACATATCAAATAGCATACAACCCATTCTCGATATGAATGCTGTTAGGTGTTCTCTACTTGGATTTCATCAGTACGTCTTTTAAGAACCCGGAGTTGTAGCATGTGATATACAGACCTTCAGTAGGGTTTTATTCAGAAAGCTGTGTTTGTAAAGTTTAAAAATACTGAAAATTATGACGAACCCGTTACTGCAGGGGGAAATACCAGGAAATTTAAGCACCTCGTCTGACCTATCAGTAGTGATGCTGTAGTACGGTGTTCGCCTAACCGCCGATCACGAGCTACTAGGAGGTCGCTGGGGCATTTTCGTTAGATCGTGGTACCTCCCAAGCTGGATTACTGCGCTCACCTCAGACCGCGCTCACGACAATTGCTAATTTCTTCCGCGTTGCGGCCATTGTCACTCAAGAATACCACATTGCCAGCCTCATAGTCGATTGTATAAGCCTGAGGTTGTGCACGTAAAATTTTTCGTGTGTGTGTCAGACATTTGCTAACGCCGTGTGCCGGGTATTCATTCTTCCGGCAGTATGAATGGCCACATTTACGGAGAATGTGACATAGTTGTTTGAGACGCATAAGAATGAGACATTATCTGCCTCTGGGCATTGATTTATATCAATAGTGGAAGTTGAACATTTGTGCCAGGCAGTATTTAGAGCCCAGGTCTCCTTATTACTAGCCAGATGCGCTGACCACTACGCCATCCGAAGACAGACGTCATCACAACCGCACGGACAAGCCTAGCACGGCTCCCGTCAGACCCAAATTCTCAGCTTACATTACGGACTACTGATGCAATGCCCCTCCTCAGTAGCCTCATTACTCACGGCATCTCCCCGATCCCCATAACAGTTCGTACTTGCTGTGTACCTACGCTCAAGGGACATTAGCTGTCATTGCCTTAATTATGTATATGTGTTGTCTGTTTTTCTAAGCATGTGCCCAATGAGTTAATCGTTAACTTTAATTCTGCTACTACTCACCAATTTCGCTCGTCTCTAGTTGACTCTCAGTCCATATTTTGTACTCATTAGGCTGTTCAATCACTTCATTAGTTATTGTAATTCCTCTTCACTTTTACTGAGCACAGCGATGCCATAAGAGAATATTACCATTGATATCCTCTCAGCGAGACTATTAATCCCAATTTCGAACTTCTCCTTGATTTCCGTCATTGCATCTTAGATGTAAAGATTGAGGAATAGAGGGCAAAAGACTACATACCTGTGTCATACCCATTGTCAACCGAACACTTACTTTATGTTTTGGATCAAAAATATCAGGACATCCATATGTAATGCGGAGTTGACCACTAGATGTCGCGAGACGCGAACCCGCATGTACCAAAGGAGGGGAGGAGTACTCGTATCTTATTGCCAGTAGCGACGCAGTAACTTCAGACTTCGTCGGAGACGGCAGTGACTTTGAACGCGGCCTAATCATTGGATGCCGTCTGAGTAACAGATCCTTCAGGGGCATATCAGCCCTTCTGTACCTCCATAAGTCAAATGCTGCTGATGTGATTGTAAGGTGGAAAAGCAAAGTAACACTCGCAGCTAAACCAAGACCAGAGACACCTTATGAACAGACGGACAGGGACCGGCCCCTGGATTGGACGGAATTTTAAATGAACATCTTTGCCACCTTCCCCGCACACCACTCATCTTGTTCACCAAGATTTTAAACTGTTGTCTCACATCTGGCCTTTTCCCCCCTCAGTGGAAACAAGCCAAATGATTGCGATCCCCAAGAGGTTCAAAGACCCTACAGTCCCCACCAACAACAGGCCCATCAGCCTCCTAAACACTATGGCGAAGGTCCTTGAATCTGTGATCCTTCACCGACTTTCTCAACCTCTTGCAGCAGCTGGGACGATACGTCCTGAACAGTTTGGATTCACTTCGCATCTCTCTGCTGAACTTCAGGTCCTACGGATCACTGAACACATCAGCAAAGGCTTCAACACTGCCAAGTCGACAGCTGCCGTTTTTCTGGACTTACAAAACGCCTACGATAAGATCTGGCAAGACAACCTCGTACACAAGATGCTGACACAGACCCCTATACCGGATATTTATGTCAAGATCGTGGATTACTTCCTCTGTGGTAGGACTTTCCTAGTGGCTCAACGGGGAATGCGTTCTGGCATTCGCCAGTTGTCGGCAGGCACTCCGCAAGGATCGGTGCTATCTCCCATCCTATTTAATATCTATGCCAATGATATGCCGGTCATCCCCGAGTGCCACCTTGCACAATACGCTGACGACACAGCGCTATACACCACTGGCCGCATTACTGACGCCGTCGTCAGCCGCCTCAAGCGACAGGTGGACGCCACTATCACCTGGTGCCGGACAAACAAAATAGCTCTAAATGCCACCAAAACTACGGCAGTTTACTTTACGAAACGGCGCCCAGTCCTCAGCCGCAATATCTCGATTGCAGGTGTGAAGGTGTCCTGGTCCCCGACAACCACCTATCTCGGGGTCCAGATGGATCACAAGTTGCTCTTTCACTGTCATGCGGAGTATGTCACCAACAAGGGGCAAAAGCTAACCGGGGCTTTGTACCCGTTCTTTCGCAGTAGGGAACTTAACCTGCATACCAAGCTCCACATTTACCGAACAGTTATCCTGCCTGCCCTCACGTATGGATCTGCTGCATGGGCCACGATTAGTGTCACCAGGATGCGGACATTGCAGCGCCTGCAGAACAAGGTGCTCAGGTGGAGCCTGCACGCCGCGCCACTCACGAGAATTGTCACTCTCCACGAGGAAGCGGATATCGTCCCCCTAAAGACGACCATACGCAACAACGCGCGGCGGCTCTATGAGAAAGTGGAGGCCTTGCGGGACACTGTCCATGAGTTACGCCACGTTGGGACCACACTTCCACGCCGCTGGCATCGACATCCGGTTCCCCTAACAATCCAGGAGGAAACGGATTCCCACCATGGCTAACGATAGGTCTGGCACGCCCACCACGGACGCATCCTTTGGCGGGACTAGCCCCCATTCTACGTCCAATACTTTCCAATCATACCTGCCCATGTTAGGCTAAATTTTTCTGCCTGACTCATGTAGTACTGTCACCGTCAGAGGGTGGTACGGGACTACAAGTCCCACCACCACACCTCCAAAGTGAATTGCAGTGACTCAGTCACTGCCCTGTGGAAATTTACTGCCTCACCAACACAGTTAGACCGCAATAGACCGGTGATGCTGTATTGTAACGTATCACAAAAAAATAAAAAAAAAACCGTCGAGCATTGCGGAGGGTGCTTGTAAAAATTCGCATGAAATGAGGAAAAGGCATCGCTTGTAAATTTCAAAGTACAGTCCAGCTAACACAATGACTGAGCGTAGGGAGTTTAAAAAGAATAGGTACCAATGGTCGAGCCAAATATTTTTCAGTGTTAAGCAGCGTATGAGGTTATGTAAGGAGCGACCCCACTGAGAAGTGGATGACTGGAAAGGAGTGATGTGGTGTGATGAATCAAGCTATACCCAGCGGCATTCTGACGGAAAAGTTTGGGCTCACCAAATGGCTAGGAAGTGTTATGGTATGAGTGTGTTTTTCGTGAGTAGGATGTGCTACCTTGTTGGTCTTAAGAAACGTAACATAAGAAGGATGTTAATACATAATGCATCATTTTGTACAGAAGAGGAACATGGAAAATATGTCCCGCAAAGACATTCGAGATCGGGACCTTTGCCGGTCATGGGCAAGTGCTCTACAGTCTGAGCTACCCAAGCTCGACCCACGTTTCGTCCTCACAGCTTTACTTAGGCCAGAAAGTTTCGTATTGGGATACAGTCACTGTACACTGAAAATTTTATCCTGGGAACACCTTCCCCCACCTTCTATGTGACTAAGCCATGGCACCGTAATATCCTTTCTTCCAGCAGTGCTAATCCTGTATTTTTTGCAGAACTTTTGCGAAATTGTGAATGCAGGAGACGGGGTACTGGCGGACGTAAACTTATGAGGAGGGGTCGTAAGCCTTGACTGTGTAACTCAGTCAGTAGGGCACTTACCCGCGAAAGGTGAAGGTTCCGAACTGGAGTCTCGGTCCGGAATACAGCTTTAATTTGCTGGAAAGTTTCACATCAGTACTCTCTCCTCTGTAGAATGAAAATATTCTGGAGTAGAGAAACGATTCGGAAACAGTGCTTGTATTGTAAGGGGGCATATCATTTTGATTTTTGAAAGCTACCGATGTGCACGTCAAAGAGAGGGCAAGTTATGTTACTGTTAACCAATATTTGGTCTTGTGGCACAGTCTTTGCCTATTCCCACTCTTATACATTCTTAATTGATGTTTGGTGGAAGGTGGACTTATTAAGTAGTGTTGTGTTGACTCGTGATTCTATCTATTAGATGAAAAAAGATTTATTGCAGCGAGGGTGAATATGATGTATATACTGGAAGGCGAAAACAATAGTAATTTTGATTAATGTAAATTGTTTGAAGAGAAGAGGTTTGATGTAAGACTGTAGTGCGGTGCAGCTAGTTCGTCGGAGTGATTATTGTGAGCTAGTTAACGTTGTTCACTTGCTCAGAGCTGAGAAAGAGACCACCCCTCTTCCCTGAGTCATGCATTAACTCATGAACGGATTAAGCTGTTTGGTTATTTATAGAAATTCTCTGTTAGCATTGTACCCTTTTTAAATCATTGGTCACTTTGTTAAGCATGGTATTGTTCAGACCAGTCTTATGTATGAAGGCAACGCGAGGTTCTACTCTGTCATTTGAATACATATTTCATTCTAAAACCGTTGTCTTGGAATATCATTTAATAGAGGTAGTTACTCTCCCCGTCCCACTGTTTCAAGAAGGGTTGTTATTACGCATTACAACATTGCACCACATGGTATGCAACATTTTGAGTATTGTCAGGAAATGTTACTTAAAACATATAGAAATCTCGCTTGCCGCTTCCTGCTTGCTGTCTGCTGCTGTGCTTTCGAGAAATCAGCAAAAATGTTGTCAAGACACGAAGTAGGTGAAAATTTGGATTACGGCCCAATTGTTTTATTTCAGTTGCGCATTTAATATAAAGAGAGGCTGTGTTCAGACCAGTTACAATTTGTTTCAAATTGGGTTCTGTTTAGTTACACGTTAGCATACGAGTTTAATTTGGATAACAGCTCTTGGGTGCATATTTTTGGTAATACGTAAATTTCTTGCAGAGTGGGAGGTAAATTTGAGCTAAATTTCATACACAAACACGTAGTGGGGACCTTACAATATCACCATGATATTGCACTCTGCCATAAAGTAACCTTTGTGAGGCAATAGTTAGAGAATGGTAAAATTCCTGAAATGGACTGCTCTGCTCAGAGTCCCGATCTGAATACAATGGAATACTTTTGGGATGATTAGAAGTCGACTTCGCTCTAGACCCAGGTGTCCAGCATCAGTACCGTCTCTGGTTTCACCTCTGGAGAAAGAATGGACTGCTGTTTCACCACAGATATTCAGAAACCTAATTGAAAGTGTCCCCAGTATAATGAAAACAGCCGTCACGCTTAACGGTGGATATATCGCGTATTAATGCCTACTAATAGCATCATTTTGTATATTGCCCGTACTGTGCTATAGTTTATTCATATTCTGAATAGGTTTTGAACATGTTGTATCATTTTACAGCGTAGAACTCATTTTAACATTTCTTGGTGTCATTATCGTGCGCAACGTCATAACTGCGTCCCTGGTGCCTTTACCATATTCAAAGCCAAATTGAACGTCATGTAACGGATCCTCAATCTCCTTTTAAATTTTTCGGAGTATTATTCTTGACAGCAGCTTGGATACTTCAGCTGCTAAGATTATTGTGCAATAATTCTTGTACGTGTCTGTGCTTGATATCTTCTAAGTTGTGTGTAAGGTATTTTCCCGATAGTTTGATGGTATGTCTGCAGTCTTATGCATTTTACACACCAGCTTGAACATTCATTTGACTGCCCTTTCTCCCCAGCGATTATAGAAAGTCAGGAGAAACGTTATCTATTACTTTTGTCTTGTTCGATTTCAAGTCTTTCAGAGCTCTATCAAATTCTAACACTTAACAGCACACACCCTACGTCTCCTGCGTCGATTTTTTCATTTATCACATCATCATACAACTACTCTCTCTCATAAAGGTCTTCATTGTACTCTCTCTACAAGTCCACTCCCGTCTGCGTTTAGCAGTGTAGTTCTCATTGAATTATTTAATGTTGTCGTCCTTGTTTTTAAACTCAGCGAAAGTGGCTTTCACTTTTCTGTGTTCTGAATCCAACTCTCCACTCTCTTCTGCATTTAGCAGCGTAATCCTCATGGCTTATTAATGTTGTCGTTCTTGCTTTCAATTTCAGCCAACGTGGCGTTGACTTTTCTGTATTATGGGTAAGTCCTTCCACCGACCATTTCTTCTTCAATTTCTTCACATCTTTCCTGCAGCCTTTTTGTCTTGGCTTGTCTGCTACTTCTATTTACTTCACTCTCACGTAACTCGTATTGCTGTCTTTCCTTGAACAATTTTGGAGTTCCTTTGTCCGTCTACGGATTGGAGTATATCTTCTGTTATCCATCGTTTTCGGCATTTATCTTCTTGTACTAATGTTTGCCTTTGTAACTTCTTCGACTGCCCTTTTTTAATCGTCAATTCCTCTTAAACTGAAATGTCTACTGTCGTATTCGCTATCTCTTAAACTTCAGCCTACTCTTCATTGATACTAAATTATGATCTGTGTCTGTATATGCTCCTGGAAACATCTCGCAGTAGAATATCTGATTCCGTTCGGATTCCCAGTCTGATCATGATGTAATCTAGGTGGAATCTTACTGTGTCTCAATGCCTTTTCCTGTTACCCCCTCTTCTTCTGACTTTGGAAGTGTATTCGTTGTTAATGGCTGAATTATATAACATAATCCTGTTAGCATTTCTCCTCTCTCATTCGCACTACGAAGCTATATACTCTCGTATCTGTTCCTTCTAGCTCTTCCCCAACTACTGCTTTCCAGCTCTATATGATCATTAAATTTTCAACGTTCATTACAAGCTGCCTTATCCCCTCAATATACTCATATACTCTCTTCACCCCTTTATTTTCAGCTTGTGGTATCAGCGTGTATCGTTGACGTTGGTTTGTCATCTATTCTGATGCGAATAGCCCTGTCACTGATCTGCTCATAGTAGCTTCATGGCTGCTAGGAATAGACAAAATTTAACCCAGTAGTAATGTTAAGACAAAACACAGGCGTTGGGTCAGGTTGGCATGAGGAAGCATATGAGATAAGACGTATTGCCAGCAAGTCGAGAAAGTGGCCGTTCTGTAACAGCGGCAAGAACAACCACAGGGTAGCTTGGAAGTGCCAGGGTGACTGTACATAGCAGAAGCAATGCATTCGAACCATCCAGAATGTTTTGTAAAAATTTAGATCTTTTTGATGCTCTTCTAAAGAGTCAGAGAAAAGTAACGCTATGAGAGACCTGAAAAATCAGTATGTGAGCGGTCAGCGCAGAGGGCCAAGTGAGCAATTACCACGAAGCAATCGAAGAAGTAGCAGTCGGAAGAAGCATAGCAGCCGTACCTCGAAGTCGCTATAGAATGACACGTTGATGCTGATGCAGTAAGACGCGGAGACGTCTGTACATATACGCACTTTCTTCCAGTTGTGAGTAAGGTTCCGGACTACATATAGTCGAAACGAGTAATAGTTGGTATATTCTGGCTCTTGTACTATAAAGAGGAACAGGGGGTGCCTCGGAAAAGTCTTCAATAGTGATTAATCTGTCTGATTGTGTATTGTCATAACGAGTTTCAAGAAGGAGTCTGATCTCTGATAGAGCATGGCAGAACTCAGAGTGTGGAAGTTGCTGGAAAGATGTCACCTATAGAATATTAGCGTGTACTCACTGATTTGCAAAGTTCTACAGTAACTGCAACAGACCTTTCCACATAATGCAGAACTTCTATGAAAATAAATTGTTCTTGAATCTTTTAAAAGCTTGCGTCCTTATTCACATCCTACGAATGACAACTGCTCCTCTCCGTTCCAGAGTCGTAGGAGTTTTTCTCCATATCACTCCGTTAAAGATGACTTAGAAGACCGCAGCCCATGGTGAAAATATGACTGCGGTACGCAAGCTACAACTTCACCAGAAATGGTGATAAGACCAGTAATAGGATGTGACGTAGATCACTCCACCTTCCCATTTCCTGCTGTTGATGATATTACCCTCTATTCGTCAGACCATATATTATGTTATCGTCTTTTCACTTCACTTCACTGACTTCCACGTTCATACTTCTGTGCTCTGGGATGCTACCGTCTAGCTAGTTATTCACTATTTCTCTCATTGTTATCTGCCCCTTGACAGTCCCATCCCGGGGGTCTCAATGGGGCATTGCATTCCGCACTAGAGATCCTAAAACATGGGTGATGACATGAAAAGAACTGCTGCCGATCTCCGCACAAGCATATGTGCGATGAACAGAAGACATTGACTGCGAAGGCTTACCTCCAATCACTATCAGGCAGCACAGTTACTACTTCTAGTTCTCCATCACCTTCAGAGTCAGAATCACCGTAATCACTTCTGCTATCACTATCTACGCCAAAAAACGCTTTATTATTTTATCTATTCATTTGCCGAAAGAGATTTCATGCTACATGTATTCTCAATCAATGTTTTAACGTGTTCGAACAACGGAATACAATATTCTTTAGTCATTGAATTACATTTCCGCATGGACAAACGTTTCACAGATGTTACGTTGCAGAGAACGTTCCTAGAAGCTACCTAGCCTTTCACAATAGTCCAAATATTGGATTTCATTCTGGTTTGTTAGGAGAGGTATAAACCAACGAGACCAGTCATCCGAGAATTCTTTGTTAACCCCTTTCCGATATCGTCTTCAGTAGAATTAGACGTAGGACCTTTGTTTATTTTAACGTCGTGGAATGGAATACTGTCGAGAACTGGTACAGAGTTATCTTTTCAATTGGGAATCACATTCCCTGTCAAAACTTTTCGTAAATTCAATGATTTTTTCTGGCTGTGGTAATCTCCCGTTGCTTGACTTGATTTACAAATGACAAGCGCATTATGAACAAAGCCATTCTCATCAGGTGCATGAATGATGTTACGCGCTATCCCTCTGATTCCGGTTTGAGGAGATTGTGAATTATATTATTAGTCCATAATTTCCCACATACGTGTAAAGATAGAATGAAAGTTTCATCGACGCAACCAATGTCTCTGTTTCCCTCCCTAATTTACACTCCTGGAAATGGAAAAAAGAACACATTGACACCGGTGTGTCAGACCCACCATACTTGCTCCGGACACTGCGAGAGGGCGGTACAAGCAATGATCACATGCACGGCACAGCGGACACACCAGGAACCGCGGTGTTGGCCGTCGAATGGCGCTAGCTGCGCACCATTTGTGCACCGCCGCCGTCAGTGTCAGCCAGTTTGCCGTGGCATACGGAGCTCCATCGCAGTCTTTAACACTGGTAGCATGCCGCGACAGCGTGGACGTGAACCGTATGTGCAGTTGACGGACTTTGAGCGAGGGCGTATAGTGGGCATGCGGGAGGCCGCGTGGACGTACCACCGAATTGCTCAACACGTGGGGCGTGAGGTCTCCACAGTACATCGATGTTGTCGCCAGTGGTCGGCGGAAGGTGCACGTGCCCGTCGACCTGGGATCGGACTGCAGCGACACACGGATGCACGCCAAGACCGTAGGATCCTACGCAGTGCCGTAGGGGACCGCACCGCCACTTCCCAGCAAATTAGGGACACTGTTGCTCCTGGGGTATCGGCGAGGACCATTCGCAACCGTCTCCATGAAGCTGGGCTACGGTCCCGCACACCGTTAGGCCGTCTTCCGCTCACGCCCCAACATCGTGCAGCCCGCCTCCAGTGGTGTCGCGACAGGCGTGAATGGAGGGACGAATGGAGACGTGTCGTCTTCAGCGATGAGAGTCGCTTCTGCCTTGGTGCCAATGATGGTCGTATGCGTGTTTGGCGCCGTGCAGGTGAGCGCCACAATCAGGACTGCATACGACCGAGGCACACAGGGCCAACACCCGGCATCATGGTGTGGGGAGCGATCTCCTACACTGGCCGTACACCACTGGTGATCGTCGAGGGGACACTGAATAGTGCACGGTACATCCAAACCGCCATCGAACCCATCGTTCTACCATTCCTAGACCGGCAAGGGAACTTGCTGTTCCAACAGGACAATGCACGTCCGCATGTATCCCGTGCCACCCAACGTGCTCTAGAAGGTGTAAATCAACTACCCTGGCCAGCAAGATCTCCGGATCTGTCCCCCATTGAGCATGTTTGGGACTGGATGAAGCGTCGTCTCATGCGGTCTGCACGTCCAGCACGAACGCTGGTCCAACTGAGGCGCCAGGTGGAAATGGCATGGCAAGCCGTTCCACAGGACTACATCCAGCATCTCTACGATCGTCTCCATGGGAGAATAGCAGCCTGCATTGCTGCGAAAGGTGGATATACACTGTACTAGTGCCGACATTGTGCATGCTCTGTTGCCTGTGTCTATGTGCCTGTGGTTCTGTCAGTGTGATCATGTGATGTATCTGACCCCAGGAATGTGTCAATAAAGTTTCCCCTTCCTGAGACAATGAATTCACGGTGTTCTTATTTCAATTTCCAGGAGTGTATTTTCATTTCTTCATATATGCTATTCTTTTTTCTTAGATGTCACTTCTCTCCAACAATATAATTCTTCATGATTTTTTCCAGCGGGATCGGTAATAGCTGCTTTAGACTACTGTTTCTACCTTGAAAATCTATCACTTCTTTCAACTTCTGTTTAATTCCTTCCACTATAGGCACCCGTTTTTCGGTCCATTATAAGTTTTAAATCATTCTCCTGAAACATGCTCATCAGAATTACCAATATCTGTAATAAATTGTTTTGTGTTTACGTTTTTTTCGGGTTTAGCAAATTTCCCTTCTCTGCAAGAATCCTATAGAATTCCTTTTAATTCTCTGATAGTGTTATAGATAATGCCTGTGACCACTTTAGCTCGCAGGTGAACTTGCTGCACCGGAACCTTCGTTTCCTGAGAGGAATCATCATCCATGAACATTTCATTATATACGATTTCCCAGAACTGACTCCTCAGATTTTTGCGTTTTAATTTTGAAGTACAAGCATCGTAATTTCAGTCTGAAGCCACTGTTCACTACCAATACGAAAATGGAAAAACACAAATACGATGGAACCTGTATTGCACTCACAGCAGACACACTTGGCAATCTGAAGGCAAACACATGTATTAACGCTGAACAAACTTCTCTGAGCAGGCGTAATGGCCACCCGGCACGTAAATTGAAGAGGATTGCTGCTATCAGCTGCAATGGGACATTACTCGATATCAGTGGCGATAAGCGAAAATGTGTACCACATCCAGTTTAGAACCGAGGATCTCCTACTTACTTTTTTTATTTACCTCTGAGTGGAACGCCACTGCACTGGTGTGCTTCAGCGTCCTCTTTGTTTGTGCACTAGCCACTTTTTTATATGCTTCAAATAAGGAAAAAATCATACTTTTTAATTATATTTCCGTTTTTTAATTTTTATTTATTTTTGTATTTTCAGTTTGTTAGGACCACAGTCAGCTACAGGTCTGAGGAGGCCAGGCCTTGTGATTAAACCCCTTCTAATCACAAGGCCTGGCCTCGATGCTTCCCGCTTCCTGTCGCCGTGCTGCTCCCTCACACTGTTCATATTAATTTGGTGTACTTATTTTTTTTTTTTAGTTTTTGTGCACATATATACAGAGGAAAACAAATTAAAACTAGTCCACTCATCCAGAATCCTGGGAAATCTTCAAGGTGATACAGGATGGCAGGTGGGTCGAATCCAACGTGTAGGCGATTCATGTTTCATTCCGAATTAGGCCAGCACTGTCACGCCGGGAACACACCACCCTAGCAGAGGTGCATGTTCAGTCTGCAAGTGTTCCGGTGTAAAGTCAAGCGCCGGCACGACGGTCAAGAACGTTATTGGAGAGAGGACTGCGAAGAAGGCGTCAGCCAATTGTACGCTGATCGACCCCTCTCTTGGACAACACTGATACAGCAGCGGCCTCTAGGCGAAGAGAACATAAGCGCTGCCCCACCTGGTCACAGCCCAGTGGAAAACTAGACGTTCTATCAGCTATAAAGCAGCGACATAGGAACAGTGTTATTTAACTTGTATTACGAATTGTATATACTTAATAGCTTGCTTATAATTGCTTGTTATATTGCTTGTGACCCATGTGAATCTTACAAAGTTCACTATTGGTGTTATTTCCTTTTCTAATAAACTTCATTAATACGATTTGCTTGAATTGTTGTCTAGCAATCCAAGAAGCGGGTTTCCTAGGCACTTCTTATTTGGCAAGTAGGCAGGACACAACATTGGAGAAAGTAGGTCAATGGATTACATAGCGACAGCCACCGCTGATTTCTGTTTTTTTTTTTTTTGCTGGAGCCTTAGTTCCCTCTTGTCTTTCCTTTGCAGGGGTGTATTTAATTGCTGCAACAGTATCTCTTTTAGTGTGTTTTGCTAATCAGTGTTTTCAGGTGGGCGTTGCAGATATTTTCTTTGTTTTTGTGCTTGCTTTTTTTTTGATTGCCTTGTATGTTTCTAGGTCCCCCCCCCCCCCCCCCCTCCACCGTCGCTCAGATGCCTCAGCTGCAAGCATGAGATGCAATGAGGCTAATGCAGATGTTTCAGTTTAAAACTATCCACCCTGCTAAACACGGTGCAGCAGCTAATGGCCAACGCTGCACGCTCGGCAGAACAACAAACTACACCTTTAGTGGCTCTGAGCGCCATACCACGTTTTCGTCAGTTTAATGAACAAGACGAGGAATGGCTCGAGTGGTTGCAACAGTTTGAAGCCCAAGTAATTGTTCACAATGTATAGTGTACTGTGAAGTTACCTTTTTTATTGTCATCAGCAGGAAGTGAAGTGTTCCACCTCATTCAAAAGCTCTTCCCTAACGTCACTCCAAGTGAACTTTCATATGATCGCGTTGTAGATTCGCTAACTGACTATTATGACCAACAACAGCTAGGAATCAAGTCTATATTTGCAAGAAATGGTCAGAACAAACTTATCACGAGTGGGTAACATTTGCAGGATATGACGAGGAAATGCGAATTCAAATGTGCTTGTGTTGCTTTATATTCAGATGTAAAGAAATGTGATGTGATTGTGTACAATGTAACTGAAATCAGACTTACAGAACGGATTCTGAAATAGTTCAATCCATCATTTCAGCACATAGTGCAAATACTAGACCAGTATGATTCAGGTGCCGTGTCAGCCGATAAGTTTGAGCAGCCAGCAATATGTTGGGTTGAGTCGCCCCTTGTTGGCGACTGGCTCATTAGGCAGCAGCAGCTTGCATGCGTCACGCTGCGTGAACAGTTCTCCATGGCGCATAAGCAGCTCGCTCTACAGGTGGCTACATAGGTGAACAGTGCTGTTGGTGGTATTCACGGCACAAATGCCAGGACTGTCCATCCAGACAAGCACAGTGTTGCGCTTGTGGCAAAAAGGGCATGTACAATCGGTCTGTTTGCAATGGAACAAACATAAGAATTCTGCCCACTGACGAAAATGTAGTCACAAGGCCCATGTCATAAATGCGGTGTTTTCAATGCCTGCTGCAAGCATTAGGGAAACTAGCAAGTAAACAGTTTCTCCAGTGCAACACCTGTCCAACAAGCTTTTTGTCCATTTGCATATTAGTGGCAAAAGTGTGAAATTTCTGTTGGACGCAAGTGCTTCTGTTACACTGCTGAATCATAACACATATGAAGTGTTAGGCACCCAATGCCTGTCTAAAATTAGCATGCACCTGACGGCTTATAACGGACACGACATTACCGTTCTCGGAAAATGTACTTTGCGTGCCACGTATCACTTGCATACACGAACAGTAACTTTCACTGTGCTCCAATCACGCGATTTTGAGAACATATTTGGCCCCGACTCATTCGATTTGTTTGGCTTTGAAATTCAGGACAATCTGTTGACAGTGTCGGCATCCAATACTAAAGACAGCGTAGCTTGCTGAAAGAATTCCCTGAACTTTTTTCTCTCGGTTTGGAAAAGGCTAACATTTTTCTTGCACATATTACTATGAAAGACAATGCTTGGCCGAAATTTTCTGGGCCAGAACTGTTCCCGTTGCATTACAGGCCAAAGTCGCGGCTGAACTTAAAGAATTGCAAGTAGCGGAGCTATTGCACCAATATTAGCTAGTCGATGGACAAGTCCACTGGTTTTGCTCGCCAAACCTTCAGGTTGCATTTGCCTCTGTGTAGACTTTAAGTCTACAATCAATCCCCAACTGTGATTGATACTTATGCATTGCCACGTCCAGAGGGTCTTATGAACAGATTAGGCACTGGTCGCAACTTTTCAAAAGCTGATTTGCGCGACGCATATTTTCAAATACCGATGGATGCAGAATCCCAAAACGTGTGTGTAGTTAACACTCATTGAGGCTTCTTTAATTATTTGTGTTTGCCTTTTGGCAGTGTTCCGCACCCGCCATTTCCCAACGGTATTTGGAACATATGACTGGTGAAGTGCCAAACTGTTCACACTATTTCGACAATATTGTCGTAGCAGGTCGTACACCTGAAGAACATATTGCAAATTTGCATGCTTTGTTTCGTGTGTTATTTGATGCGGGACTAATGTGTGCCGGCCGAAGTGGCCATGCGGTTAAAGGCGCTGCAGTCTGGAACCGCATGACCGCTACGGTCGCAGGTTCGAATCCTGCCTCGGGCATGGATGTTTGTGATGTCCTTAGGTTAGTTAGGTTTAACTAGTTCTAAGTTCTAGGGGACTAATGACCTCAGCAGTTGAGTCCCATAGTGCTCAGAGCCATCTGAACCATTTGACTAATGTGTAGACTGGACGAGTGTGCTTTTTTAAAACCAGAGTTACATTATCTTGGTCATGTCATAAACAGTCAAGCTATATATCCTCTTTAGCCACATCTGTTAGCCATACGGGACCTCCCAGTTCCTCGCAAGTTACTGAATTTCAGTTAGTCTTAGAAAAAAATGAACTATTGTATTCGGTTCATACCGAACGCTGCACAAATCGCAGCTCCATTGCATCGCTTGCGTCGCAAGAATGTCCTCTTTGTTTGGACAGAAGAGTGCCAAGAAGCTTTTCAAAAACTGAAAGATGCATTCCTTAATGATTGCACTGCTTTCACAAAGATAATGGTGATAAAGACAGACTTATGGCTTTCGTATCAAAAGGTTGTCCAAAGCTCAGTGTAACTATTAACAAATAGAGAAAGACACAGTGGCTGTTGTGTATGGTGTCACCAAATTCCACCACTACTTGTGTGGCAGAAATTTTTGCTTATTAACAATTCACAAGCAATTGCAGTCCTTGTTTCATCAGACGAAGCCGGTTCCTGTACGAACTGGTCACATGTTGCAAGGATGGGCTTTGTTGATGTCTCAATACCGGTACGAGATTGTGTGTCGCCCGACAGCTCGACTTAGCAATGCAGATCCATTTTTTCGTCTTCCGAATGGCCCTGAGAGCGACTTTGACGCTTTTGCTGTCACATCGACGCTCAGGATTTGTAATTGGGGCAATACTTTCCCCTGAACTATAGGAAGATGGCACAGGCCACGGAAGCTGACCCCGATTTGAGCATTTTGCTCAAATATGTATTTGCACATCTTGGCCTCGCTCATTACATAGCAGTAAAAACTCTGTAGTACGCCGATACTTGGCGCTTCGGCATAGCTTCGCTATGGAGCAAGTTGTGATTCTTATTCAGAATGACAGTGGTCAGTCACGTGTGCCGTTCCCGAAGCGTTACAAAAACAAGTGTTGCAGTTGTTTCACGAAAGATACTAGGGCATTGTTCGTTCGAAACAGTTAGCGCGTCGACACTATGCTTAGCATGGTATGGACACCAACGTACAACAGATGTCGTCACAGTGCCACGCATGTGCGGAAAATCAGTCCGCTCCGCCACAGAAATTCTCTGTTTGGCGTACGTCGCAGTCACCATGGCAGCGTGTGCACATATACTTTGCTGAAACCTTTTGGAACTCTCGTTGGTTCATAGCAACTTTCCTTTTGCTGTAACGATGAACTCGACAACGTCGTGTAGCACAGTTCACGTGTTGTTCACTATTTTTTGCCTCGAAAGTTTGTCTGAAGTCACAGTGTCAGACAACGGCCCTCAGTTCACGTCAAACGAATTTAAAACATTCTGTGAACGCAATGGCATACAGCATCTAAGTAGTGCCCCATTCCATCAACAGTCAAACGGGGAAGCGGAATGTTTCGTCAGAACCATTCAAGCAGCAGATGGCCAAACTTCGCACCGCACATACCAGGGATCAAGCATTGCAACTGTTTCTCGTCTCCTATAGTTCGCTGCCACGAGACGGACAATCACCGGCGGAATTGCTTCACGGACGCCGCCATTGGGCACTGCTCCACCTGCTCCACCCTTCTCAGCATCCGGCACCGAAGAAAGGCCGCAAGTATCGTTTCGCGCCGCATGATATTGTGTTTTACAGGGTTTCTAGCGGCAGCAGAAGGTGGGCGCGAGGCAAGATCCTTCGTAGACTTGGCGCATGCTTGTATCTCATTTCAGGCCCAGACGGATTACAGCGCCGACATCACAATCAAATTCACCACTGTCATGTGAACAATGATCCTGCTGTGTCTCTTCCCCCAGATTCACGGATACCGAGGACAGCGCGGCCACAGCAGCCGCCAGAGGGTGTCATGAAGACACCGCGTGACGACCCCATGGAGAAGGAGCCTTCTCCTCCTCTCTTCCTCCCGATGGAGCTAGACACGCCCACGCCACAGCAGCCGACGCCTTCTAGCACAGCATCCACACTCCTACCTCCCCCGCCGTTGTCGAACTTCCTATGCGACGCCAGTCCGTTGCTTTGGGAGGGGGGGGAGGGGGGGGGGGCAGGGTGAAAGAAATTTTCCGGCGTAAAGTCAAGCGCTGGCACGACGGTCAAGAACGTTAGGGCAGAGGGGCTGTGAAAAATACTTCAGCCAATAGTAGGCTGACCGACCCCTCTGCAGGACGTTAACGAAACAGCAGTGACCTCTAGGTGAAGAGAACATGAGCGCCGCTCCACCTGGCCACTGCTCAGTTGAAGACTAGCCGTCCTACGAGGTCCATAGCAGCGACTTGGTAACTTTATTCTTTCACTTGTATTACGAATTGTATGTACTAAAGAGCTTGCTTATACAATCATGCTCATAAATTAAGGATAATGCTGATACATGGTGAAACAACGCTCTGCAGGGCGGTTGGCGTGTTTAAATCACCTCGTGATATGACTATGCGGTGCATTTGACCTGCGATCGTCGCACGGTGGCGCTGGCAGCAGTCAACATACGCAGAGGTGTGTTGGTGCATGTCAGAGTACGGTGCAAAGAGTAAATGTGCAGACGTTTTTAGACGTGTTAATGGTGACTCTGTGTTGAAAATGGCTCAAGGAACACATATTGATTACGTTATGAGGGTTAGGACACTAGGGCGATTGGAGGCTGGCCTAACACAGCAGGTCATATCACCGTCCCTCCGTGTGCCACAAGGTGTGATCTCAAGATTATGGCAACGATTCCAGAGACAGGAAACGTGTCCAGGCGCTACAGTATGGGACGTCCACAGTGTACAAGACCACAAGAAGACCAATATATCACCATCAGTGCCCGCAGACCGCCACGGAGTACTGCAAGTATCTTTGCTCGAGACCTTACAGCAGCCACTGGAACAGTTGTCTCCAGACACACAGTCTACAGACGACTGAACATACATGGTTTATTCGCCTGGAGACCCCAAAGGAGCATTCCAGTGACCCTGGGTCACAGGATAGACCGTAAACCCTGGTGTCAAGAACACAGTACATGGTCAGTGGGACAGTGGTCCCAGCTTATGTTCATGGACGAGTCTAGGTATAGTCTGAACAGTGATTCTCGCCGGGTTTTCATCTCGCGTGAACGAGGAACCAGATACCAACCCCTTAATGTCCTCGAAAGGGGCTTGTATGGAGGTCGTCGTTTGATTGTTTAGGGTAGGATTGTGATTGGTGCACGTACACCCCTGCACGTCTTTGACAGAGGAACTGTAACAGTTCAGGTGTATTGGGACGTCATTTTGCACCAGTATGTCTGCCTTTTCAGGGATGCAGTGGGTCCCACCTTCCTCCTGATGGATGATAACGCACAGACCCACCGAGCTGCCATCGTGGAAGTGTATCTTAAAACAGAAGATATCAGGCGAATGGAGTGGCCTGCCTGTTCGGCAGACCTAAGCCCATCGAGCACGTCTTGGATGCTCTCGGTCGACGTATCGCTGCACGTCTTCAAACCCCTACGACACTTCAGGAGCTCCGACAGGCACTGGTGGAAGAGTGGGAGGCTATACCGCAGCAGCTGCTCGACCACATGATCCAGAGAATGCCAACCCGTTGCACGGCCTGTGTACGTGGTCATGGTGATCATATCCCATAATGTCGGGATACATGCGCTGGAAACAGCCGTTTTGAAGCACATGTGTTTCGGGATGGTTTTCTCAACTTATCATCAATACGGTGGACTTACAGATCTGTGTCATGCGTATTCCCTATGTGCCTATGCTATCAGCGCCAGTTTTGTTTAGTGCCACGTTGTGTGGCACCACATTCTGCAGTTATCCTTAATTTATGAGCATGAGTGTATTTGTCTAGCTTTCGACACGTTTGTATCTCACAGAGTTATGTATTATTGTATTCATTTTCTTTTGTAATGAACTTCATTAATACGATTTGCTTGAATTGTTGTCTAGCGATTCGAGAAGCAGATTTACTAGGCACCACATATTCGACGAGTAGGCAGAACACAAGAGCAAGTTTCGCCAAAAATCAAGACGCGAGTGATGAGCATCTCCATATAGGCTTACTAGGCAGGAGCGTTAACAATTGCGCCATCCGGGTCACAGCGTTACCGCAACTGTGCGGACTATGTCGGCACCCCTCACGGCCGATGCACATTTTCACTTAGCGCCACCTATCAGCAGAACCTGTCCATTATACTCCCATTCGCTCCTCTTTGATTCCGACAGGAGGTCGGACGTATTTGTGCATCTGCAGTGAAGAACGTGGAGCCATTGCCCATCTAGGTGTATCAACTATACTGCATGAATCCGTGATGTCTGTTCTTTCGGACATGTCCGAAGGAACAGACACCACGCATCCACACATTGCAATGGTCGCAAAGTTATCGGATGCCCGGCGCTGAGTGTAATCCGGATAATTTGCCATGGAAAGCTCTTCAGACAGTTCTACATTCACTACTGGCCATTAAAATTGCTACACCACGAAGATGACGTGCTACAGACGCGAAATTTAACCGACAGGAAGAAGATGCTGTGATGTGGAAATGATTAGCTTTTCAGAACATTCACCCAAGGCTGGCGCCGGTGGCGACACCTACAACGTGCTGACATGAGGAAAGTTTCCAACCGATTTCTCATACACAATCAGCAGTTGACCGGTGTTGCCTGGTGAAACGTTGTTGGGATGCCTCGTGTAAGGAGGGGAAATGCGTGCCGTCACGTGTCCGACTTTGATAAAGGTTGGATTGTAGCCTATCGCGATTACGGTTTATTGTATCTCGACATTGCTGCTCGTGTTGGTCGAGATCCAATGACTGTTAGCAGAATATGGAATCGATAAGTTCAGGAGGGTAATAGATAGCGCCGTGCTGGATCCCAACGCCCTCGTATCACTAGCAGTCGAGATGACAGGCATCTTATCCACATGGCTGTAACGGATCGTGCAGCCACGTCTCGATCCCTGAGTCAACAGATAGGGACGTTTGCAAGACAACAACCATCTGCACGAACAGTTCGACGACGTTTGCAGCTCCATGGACTATCAGCTCGGAGATCATGGCTGCGGTTACCCTTGAGGCTGCATCACAGATAGGAGCGCCTGCGATGTTGTACACAACGATGAACCTTGGTGCACAAATGGCAAAACGTCATTTTTTCGTATGAATCCAGTTTCTGTTTACATAATCATGATGGTCGCATTCATGTATGGCGACATCGCGGTGAACGCACATTGGAAGCGTGTATTCGTCATCGCCATACTGGCGTATCACCCGGTGTGATGGTATGAGGTGCCATTGGTTACACGTCTCGGTCACCTCTTGTTCGTATTGACGGCACTCTGAACAGTGGACGTTATATTTCAGACGTGTTACGACCCGTGGCTCTACCCTTCATTCGATCCCTGCGAAACCCTCCATTTCAGCAGGATAATGCACGAGCGCATGTTGCAGTTCCTGTACGGGCCTTTCTGGATACAGAAAATGTTCGACTGCTGCCCTGTCCAGCACATTCTCTACATCTCTCACCAATTGAGAACGGCTTGTCAATGATGGCCGAGCAACTGGTTCATCACAATACTTCAGTCACTACTCTTGATGAACTGTGGTATCGTGTCGAAGCTGCATGGGCAGCTGTAGCTGCACACGCCATCCAAGCTCTGTTTGACTCAATGCCCAGGCGTATCAAGGCCGTC